>NC_026005.2:31632934-32000443 GCF_000442705.2 Elaeis guineensis | reverse complement strand
CCGCCCACTTTAGGAGTCTCCAGGTGAAGCAATCATGGATTACAGCCGGAGGAAGGCGAACTTCACAAAGGAGCTCGAGGAATGCAAGAAGAGCACCAGCGACCGAATTTGGGCTCAAGAGGCCAGGATCAGCGCCCTTAAGGTGGAGCTATCAGCTGCGAAGAGGAAGATCGGCCAGCTGGAAGGAAACTCATCCCGGCTCCTGGCCCGGGTTGATGATGAACAAAAAGTGGTCGCAGATGGTCTCGACCTCTAGAAGCAGCTTCAAGACGCCGAGATGAGCCACGACGTGCAGCGGGCCAGCTGGCGCCGGCAAGTGGAAGAGTACAAAGGGAGATTCCGGAAGGCGGCTGAGGTCGTTCATCTCCAGAGGCAGCTGGTTAATAGGGCACAGCTTACTTTCGCCCAAGATACCGAAGAGCTCCAAGCCCTGAGAGCACTGTCGAAGGGATTTTCTGTCTCCCTTGGAGAGAAGACAGCCGAGCTGCAACAAGTGAAGATTCAACTGGCACTTGAGCGGAAGGCCATCGCAGACGCGGAGGTGGAGTCCGAAGTTTTGCGGAAGTGGCATCGAGAAGTGGAGGCTGAGAGCCAGCAACTTCGTCGGGCGCTCCAGAACGCGCTGCGGACAAGAGGGAAGAACTAGAAGAAGCAATGGAGAACCTGAGGCAGTCCTGGTTGAGGGATGGAGTAGATAACCCTAGGTCGGAGGGAGCAGGGCCTCCTTAGAGCTCTTTTGTCTTTATGTCTTATCATGTAGTTACTTTCTTTTTGTCATTTTGTCCTTCTTTCCTTGGCCGTCCTGGCCTTGTAGTATGTATATCAGAAATGGAAAAAGAGCGTTTTGTGTTACCTTGTCCATGCGTAGCACTGATATTATCGTCTGTTGAACCTTTCTTGTCGTTTGGCTTGCTTGACGTAGATATCGTCATGGGGTGGGCTTTTTTCTTTCATCTGATCTTGTTACGTGGCCGAGTTTCGTCACCATTATTAACCCTCGCTGCAGAAGTGGTGGATGGAGCCCGGCTTCCGTAGGAGTCTGGGCGAAGTCTTCCTTGGTGTAGGAACCCGACTCCCGTAGGAGTCTGGGTGAAGTCTTCCTTGCGGCGGAACCCGGCTCCCGTAGGAGTCCGGGTGAAGTCTTCCTTGGCGGCGGGAACCCGGCTCCCGTTAGGAGTCCGGGCGAAGTCTTCCTTGGCGTAGGAACCCGGCTCCCGTAGGAGTCCGGGTGAAGTCTTCCTTGGCGGTGGAACCTGGCTCCCGTAGGAGCTCGGGTGAAGTCTTCCTTGGCGTAGGAACCCGGCTCCCATAGGAGTCCGGGCGAAGTCTTCCTTGGCATAGGAACCCGGCTCCCGTAGGAGTCCGGGTGAAGTCTTCCTTGGCGTAGGAACCCGGCTCCCGTAGGAGTCCGGGCGAAGTCTTCCTTGGCATAGGAACCCGGCTCCCATAGGAGTCCGGGTTGAAGTCTTCCTTGGCGGTGGAACCCGGCTCCCGTAGGAGTCCGGGTGAAGTCTTCCTTGGCGTAGAACCCCTCCCGTAGGAGTCCGGCGAAGTCTCCCTTGGCGTAGGAACCTGGCTCCCGTAGGAGTCCGGACCTTCCATTTTGGCTCGAGCCGGCATGAGGTTCTCCTCTCGTTACCAGTCTGGCTTGTGGGGGCGCGTTAGGGCCTGTAAGGCCTCTCCCCCCTCCGGTCTAAAGAACCGGGCCTTCAACTTTGCTCATTCAGGATGATTCTCCTCCTGTTCCTGACATGGCTGTGGGGGCACATTAGGGCGTTGCAAGGCCTCTCCCCCCATCCGGTCTAAAAGAACCGGGCCTTTGACTTTGCTCAAGTTAGGGCGAGGTTTTCCTCCTATCTCTAACAGGGCTGTGGGGGTACATTAGGGCGTTGTAAGGCCTCTCCTCCCATCCGGTCTAAAAGAACCGGGCCTTTGACTTTGCTCAAGTTAGGGCGAGGTTTTCCTCCTGTCCCTAACAAGGCTGTGGGGGCACATTAGGGCGTTGTAAGGCCTCTCCCCCCATCCGGTCTAAAAGAATCGGGCCTTGACTTTGCTCATGTCAGGATGAGGTTCTCCTCCTGTTCCTGACATGGCTGTGTTTTTGGAGGGATCATATCCAGTCATAATACATCCACGCTAGATGGGAGGGGCACGTTAGGCAGAAAGAAAAGTAGATTCAAGGCGAAATAGTAAGTGATACATTTACAGTTTTCCCGCTCCTCCTTGAGGCCCTCTGGTGATGGAGTCGATGGTCCCGATGGGAGGTCGGTCCCTGGGTTGCTACTCCCTTTTCTGCGATTTAGGCGGTGGGAGGGCTCTTGGCCGGTCTCCTCTACCCTCAGGCCAGCGGTGGATGAATCTGTCGAGTCGACCTCACCGAATGAGCTCCTCGATCTCGTCCTGGAGCTGGATGCATTCTTAGGTGTCGTGCCGTGGTCGCGGTGGTAGAGGCAGAACTTGTTGGGGTTGCGCTTCCCGGGATGTGTGCGCATCCTCTTCGGCCTAGGGAGCTGCTCCCTGACCTCCATCAGTACCTGGGCCTTCGAGGCGTTGAGGGGGGCGTAGTTGCGAAATCTCCCTGGTGGGGAGCCCCGCCGAACCCTGCGGTCCGGGCTTCTCTGCCTGCATGCCCAGGGTGGAGTATGGGCGCGCTTATGTCCAGGAGGGGATCGGGAACGCGACCGGGCTTCCTTGGGCCTTTTCTCAACTGCGGGCTTACTCGAATCTCCCGCTTGTCGCTCCCTTGCTGTCTCTTCGTCCTTCATTTTAAAGGCCTCTTCCGCTCGGGCGTATCCTTCAGCCCGAGCCAGTAAATCGGCAAAATCCCTAGGGTACTTCTTCTCCAGGGAGTACAAAAGATCATTCTTCTGAAGGCCACCTTTCAGGGCGGCCATGGCAACTGACTGGTCCAAGTTCCGGACCTCCAATGCCGCGACGTTAAAGCGGTTGACGTAGGCCCGTATGGACTCCCCTTCCCTCTGCTTGATGTTGATGAGGGACTCCGAACCCTTTCGGGGATGCCGGCTACTGACAAAATGGGCCACAAATTGGTGGCTCATTTGATCGAAGGAAAATATGGTACCCAACTTCAGAGCCGAGTACCAGTTCCTCGCTGCTCCCTTCAAAGTAGACGGGAAAGCCCAGCACAAGATGGCGTCAGGAGCGCCGTGAAGCAGCATCATCGTTCGGAAGGCCTCCAGATGATCAATCGGGTCCGACGTCCCGTCGTAGCTTTCGAACTGGGGAAGCTTGAAGTTCGGCGGGATCGGTTCCTGCATAATCATTTGGGAGAAGGAGGGTCAGTGCAAATATCCTCACCATAAGCGGGAGGCGCGTGGCGGAGTTCTTCGATCCGTCGGTTCATCTCCTGGAGCCTCCGGTCCAGGAAATCCTCTCGACTTCGAGTCTCGAGGGTCCTTTGGCAGAACGGGGGCAGGAATCTTTCGGGGGTGGAGTCGTGATCCGATTGAGGGCTCTCTACCCTCAGATTTGTTTTCCCGAGAAGGATGGGGCGGCTGGCCCAGGTGGCCCGCCCTGCCGCCGGGTTCTGGCATTCCGGAGATGCCCTTTCCGGATGCGCCGATGCCTGCGATTGGTGCTGCTGCATTGCTTGTACGGCTTTGATGAGGCCTCTGACCTGCTGTGCCAGCAAGTCAAATTGCTCCGCGCCGACCGCCGCGCCGGAGGGGGAGGAGGAGGAGGCTAAGAAACTAGAGGGGAGGCCGGAGCCTGAGATCTGGCCGCGGAGGCCGTAGACCGCCGGGTGGACGCCTTGCACGGAGGCATCGAGTGTCGATCTCGTGAAGGGAGGTTAGGAGCGGGTGACGGAGAGACGGTCAGGGATGGCTCCGTTGAACACTCCTTTAAGAACAAGGGTGCTGCGAAGACACAGGGCCCTTCTTCTAGCGCCAATCCTGTTGGTGCAAAAATCTGCCTGCGTCGGAGAAGCTGGAGTCGGGGAAGCCGCGGTCGCCGTCGGGACCTGCAAAGGAAGTCTAAACCGGAGGTGGGGTTGCTCCGGCAAGACCCTCCGACGCTCAAGTCAGTTCTCTGCCTCAACAAGAATGGAGTGCTCGAACGGAGAATTTAGCAGAGTTTTGAGATAAGAAATGAGCTTAGAGAATAACGTATCTGGATCCCCCTTTTTATAGGCGGAGGAGGCAACGGATTGATGGCGACACCTATAACCGTCTGGTAGTGGGCCGCCCGTGGTCAGGGGAATTTATTGCGAGAGGTAGTGGAGCGGAATCGTGGCCATCATCGCAGCTCGCCACGTGGAATCAGTTGCAGGGAGTGGAGCAGCGCTCATTGTCGTGACTTGCCAGCGGATGGGAGAATCGCCCGGTATGCGTCGCAGGAGGTGGAACAGGTTCGTGGCCGTTATTGTGGCCTGTCAGGGGGTAGTGGAGCTGTGTGGAATCCACCACAAGAAGTGGAGCAGGGCGGCGATGGTTACGGCGGCCTGTCAGGGAATGATGGAACTGTGCGAAATCCGCCACAAGAAGTGGAGCAGGGTCGTGGCCATTTTGGTGGCCTGCCAGGGGGCGCGGATCTGTTGATTGAAGCTCCACAGTGGTCGGAGCCCGGCTTCTGTAGAGGTCCGGGAGAGGTCCTCCTGACGGCTGGGGTCGTGGGTGGAGTCTGACTTCCGTGGGAGTCCGGGCGGAACCCTCTCGGAGCTGAAGTTGCGGGCGGAACCCAACTCTCGTAGGAGTCCGGGCGGAGTCCTCTGCAACCAAAGTTAAAGGTGAAGTCCGGCTCTCGTAGGAGTCCGGACGGAGCTTACCAGCAGTTGATACTGAGAGCGGAGCCTGGCTCCCATAGGAGTCCGGGCGGAGTTGTGCTGCAGTTGATGTCGGAGGTGGAGCCCGGCTCCCGTAGGAGTCCGGGCGGAGCCGTGCTGCAGTTGATGTCGGAGGCAGAGCCCGGCTCCCGTAGGAGTCCGGGCGGAGCTATTCTGAAGTCGGCGGCGGAGCCCGGCTCCCGTAGGAGTCCGGGCGGAGCTATGCTGTTGTTGATGTCGGCGGCGGATCCCGGCTCCCGTAGGAGTCCGGGCGGAGCCGTGCTGCAGTTGATGTCGAAGGCGGAGCCTGGCTCCCGTAGGAGGTCGGGCGGAGCTGTTCTGAAGTCGGCGGTGGAGCCCGGCTCCCGTAGGAGTCCGAGCGGAGCTGTGCTGTGGTTGATGTCGGCGGTGGAGCCCGACTCCCGTAGGAGTCCGGGCGGAGCTGTGCTGCAGTTGATGTCGGAGGCAGAGTCCGGCTCCCGTAGGAGTCCGGGCGGAGCCCTCTGCAATCAAAGTTAAAGGTGAAGTCCGGCTCTCGTAGGAGTCCGGACGGAGCTTACCAGCAGTTGATACTGAGAGCGGAGCCTGGCTCCCGTAGGAGTCCGAGCGGAGCTGTGCTGCAGTTGATGTCGGAGGCGGAGCCCGGCTCCCGTAGGAGTCCGGGCGGAGCCGTGCTGCAGTTGATGTCGGAGGCGGAGCCCGGCTCCCATAGGAGTCCGGGCGGAGCTGTTCTGAAGTCGGCAGCGGAGTCCGACTCCCGTAGGAGTCCGGGCGGAGCTGTGCTGTTGTTGATGTCGGCGGTGGAGCCCAGCTCCCGTAGGAGTCCGGGCGGAGCCGTGCTGCAGTTGATGTCGAAGGCAGAGCCCGGCTCCCGTAGGAGGCCGGGCGGAGCTGTTCTGAAGTCGGCGGCGGAGCCCGGCTCCCGTAGGAGTCCGGGCGGAGCTGTGCTGTTGTTGATGTCGGCGGTGGAGCCCGGCTCCCGTAGGAGTCCGGGCGGAGCTGTGCTGTTGTCGATTCCATCGAGGGTTTCGGCTGTGGGTATTTTATACCCAACACCTACCTTCCAGATCGATCACCATCTTCGTGATGATCCTATGGTCAGGAGCTGTTTATGAGTTAGTTATGTAAATTCATGCCTTAAATTTTCAACTCTTAAAAATATGAATTTACATTCCTACTAACTCAAAGGATGTATCACAGACACAATGTATACAATGTGATAGAAGAATAACCTTTTTATTCATTTATAGTCAAAATTACAAATTTACCCTTAGATCTGTACAGGAATGTGTCAGTCGATCTGGCATCTAGGGCACACATCTAACACTCCCAAGGTCCAGACTTGGTTTGAGTGCATCGAGTCAATTTTTGATCTCATTGCCTCTAACCATTTTTCAGAGTCGATATCTGATATCGCCTCATCATAGGTCTTGGGATCATCACCATGAACCCCATTTCCCATGAGGAACATTTCCTCTACATCCTCTCGTATGGTACCTAAATACCTTTCAGGAGGACGAAAAACCCTAGTTGATCTACGAGGTGGAAGAGGTTATGCTAGGACTGGTTCTGATTGATTTGGTTCCTCAGGTTCTTTATCTCGTTGCTCTTGAGAGATATTCTCCTTAAGCTTAATTATTCTTCCGATGCCATCATCTTGAATAAATTATTTTTCAAGAAATATAGCATTTCGACTCATAATCATATTGTGGTCTTTCAGAATATAAAAATAGTATCCTAATGACTCTTTAGGATATCCTATGAACCGAGCTCTAAAAGACCTGAACTCTAACTTGTCCGTTTGCTGTCTCTTGACATGAGCCAGACAACTCCAAATTCTGAGATGATTCAGACTTGGCTTCTTACCATGCCATATCTCATACTATGTGGTAGGAACGGTTTTAGAGAGAACCCTATTCAATACATAATTTGCTGTTATGAGACAATGTCCCCAAAGAAATTCAGGAAGGTCCATGAAGCTCATCATGGAATGGATCATATCTAATAGGGTCCGATTTCTCCATTCTGAAACTCCGTTGAGTTGAGGCATTTCAGGTGGAGTCCATTAAAAGACTATGCCATTGTCTTTAAGATAGTCTAGAAACTCCCGACTAAGGTATTCACCTCTTCGATCTGATCGAAAAACCTTAATAGGCTTTCCTGTTTATTTTTCTACTTCATGTCTGAATTCTTTGAACCTTTCAAAGGCTTCAGACTTGTGTTTCATTAGAAACACATACCCGTACCTAGACATATCATCAGTAAAGATAATGAAGTAGACGTAGTTGCCTCTAGCCGGCACATCAAATGGGCCGCACACATCCGTATGTACTAGGGCAAGTAGGTCTGTGGCCCTTTTCCCATGTCCCACAAAAGGAAGCTTGGTCATTTTATCTTGAAGGCATGATTCACAAACTGGATATGACTCGAAAGTCAATGGACTCAATAGCCCAGATTTTTCCAATTTGTTAACCCTGTCTTCCGCTATATGACCTAGCCTTAGGTGCCACAGATACCTATTATTTAGACTATCTCTAGGCCTTTTAATTCCTATGGCATTCATATTTTATTCGATATTAAATACAGATACATCAACATGTAACTGATAGAGACCGTTAATGACAAAACCATTTGCAACTTTATTATTTTCATAACAAATATTACAATGGTTCTTATGGAAGCTAATCATATAGCCTTCTTGTGCTAAATATAAAATAGAAATCAAATTCCTGCTTGCTGCAGGCACATAATAACAGTCTCTTAAAACTAAATCTAATCCTAATGGTAATCGCAGAGGGTAGGTTCCCATGGCCAAGCAGCAACTCTTGCTTCGTTTTCGATGCGTAGGATCATCTCTCCATCCCTCAGCCTCCTGCTCTCCTCAAGACCCCACATAGAAGTGCACAAATGAGCACTAGAACTAGAGTAAAGCACCCAATTGGATGCAGAAGAAACTGTAAGGTTAGATTCTATAACGAGCATACCTCCAGAAGGACCATCCTTCTTATTTTTTTAGGGTGGCCAGGTAGGACAGTTTCGCTTTTTCCTTTTCCCATCCACCTTCTGCTTCTTCGCAGACTTCTTTTTCTTTCCAAAAGACTTTCTTTTGGAAGAAGTCCACTCCACAGTAAGAACTTGAGCTTTTTGAACCCTTCATAGAAAGCTCAGCCATAACCAGCATGTTCATTAACTCGGCCAAGGTACACTGCATCTTATGCATATGAAAGTTCATGATGAACTGACCATATGCATCAGACAAGGACTAAAGGATCACATCAATCTGAAAATCCTTGTCTAAGATGATACCGAGCTTCTCAAGCTCCTCAGGATCCTTGATCATTGTCAAACAATGATCTTGAACTGACTGCCCATCACGCATTTTAGCCTTAAAAAGTCTTTGACAGACTTGATACTTGGCTGTGCAACTTTGTTCACCAAACAACTCTTATAGGTGAGCCAATATTTGTCGGGTAGTCAAAATATTTTCATGTTAGCGCTGCAAGTCATCAGACATTGCACCCAACATGTAGTACCTTACTTTGTTATCATCATCCATCCACTTTTTCAGAGATGCTCTCTGTTCAGCAGTCGGACGTGCTGGCATGGCAGGTGGGTCCAGGTCCAAGACATGAGTCAATTTTTTGTAACCCAGAATAATTTTGTAGTTCCTCAACCAGTCCTTAAAAGTGGGTCCAGTCAATCTGTGGGTGTCTAGTATTTTGGTCAGGGGGTTGGAGGCAGACATGTTTCCTGTAGAGAGTCGAAAGTTTCTACTTAGATTTTATAATCAGACTTAACCAATTTATTTAAAAATTTTATTTTTAAACAAATTAGGCTCCTACTATTTTCTCAGATCCCTACACTCCCTTGGTAGAGATGTGAAAATCTTTGTGATCAGTGATTTTTAGTGGGTGGTGCGGTCTCACCGACTGGCTCACCATCTCACCTAACAGTTATTGATGATGGGTCGACCAATGAGAGGATAACTCTTGTCCAATGATTCTCTAATCATGGTGCACCCAAAATTTGGTCTCTAATTCATGAAGCTCACCGTGCCCGGAATATTGCACCAATCCTTAGTTAAGTCAAACCCACCATTTGCATGAACTAGATTCCTGATTGGGTCCCTCACCATATCCAGAATATTGAGCCCAATCCATCCTCTAATTTGTAGCATCCAATGCCTAATGGATATGGTTGTGTCTTACCAGTGCAACTGAGCCACTGTAACCAGTCGAGAACAATCAACCCCGAGAAGGGCCCGCACATCCACAATGGTGGAAGACCTAGACTTAATATTTTCTTAGAAAAATTTGATTTAGGTCTCATTAAACTTGACTTGACATAGTTATAACAATTATGACTAACCTAGTGGCATGGGTTAGCTCGAATTGTTAGCCACCTCTAATCAGAATTGGATCGACACATATGGCCAGATAAGTGAGACCGGTGGAAGGGATATGCCATTAACTCGATAAGAATATATTCGAGTCGAGTAGCTCTCAATTAAAAATTAGTCGGTCACATCTGCCCAACTTATCTTAGATACCAAATTATCGAACCAGAACTAATTGGGTTAGCCTACAATCTAGGCTCTAACCACTGAGCCAAATTTGGTCTTAACTTGATTGAATCACATCTAAATATGATTCGACCTTGATCTAGACTTAATCCTATTAGGCTAATCAATTATTAGCTTTCATGATCTTATTTAACCAACTCTTGATTTGGTTTGATCAACCGCTAGACCTAATTGAGCTACCCAAGTTCGAATCCAATTTTATGAAAATGTCTTAGATTTGAAATTCTTAATTTTAGACCTAATTTAATTTCATAAGCTTAATTCATTAATTAAGTTTGGGTTCAGAAACAAAGTATGTAAAATAAATCCTAGGATTTCAGGATCTAGGATTTTGCAGAAAAGTAAGTTTTGATTTCTGATTAAGGATGAACGCGCAGCACCCCTACACGTCATAAGAACACCCCATTGAATGGGAAGAGAGGATCTTAAAATCTTACTTCATTCTTATAACTGAACGGCCATAAGGAATACCTTAATCAAAAATATAAATTTAACTACAAAACTAGTTAGATCTAAATTTACATATCTCATATACAATTTAAGATCTAACTAATACATGCTTTGCATACATTTCATGTATCAAAAATTGATCTAATTAACATGCTTTCAGATTTGATACATCATATATAATATCTAAAAAATAAGATTTAAATTGAACTATTTAAAATTAAATCTATTCTAGACAAGTTACTGGAATAATTCTACAACTAGTCTAGGCATGCAACAGATCAATTTTATGAAAAAATTAAAAAAAAAATTTTATTTTATGATCTAATTATAATACTTATAACATCAAAAAAATAAAAAATAAATTATATTTAATTCATATTTTAATCTCATTAAAATATAAAACTTAAGACTGTTCATGGATTCAACTAATCCTAGTCTAGTCATGCATCTCATGCATGTTAGATCTTCTTAGATTTAATTTTAAATATTTTAATTTCAGATCTTATCATATTTGATATGATATCTAAAATTTTTTAAATATCAGATAAATAAATATAAAAAATTAGATCTAAATTAGATCTGAAATAGAGCCAAAAACCTGGCTCTGATACCAGTTGAAGGAAAAACTACCTTTTTCCTTTGTAGAATCTTCCAGATTTCATCAAATCTGGGATGGAATAATTTAAAAATTTTATCCTATGCTATTTCAGATCTAATATTCATTAGATCTAATTTTATTATCTAATATTTAAAATCTAAAATTAAATCTAAAAGTATGAGAAGTATAGACATACCTCAAGGGTAATCTGATTACCCTGTAGATGTTCTCAGCACAGCCTAAGGTTCTGATGTAGCCATGCAAGTGCCTGACCTCTACCGGTATCCACTTAGGTAGGACTTGGAACATCTTCTCCTCATGAATCTATGCTCCAAAAATCAGATCTCTATCTGATTTGAAAGTGCTTCAGAACTCCTTCTGAAGTTGGAGCAGCAGCCTATCAAAGATGTCCTGTAGCCTTCTGTTCCAGGCGTCACCACGCCTTGGACCTTTGCCAGATGGATGTCCAACTCCTTGAATGTGAAGAGGGTAGAGAGGAGAATAGAGAAGACATAGAGAAGAGGAGAGGATTCTCGTTTTGGTTGGGTATTAAGTAGAAAACTTCCAAACCCTAGGCGCAGACAGGGATTTTATAGACCCTGTATGCTACGTAGTGCCACATCATTCGACCAATCAAAAAATTCTAATAAATTTTAAAAAAATTTTGATTGATGGAGTGATATCATCTGATCCCATCAGATAAGAATCCCACATTATCTCCAAAAGTTGGTGCCAACATTGGATAAGCACAAGCAAGGTGGCGCCCAAGAGTCCATGTTAATCAGGACTCTTTCATTCTCATCCATTTGGGGCACCCACTTTAATCCAATTGGGCTCATGACATAATCTGATTATGGCATCCAATTTGATGTGGTTTAGACATGTGGACACTCTACAAAAATCTTCCAATGAGCTCTCTTCAGTTTAAGACCCATATGTCAACATTTAACAGATGTCCTAAAATGAAAATGACGGGTGTTAGAATTTAGCAGGTGCTTGTCTTAAATTTATCTCATGAATTAAGACAAGCCTATTCTAAATTGGACAAGCTTCATTTAGACTAAGAAAAATCTTTCTAAAATTTTTTGGGTGAGTCAAATCATATTTGACTCAGTCGAGGTAGAAAAGATTATACGAGGAGAAAGTTAGGCTCAATCGTGTGCTAGCACGATTTTTTTGAACCTAATTGGATCTTATCCAAATCAATTGGGTTAGCCCAATTGATGACATCCAGACCCTAACCCTTATTTGTATCATCCAGTTAGGTTCAATTTCATATGGTAATGAGACATGTCGTGATCTCATCATCGACATCATCGAAACTCCTTTCGATGGACCAGAACTCTTCTGATTCAGATAATTAGAATGATCAATCATCAAGATCATTCTAATTGCTTTCAAAATCCACTAGTGACACCTAGCAGTATGTGGTGGCAACCCATCAGAACTGAAGATGAATCTCTCGGTGCAGCTACCTGTGTGATTGAGTTCCTCTATCATGAGTCCCGACTGAATTAGGGTTAAGGTGAACTCGTCAAACCCAACATTAGTTATATGAATCAATCGATCGATCCGAGTCCAATGTGAAACCCCAATGAAAAATTCTTTTTCCATTATTTCACTCTGCCATGGCCATAGACTTAAGGACTCAATCTTTCGATCATCATAGGGCTACTCCTCTCATCTACTGAGATTGATAGATCCCATCTTGGTGCGACCTAGTTCCTATAATGAATATGCTACAGCCAACATACATCTCAGGATTTCGAATGGCTTGGAGATCGAGTTATGGTGTAGTCAAACTATAACACACTCAAGGTGAACTGTCGATGCACCTCAGGTCAAAGAACTAGACACACAACAGCAGCATCAAGCTTAGTCATCGACGAGAAGGTAGACTTCCTTATGACTGCTCGATATGGTCACGCTCAGTACTCTCATTCTCAACGAATATCTGTACTCTCACTCTGATGTCTCCACACTGTAGACTCAAGATACATCTACCCTAAGGAAGCGATCGTACACCAATCTTTCGAATCGATCACCATCCTCGTGATGATCCTATGGTCAGGAGCTATTTATGAGTTAGTTATGTAAATTCATGCCTTAAATTTTTAACTCTTAAAAATATGAATTGACATTCCTACTAACTCAAAGGATATATCACAGACACAATGTGATAGAAGAATAATCCATTTATTGATTTATAATCAAAATTACAAATTTATCCTTAGATTTGTACAGGAATGTGTTAGCCAATCTGACATCTAGGGCACACTTCTAACACCAACCATATCCTATCACTAATGGATGACAAAAAAAGGGTTTTGGCATGGATTATTCAGCACACAAATCAATTTGTGCGATGAAAGAAGGGGTGGAGAGAAGGGAAGGCACAATTAGGATAGTTCCATTCATCTGGGACTCTAGAGTTTAACCAATTAAATTTCTTTCAAATCTAATCCAATTAGATCTAAATAAAATATGATGAGTCTAATCTAATTAGACTCTAATAATATCAATTAAATTTGATCAAATCAGTAAATTAATTGAGCTATAGATCCGATCAAATCAAGATCAATTCTTTCTTACCGATTAGGTCATCTCATAACCTAATCAGACCTGACCTGATTGAATCCAATTCAATCAGACTTAATCCAAACTTTAATGCTCAATCAAATTGAGCTAATTAGTGATCTAATTATTAATTAATCTTTCATTAATGATAGAGTCCCAGTCCAGTGGGACTCTTCAGCAAAGTCCCCATCTAGTAGGACTCTTCACCAGAGTCCCAGTCCAGTGAGACTCTTCAGATTAGCCATCTGATCGGAGAGAAACTTCTAATATATGTAACTTTATAGGTGTTGGTGCAAAAATCCGCCTGCGCCGGAGAAGCTGGAGTTGAGGAAGCCGTGGTCGCCGTCGGGACCTGCAAGGGAAGTCTAAACCGGAGGTGGGGTTGCTCCGGCAAGACCCTCCGACGCTCAAGTCAGTTCTCTACCTCAACAAGAATGGAGTGCTCGAACGGAGAATTTAGCAGAGTTTTGAGATAAGGCAAAAGAGCTTAAAGAATAACGTATCTGAGTCCCCCTTTTATAGGTGGGGGAGGCACCGGACTGATGGCGACGTTTGTAGCTGCCTGGTAGTGGGCCGCCCATGATCAGGGGAATTGATTGCGAAAGATCAAGGAGCAGACACGTGGCCATCATCATAGCCCGCCACATAAGGCCTGTTGTAGGTAGTGGAGTGGCGTCCGTTACTGCTGGTTGTCAGCGAGTAGTGGGATCGTGCAGCACCTGCCGCAGGGAGCGGAGCAACATCATAGCTGTTGACACAGCCTGTCAGAGGGTAGTGGGATCGTGCAGCACCTGTCGCAGGAGGAGGTGGAGCCGCGTGGAATCCGCTACGGAAGTGGAACAGGATCATGGCAGTTATTGTTATCTGCCAAGGGACACGGATCTGTTGATCAAGGCTCGGCAGTAGTCGGAGTTGGCCTTTGTAGGAGTCCGGGAGGAGTCCCCCTTTCGGACGAGGTCGCGGTGGAGTAGGGATCCGGACGGAGCCACCTGCTGTCGATGGCAGAGCCCGGCTCCTGTCCAGCCGTCCGTAGGAATCCGAGGCGGAGCCGTTCTGCTGTTGATGGAGGAGCCCGGCTCCCGTAGGAGTCCGGGCGGAGCCGTTCTGCTGTTGATGGAGGAGCCGGCTCCCGTAGGAGTCCGGGCGGAGCCGTTCTGCTGTTGATGGAGGAGCCCGGCTCCCGTAGAGTCCGGGCGGAGCCGTTCTGCTGTTGATGGAGGAGCCCGGCTCCGTAGGAGTCCGGGCGGAGCCGTTCTGCTGTTGATGGAGGAGCCCGGCTCCCGTAGGAGTCCGGGCGGAGCCGTTCTGCTGTCGATTTCGGCTGCGGGTAATTTATACCCAACACCAGTCCCCTACTTCCGAGTTTGAATTTCAAGCGAAGGAAGTATGCAGAGAGAGATGTGCGCAGCCGGAATCGTCCCTTCGAATCCTGCGCACTGCCGCCCCTATTAATGCGCGCACGGTCAGAGTCCGCTTTTCGGTGAAGGTGACTTGAAAAGTCTTTTTGGAACCCCGCTGAAACGCGATCTTAAGCGTCGCTTTGCGGGAATTCGTGAGCGGTCAACCCTCGATGGCGGTGAAGGGGATAAGCGCGCCACGCGGCACACTTAGTTGGCCCAGGAATACCCGCCGCCATAACTGCGCCAGGATCCATCGGCTATTTAAACCCCTCGGCCCCTTCGTAGCTTCATTCTGGCGTTGTTCTTTCATCTGAGAGCCTTGCTTCCCTCGCCCAGTCCCTGTCTCCTTCCCTTAAACCATGTTATCTACTTGGGAGGCTGTCCTCGAGGGAATTCTTAGGGTTTGGAGGAAAGAGAGAAGGAGAATGGCGGCCGGGTGAGAATCTCCGTCGCTCTAAAGGGAGCCCAAGGAAGAATTCCTTCAACAACAGGGGTTTAATAACGGGGGCTGTCGGGGAAGCTATTCTGCCCGTGAGTCTCGGGGCAGCAAGGCGGGGTGATACCGGTCAAGAGGGCAGAATAGACGTCACAAGCCATGACGGGATCCTTGACGCCGTCGGGGCCGAGAGACCAGAGGCGGTCGACGTTGACGGTGGGGCAGTAGAACTTGTTGCGGGGGCGGTGGAAGTAACGCATGCTGACCTTGCCGGAGTGTCTCGGGTGGCGGCCGTCGTTGCCCCTCCGCCTCCGGGGATTTACCCCACCCCTTTTCTGCCAAGGTTGGGACCTCGGGAACAGAATGAGGCGAGATGGGCGAGAGCTGTTACACGCACTGGAGAATGCGATTGAGAAGGATAGAGACGGAGTTCGTAGCTCAGAGCGGTCTCCGGTTCGTCCTGCCCGAACCGTGCCCGCGATACGTGCGATGACATGTATCTTCTTTTTTCCTGACCCATCGGGTCCTGTAATGTGTATTTCTGTTAAATGAAAAAGTAATTTCAGTACCTTGTTTGCATCTTGTGTTAAATAGTTGTCTGCCGGACTTCTTCGTTTTCCTTTCATTCTCTTTGTCTGTGTTACGTTGTTCCAAGGTCGTCAGTGACTTTTTCAGTTCACGTGGGGTCGTCATTTGCCGAGCTCCTTTTCGACTTTTGTGCCGTTCGGGGATACCCACTTGTCGGGTTCGCCCGGATTCTTCTCCGCTGAAGTCGGGGCTAAGTTCGGCTCCCTTGATAGTCCGAACGGAGAAGCCTCCGGGAGTTGGAGTAACTCGATTCTCGTAAGAGCCAGGGCAAAGTTTTTCTGCAATTAAAGTTATAAGTAAAGTCCGGCTTCCGTAGAAGTTCAGGCGGAGTTGTCCTGTAGCTGTCGTTGGCGGTGGAGCCCGGCTCCCGTAGGAGTCCGGGCGAAGCCGTCTTAGCGACGGAACCCGGCTCCCGTAGGAGTCCGGGTGAAGGTTTCTTGGCGGCTGAACCCGGCTCCCGTAGGAGTCCGGGTGAAGTCTTCTTTGCATAGGGACCCGGCTCCCGTAGGAGTCCGGGCAAAGTCTTTTATTTTATTATTTTTTTTTTTTTGCGGCGGAACCCGGCTCCCGTAGGAGTCCGGGTGAAGTCTTCTTGGCGTAGGGACCCGGCTCCCGTAGGAGTCCGGGTCTTTCACTTTGCTCATGTCAGGACGAGGTTCTCCTCCTGTTCCTGACAGGGCTGCGGGGGCACATATGGGCGTTGCAAGGCCTCTCCCCCATCCGGTCTAAAAGAACTGGGCCTTCGACTTTGCTCAAGTTAGGGCGAGGTTCTCCTCCTGTCCCTAACAGGGCTGTGGGGGCACATATGGGCGTTGCAAGGCCTCTCCCCCCATCCGATCTAAAAGAACCGGGCCTTCGACTTTGCTCAAGTTAGGGCGAGGTTCTCCTCCTGTCCCTAACAGGGCTGTGGGGGCACATATGGGCGTTGCAAGGCCTCTCCCCCCATCCGGTCTAAAAGAACCGGGCCTTCGACTTTGCTCAAGTTAGGGCGAGGTTCTCCTCCTGTCCCTAACAGGGCTGTGGGGGCACATATGGGCGTTGCAAGGCCTCTCCCCCCATCCGGTCTAAAAGAACCGGGCCTTCGACTTTTATAAGGTTGCCCTCTCGTTTTTGATACCGTCTGCTTGAATTATCCTAAGACAAATGGGCATGCATTTTTTTTTTTTTTTTTTTTTGGTCAGGACGAAATCACTGGTAGTACATCCGTAAGTTTTTTGAGCTCCACGGTCGCGGGAGGTCAGCTCCCCCGAGTTCCCTGAGATAATAAGTTCCAGGTCGGACTACTTCCTTGACCTCATAAGGTCCTTCCCAGTTTGGGGCGAGCTTCCCCTGGCCTGAGGTTGTGAGACAGCAGCTCGTCGGAGCACTAGATCCCCTGCTTTGAATGCTTTGTTCTTCACTCGGGCGTTGTAATATCGGGCAACTTTCTGTCTGTAGGCTGCCATTCGAACCTGAGCAATCTCCCACCTTTTTCCAGTAGGTCGAGGTTGGCTCTGAGACTTTGCGCGTTTTGAGGTTCGTCGAATGTCACGACTCGTGCCGACGGGAGTTTAAGCTCGATCGGGATGACGGCTTCCGTACCAAAGGCTAGAGCAAAGGGAGTCTCTCCTGTAGGCAACCTCTGGGTGGTCCGATAAGCCCATAGCACATGATAAAGTTCGTCCGCCCAAGTCCCTTTTGCTCTTTCGAGCCTGGTCTTAATCCCCTGCAAAAGGGTTCTGTTTGTTACCTCGGCTTCGCCGTTCACCTGGGGATGGGCCACTGACGTGAATTTGTGGGAGATGTTTAGGTCTTCACAGAATTCAGCAAATCTGGCTCCCGCGAATTGCCGCCCATTATCAGTGATGAGGGTTCTAGGCAAACCGAACCTGCACACGATCGATTTCCAGACAAAATCCTACACTTTCACTTCTGTGATTTTGGCTAGTGGCTCGGCCTCGACCCATTTGGTGAAGTAGTCGATCGCTACAAGGAGGAATTTTCTTTGACCAGACGCCATGGGAAAGGGGCCAAGAATATCCATTCCCCATTGCGCAAAAGGCCATGGGGCGCTCAAGGGTGTAAGTTCAGTAGCAGGCTGTCTCTGGACGTTGGCGTACCTCTGGCATCGATCACACTTTTTGACATATTCAATTGAATCTTGGTGCATGGTTGGCCAGTAATACCCTTGGCGGAGTAGCTTGTGGGATAGAGACCTGGCGCCTAAATGGCTTCCACAAGCTCCCTCGTGCATTTCCCATAGAGCGTAGTCAGCTTCGGAGGATCGGAGGCATCTCAAGAGAGGCAGGGAGTGCGATCTTTTGTATAATTTGTCCTCATAAAGGATATACCGGGAGGCTTGATTTCGGAGTTTCCGGGCTTCTTTCGCATCCTGGGGGAGAATCCCATCTCTAAGATAGGTTATTAGCGGGTCGACCCAGCTGGGCTCGTGGTCGATCTCCATTACGAGTCGCGGTTCTTCCGTACTCGGTTGTTTTAAAACTTCAAAGAGAACGCCCTTTGGCAATTCGGCCGGAACCGATGTCGCCAGTTTGGAGAGAAGATCGGCTCTAATGTTCTCCGACCTCGGAATTTGCTTGATGTCGAAATTGTTAAAGGCAGGGATGAACTCCTTCACCTTTTCGAGATATTTGGCCATACTGTCCTCCCGTGCTTCAAAGCTCCCGCTGACCTGCCCCACCACCAGCTGGGAGTCGCTGTGTACCCGGAGTTGACCTATTCCAAGCTCCTTAGCGATCCTCAATCCTGTGATCAGAGCTTCATACTCCGCTCCATTGTTCGTTGCGGGGAATTCGAAATGCAGAGCGTACTCCGCAACGACTCCCTCCGGGCTGGTCAAGATCAGGCCAGCACCCGCGCCTGCCATGTTGGACGATCCGTCCACATGGAGGGTCCAACAGTTATCGGACGAACTGGCTTCTTCGTCGGGGGAGTTCGGCTGAGTACTCAGGTCATCAATTTTGTTTTGCTCAGGTTCAGCCTCCTCGGGGATGATGCATTCCACTATGAAATCCGCCAACACTTGGGCTTTTATCGCCGGTCTAGGCTTGTAGTTGATGTCGAATTCTGTAAGCTCGATGGCCCATTTCGCCATTCTTCCGGAGGTATCGGCTCGGTGTAAAACCGCCTTGATCGGTTGGTCGGTGAGTAACGTCACCGTGTGCCCTTGAAAGTAAGGTCGGAGTTTCCGAGCTGCAATCAACAAGGCGTAGGTCAGTTTTTCTAATTTAGTATACCTGGTCTCGGCGTCCCTCAACACGCGACTGATGTAGTAGACCGGTCGCTGGACTTTCATTTCCTCCTTAACAAGGATGGCTGCAAGGGCTGTGGGAGAGACTGCCAGGTACAAAAATAATTCCTCTTTGGGCTCGGGCTTTGCCAGCAGTGGGGGTGAGCCAAGATAGCTTTTCAATTCTTCGAACGCCTGTTGGCATTCAGGGGTCCAACAGAAGTTTTTCGGCTGCTTGAGAGTTTGAAAGAAGGGCAGACATCGCTCGGCCGACCTTGCGACAAAGCGATTGAGAGCCGTAATTCTTCCTGTGAGGCACTGAACCTCTTTGATCGACCTTGGGGCAATCATATCTTGGATGGCGCGGATTTTCTCCGGATTGGCCTCGATCCCGCACCCTGATACCATGAAGCCCAGGAACTTCCCCGAGGTTACCCCAAAGGCGTATTTGGTTGGGTTCAGCTTCATTCTATACTTTCGAAGAGTGCCAAAGGTTTCTTCGAGGTCGGTGACATGATTCCCGGAAGACCTGCTTTTCACGAGCATATCGTCCACATAAACTTCCATATTTCAGTCGATCTGCTCCTTGAAGATTTTGTTCACCAGTCGTTGATAGGTTGCACCCGCGTTCTTGAGGCCGAATGGCATAACCCTGTAGCAGTAAAGGCCGCGATTAGTGATAAAAGCAGTCTTTTCTTCATCTTCCGATGCCATCCTAATCTGGTTATAGCCGGAGAATGCGTCCATGAAAGTGAGAAGCTCGTGGCCCGAGGTAGCGTCCACTAGTTGGTCGATCCTGGGAAGGGGGTAGCTGTCCTTTGGGCAAGCTTTATTCAGCTTTTTGAAGTCGATACACATCCTCCACTTGCCGTTTGCTTTCTTGACCAAGACAACATTGGAGATCCACTCTGGATAATTGACCTCCTTGATGAATCCGGCCTTGAGAAGTTTATCCACTTCCTCGGCTATCGCCTTCTGCCTCTCTGGGGCATGACTCTGGATTTTTTCTTTTGTTGGCCGATGTTTAGGGTCGACCGCCAGATGATGTTCCATGACCTCTGTCTCAATCCCCGGCATATCCGTCGGGACCCATGCGAAAACGTCCGCATTCCTTCGGAGAAAGTCCACGAGATGCGTCCGCACCTCCTCCTCCAGGTTGGAGCCAATCAACACCACATGCTCCGCATTCCCATCATTCAAAGGAATTGGTATTAGGTCCTCAATCGGGCCGCCCCTCTCTTCAGTGAGGTCGTCGCGCGCATCCAACCCGTCGACTGGACAAAGGTCCGCTTGATCGCTTCTTTGCAGGGCAATATTGTAGCAGTGCTTGGCCAGCGCCTGGTCTCCCCGAACTTCTCCAATCCCTTTGTCAGTGGGGAACTTCAACTTCAAATGATAGGTTGAAACAACGGCTCTGAGGGCATTGAGGCCGGGTCGGCCAAGAATTGCATTGTAGGCAGAAGGCGCCTCTACCACCAGGAAATTCACCAGGGCTCTGGACTGCTTTGGATGCTGACCCGCGGTCACAGTTAGAGCTATCGTTCCTTCCGTTGGAACGGCATCACCAGTAAACCCTATCAAGGGGGAGCACATCGGCCTTAGATGACCGCCAAGAGCGGCCATTCTCGAAAAGGCACTGTAGAATAAGATGTCGGCCGAACTTCCGTTGTCGATGAGAATGCGGCGGACGTCATAATCTGCTATATTCAAGGAAACTACGACCGCATCGTTATGAGGGAATTGGACTCCCTGGGCATCCTCTTCAGTGAAGGCCATGGGCTCTTCAACTTTTTGCCGCTTGAGGGGTGCAGCTGATGTGCTGGTTGCCTCCGGCCGGGATTCTCCCGAGATGATGTTGACGGAATCTGACGAAGGCAGGTCATCCGGCCACCCTTTATCATCAATCATAGCCAGAGGTAGTTGTGCGGAAACCTCGCGGGAGGGCATCGAATGGGAAAAAGAGGATTGGGTGCCGGAAAAGATGGCCGGAAGCGGGTCCGTTGAGCGCTCCTTCAAGAACAAGGGTGCTGCGAAGACACACCCCCTTCCTCTAGCGCCAATCCTGTTGGTGCAAAAATCCGCCTGCGTCGGAGAAGCTGGAGTTGAGGAAGCCGCGGTCGCCGCCGGGACCTGCAAGGGAAGTCTAAACCGGAGGTGGGGTTGCTCCGGCAAGACCCTCCGACGCTCAAGTCAGTTCTCTGCCTCAACAAGAATGGAGTGCTCGAACGGAGAATTTAGCAGAGTTTTGAGATAAGGCAAAAGAGCTTAAAGAATAACGTATCTGAGTCCCCCTTTTATAGGCGGGGGAGGCACCGAAATGATGGCGACGTTTGTAACCGCCTGGTAGTGGGCCGCCCATGATCAGGGGAATTGATTGCGAAAGATCAAGGAGCAGACACGTGGCCATCATCATGGCCCGCCACATAAGGCCTGTTGTAGGTAGTGGAGCGGCGTCCGTTACTGCTGGTTGTCAGCGAGTAGTGGGATCGTGCAGCACCTGCCGCAGGGAGCGGAGCAACATCATAGCTGTTGACACAGCCTGTCAGAGGGTAGTGGGATCGTGCAGCACGTGTCGCAGGAGGAGGTGGAGCCGCGTGGAATCCGCTACGGGAAGTGGAACAGGATCATGGCAGTTATTGTTATCTGCCAAGGGACACGGATCTGTTGATCAAGGCTCGGCAGTAGTCGGAGTTCGGCCTTTGTAGGAGTCCGGGAGGAGTCCCCCTTTCGGACGAGGTCGCGGGTGGAGTAGGGATCCAGACGGAGCCACCCTGCTGTCGATGGCAGAGCCCGGCTCCCGTAGGAGTCCGGGCGGAGCCGTTCTGCTGTTGATGGAGGAGCCCGACTCCCGTAGGAGTCCGGGCGGAGCCGTTCTGCTGTTGATGGAGGAGCCCGGCTCCCGTAGGAGTCCAGGCGGAGCCGTTCTGCTGTTGATGGAGGAGCCCGGCTCCCGTAGGAGTCCGGGCGGAGCCGTTCTGCTGTTGATGGAGGAGCCCGGCTCCCGTAGGAGTCCGGGCGGAGCCGTTCTGCTGTTGATGGAGGAGCCCGGCTCCCGTAGGAGTCCGGGCGGAGCCGTTCTGCTATTGATGGAGGAGCCCGGCTCCTGTAGGAGTCCGGGCGGAGCCGTTCTGCTGTTGATGGAGGAGCCCGGCTCCCGTAGGAGTCCGGGCGGAGCCGTTCTGCTGTTGATGGAGGAGCCCGGCTCCCGTAGGAGTCCGGGCGGAGCCGTTCTGCTGTTGATGGAGGAGCCCGGCTCGCCGTTCTGCTGTCGATTTCGGCTGCGGGTAATTTATACCCAACAATGATACTGCGCGGAGTCCGCCACAGGAAGTGGAGCGGGGTCGTGGCCATTTTGAGGGCCTGTCAGGGGGCGTGGATCTGTCGATTGAAGCTCGGTAACGGCCGGAGCCCGATTTCTGTTGAGGTCCGGGTGAGGCCCTCCGGGCGGTAGGGGTCGGAGCGGAGCCCGGCTCCCGTAGGAATCCGGACGGAGCTGTTCTGATGTTGGCGACGGAGCCCGGCTCCCGTAGGAGTCCGGGCGGAGCTGCAACTGCTGTCGGCAGTGGAGCCCGGCTCTCGTAGGAGTCCGGGCGGAGCTGCGCTGCAAACAAAGTTAAGGGTGAAACCCGGCTCTGATAGGAGTCTGGATTGAGCTTACCAGCAGTTGATATTGAGAGCGGAGCACGGCTCCCGTAGGAGTCCGGATGGAGCTGCACTTGCTGATGGCGGTGGAGCCCGGCTCCCGTAGGAGTCCGGACGGAGCTGCACTTGCTGATGGCGATGGAGCCCGGCTCCCGTAGGAGTCCGGGCGGAGCTGCACTTGCTGTCGGCGGTGGAGCCCGACTCCCGTAGGAGTCCGGGCGGAGCTGCACTTGCTGTCGGCGGTGGAGCTCGGCTCCCGTAGGAGTCCGAGCGGAGCTGCACTTGCTGTCGGCGGTGGAGCCCGGCTCCCGTAGGAGTCCGGACGGAGCTGCACTTGCTGATGGCGGTGGAGCCCGGCTCCCGTAGGAGTCCGGGCAGAGCTGCACTTGCTGTCGGTGGTGGAGCCCGGCTCCCGTAGGAGTCCAGGCGGAGCTGCACTTGCTGTCGGCGGTGGAGCCCGGCTCCCGTAGGAGTCCGGGCGGAGCTGCACTTACTGTCGGCGGTGGAGCCCGGCTCCCGTAGGAGTCCGGACGGAGCTGCACTTGCTGTCGGCGGTGGAGCCCGGCTCCCGTAGGAGTCCGGGCGGAGCTGCACTTGCTGTCGGCGGTGGAGCCCGGCTCCTGTAGGAGTCCGGGCGGAGCTGCACTTGCTATCGGCGGTGGAGCCCGGCTCCCGTAGGAGTCCGGACGGAGCTGCACTTGCTGATGGCGGTGGAGCCCGGCTCCCGTAGGAGTCCGGGCGGAGCTGCACTTGCTGATGGCGGTGGAGCACGACTCCCGTAGGAGTCCGGATGGAGCTGCACTTGCTGATGGCGGTGGAGCTCGGCTCCCGTAGGAGTCCGGGCGGAGCTGCACTTGCTGTCGGCGGTGGAGCCCGGCTCTCGTAAGAGTCCGAGCGGAGCTGCACTTGCTGTCGACGGTGGAGCCCGGCTCCCGTAGGAGTCCGGACGGAGCTGCACTTGCTGATGGCGGTGGAGCCCGGCTCCCGTAGGAGTCCGGGCGGAGCTGAACTTGCTGTCGCGGTGGAGCCCGGCTCCCGTAGGATTCCGGACGGAGTTGCACTTGCTGTCGGCGGTGGAGCCCGGCTCCCGTAGGAGTCCGGACGGAGCTGCACTTGCTGATGGCGGTGGAGCCAGGCTCCCGTAGGAGTCCGGGCGGAGCTGCACTTGCTGATGGCGGTGGAGCCCGGCTCCCGTAGGAGTCCGGATGGAGCTGCACTTGCTGATGGCGGTGGAGCCCGGCTCCCGAAGGAGTCCGGGCGGAGCTGCACTTGCTGTCGGCGGTGGAGTCCGGCTCCCGTAGGAGTCCGGGCGGAGCTGCACTTGCTGTCGGCGGTGGAGCCCGGCTCCCGTAGGAGTCTAGGCGGAGCTGCACTTGCTGTCGGCGGTGGAGTCCGGCTCTCGTAGGAGTCCGGGCGGAGCTGCACTTGCTGTCGGCGGTGGAGCCCGACTCCCGTAGGAGTCCGGGCGGAGCTGCACTTGCTGTCGACGGTGGAGCCCGGCTCCCGTAGGAGTCCGGACGGAGCTGCACTTGCTGATGGCGGTGGAGCCCGGCTCCCGTAGGAGTCCGGGCGGAGCTGCACTTGCTGTCGGCGGTGGAGCCCGACTCCAGTAGGAGTCCGGGCGGAGCTGCACTTGCTGTCGGCGGTGGAGCCCGACTCCCGTAGGAGTCCGGGTGGAGCTGCACTTGCTGTCGGCGGTGGAGCCCGACTCCCGTAGGAGTCCGGACGGAGCTGCACTTGCTGTGGCGGTGGAGCCCGGCTCCGTAGGAGTCCGGGGAGCTGCACTTGCTGTCGGCGGTGGAGCCCGGCTCCCGTAGGAGTCCGGGCGGAGCTGCACTTGCTGTCGGCGGTGGAGTCCGACTCCCGTAGGAGTCTGGACGGAGCTGCACTTGCTGTCGGCGGTGGAGCCCGGCTCCCGTAGGAGTCCGGGCGGAGCTGCACTTGCTGTCGGCGGTGGAGCCCGGCTCCCGTAGGAGTCCGGACGGAGCTGCACTTGCTGATGGCGGTGGAGCCCGGCTCCCGTAGGAGTCCGGGCGGAGCTGCACTTGCTGATGGCGGTGGAGCCCGGCTCCCGTAGGAGTCCGGGCGGAGCTGCACTTGCTGATGGCGGTTCCGCCGTGGGTTCCGGCTGTGGGTATTTTATACCCAACACCAGTCCCCTACATCCGAGTTTTGAATTTCAAACGAAGGAAGTACACAGAAGTACAACCAAAACCGTCCCTTCGAATCCCGCGCCCCGTCGCTCCCAGATATTTTGGCATTAAATGAGCGCGTGCCGGAGTCTTTTCGAATTGGGGCGATACGAGGGGATGCTTCGAAGACCCCGCAGGTACGCTGGCCTAGGTACGGCGTAATTATGACCCTGCCAACCGCCAGCTGCCTTCAGCCGTCTGCCACGGGGAGTGGGACACGTGTCGGATGCGGACTGGCCTGGGGGGATTCGATATCATTATGGCGTCGGATCCCAGGGTTTATTTAAACCCGTCCTCCCCCCTTCAGGCGCCCCACTCCGTTTCTGATTTCTTGCTGGCGTCTGTCACCTCCCCGAGAGTCTGCTCTAGCGAACGCCCTCTCGAGCCGTAGGCGCCTTCCGTTTCTCGCTCCCCAGGCCCCCAGAGCAAGATAGGTTAGTGCCCACCTTCTTCTTCTTACCGCCTAGGGTCCTCTCCTCCTTTCGCTTCTTTTGTGTCTTCTCCTGAGTTGACCTCCCGCGTCTCCCTCCCTTCTCGACTTGCTTTTCTAGGGTCCTTTAGGTTCTCCCCCAAAGAAAAATGTCTTCCGATTCTTCTGCCCCCGTAAGTTCTGGGAGTTCTTCTGCTTCAAACCCCCAGGCCCCTATCTCTGCGGACGAACCCGCATTCGGGGCAGGGCCTCGCCCGATTTTCGCACCGGGCGCCATTCCTTGTTCGTCGACTTCGGACGAACTTCTCCTGATAAGGGCTCGGTACGGGGTCCCTTCAGAGTACGACCTGGAGCTCCCTGGCCCCTCTGATCAGGCCAGCGCTCCCCCTCCTATTCGCTTTTGTTTGTACCAGGAGGCATTCCGTGCCGGACTCCGGCTTCCGCTTCCTGCTTTTGTTGCCGCCTTCTTTCGTTTCTTAGACATTTCTCTCGCCTCAGTCGCCCCGAATTCCTTTAGGTTTTTGATAGGGTTTCTCTCTCTCTGTCATATAGCCGAGGTCCAGCCTTCCCTCTCCCTGTTCAGACATTTCTACACCTTCAAACGCCATCCTTCAGCGAAGGATTGGTGGTACTTCTCCCCCCAGTTTGGTAAGAAGGGGTTGCTGAAGGGCGCCCCTTCTTCGATTCACAACTGGAAGGGGAAATTTCTCTTCATTTACTGTCCGGCCCTGGAACTGGGCCTGCCCCCTTGGGGGTCTCTGAGGGATTCCGTCCGTCGGGCTCCCAGCCTGGGAGAGGACGACCTTCAAGCCGCCCAGAAGCTCCTGAGTTACCCCGCTCCTTTCCTTCCAAACCTACTGAGGGAGCAGCTTCTCTTCAACATCGGCCTGAGCCCTCAGGATCCAGCAAGTATACATCTTTCCTTTTCTTGTCTTCTTCTTCCCTCTCTTTCTTTCTCTCTCCTTTTCCTCTTTTCTCTTTCTCTTTTTTCTTTCTTCTTCTTTTTTTTTTTTTTTTTTGGACTGATTGGTGCCGCTTTTTCCTTCTTCTTTTCTTTTCCTATTTTTTTTTTTTTTTTTTTTTTAGCAATGGACGCTGAAGCCACACGGATGCTCGCCAAGGCCATGAGAGCCCAGAAAAGGAAGGGCGCGACGACTTCTGGCTCGGCGAAGAGGGCCAGGGTGGAGGAGACGAGCTTGGCCGCGCCCGTCCAGGCGACCCCGGCAATCGACATTCCTTCGGATGCCGAGCCAGCGGCCCCCCGGGCTCCCTCAAGGAGCCCGCCGATCGAGGTCCCCATTCCGGAAGTCCGCCCCGCGGAGGCGCCCGCCGCGGGGAGGAGGAGAAAATCGATGGCCCGCAGGCCGAGCAGCCACCGAGCTGCTGTAGACGAGTCCGTCTGCTCCGAGGGGGGATCGGAGAACCCCTTCAATGACAAGGCTCTGATCCGTCGGCTGCTCGATGGTTGCATTCTGTCCGATGTCATGGAGAGGATCGACCGTGCCGATCTCGAGCAGCGGGCCTGGGACACCTTGGGGTCCTTTCTTGAGGTAAGCGGATTTTTACTGGCACAGTTGCTCGATCTTCGTTGTGATTCTCTATCTGTCCCTGCAGATCGGGCACCAGCTCTTCGCCTATGTCGAGGCATCGGGCCGCATGAGAAGGGATCTTCTTCGGGCGGAGGAGCGCTGCCAAGATGAGGTTGCTCGTCTTCAAGCGAAGACGGCCGAGGTGGCTGCCCTCCGGGAGGCCCTGGAGAGAGAGAGACAAGACCGAGAAGAGGAAAGACGAGTCCGAGAGGAGGAGAGGCGAAGCCTGGAGGAGTCGGCAAGGAAGGTGGAGGTCGAGGTCGCCCATCTGGCCGAGCAAACTCCGGTTCTGGTCTCGGAGGCCAGGACCCTTGCGGTGGAGGAGTTCAAGACCTCCGCGGAGATGAGGGAGCTGAACGTCCAGTTCGGCCTGGAGGCGTTCACCAAGGGGTTCGAGCTCTGCCGAGAGAGGGTGGCCAGCAGATATCCCGACCTTGATCTCGGCTTTTTGGAGGAGTCTGACGACGAGGCCGCCCCTTCGTCCGCTGCTGCCGCAGTCGCGCCCCCCGCGCCGAGCTCTCCACCCCCTGCCCCCGAGGTCTGAGACCTCCGATCTTGTATCTTTCTTTTGTCGCCATATTTCCTTTCCGCTTGTCTTCAAAATTAATCAATAAAGTTGAATTTCTTATTGTGGATGGCCTTTCCTTCCCCCTGCTCCTTCTTTTCTGCCTTTCTTCTTGTAATAAGTTGGTCTTTGACGTTTGCTTCTTCCGATGGCAGTGTCCCGCCGAAGCACTCCCCTTGCCCCTGGGGGTCCTGCTGAAGTCAACTATCCAACGGCTAAAAAAGGAGGTCCTCCACCTGACGAAGAAGTTGAAAAAGTCGGAGGACGAGCTCCGCAGATCGAAAAAATGCTATTCCGAGGCCGCCGCTGAGGCTGCCCACTTCAGGAGTCTCCAAGTGAAGGCAATCATGGACTACAGCCGGAGGAAGGCGAACTTCGCAAAGGAGCTCGAGGAATGCACGAAGAGCGCCAGCGACCGAACTTGGGCTCAAGAAGCCAGGATCAGCGCCCTTAAGGTGGAGCTGTCAGTTGCGAGGAGGATCGGCCAACTGGAAGGGAACTCATCCCGACTCACAGCGCGGGACGAGCAGATATGGTCACAAAAAGTTTCCGACCTCCAGAAGCAGCTTCAAGATGCCAAGGTGAGCCACGACGTGCAGCGGGCCAGCTGGCGCCGGTAGGTAGAAGAGTACAAAGGGAGATTCCGTCGGGCGGCGGACGAGGTTGTTCGTCTCCAGGGGCAGTTGGTTACTAGGGCACAGCTTGCTAACGCCCAAGATACCGAAGAGCTCCAAGCCCTGAGAGGCACTGTCGAAGGGATTTCCGTCTCCCTTGGGGAGAAGACAGCCGAGCTTCAACAAGTAAAAATCCAACTGGGGCTTGAGCGGAAGGCCGTCGCGGACGCAGAGGCGGAGTCCGAAGTTTTGCGGAAGTGGCATCGAGAAGCGGAGGCTGAGAGCCGGCGACTTCGTCAGGCGCTCCAGGATATGCTGCAAAAGAAGGAAGAACTAGAGGAAACGGTGGAGAGCCTGAGGCAGCCCTGGTTGAGGGATGGAGGTGATCACCCTAGGTTAGAGGGAGCAGGACCTCCTTAGAGTTCTTTTGTAGTCACCCCCTTTTTGTAGCTGCCCTTTTTTTTCTTGTTGTTTTGTCCCTCTTTCTCTGGCCGTCCTGGCCCTGTAGTACATATATCGAAAATGAGGAAAAAGCATTTTGTGTTACCTTGTCCGCACGTAGCACCAATATTGTCGTTCGTTGACCCTTTCTCGTCGTTTGGCCTGTTTGGCTTAGAGGTCGTCGTGGGAAGGGGCTCTTCCCTTCCATCCGATCTCGTCATGTGGCCAAGCCTCGCCACCATTCTTAACCCTTGCTGGCGAAGTAGCGGATGGAGCCCGGCTTTCTTGGCGGCGGAGCCCGGCTCCCGTAGGAGCCAGGGCGAAGCTTTCCTGGCAGCGGAACCCGGCTCCCGTAGGAGTCCGGGCGAAGCTTTCCTGGCGGCTGAACCCGGCTCCCATAGGAGTCCGGGCGAAGCTTCCCTGGCGGCGGAACCCGGCTCCCTTAGGAGTCCGGGCGAAGCTTCCCTGGGCGGTGGAACCCGGCTCCCGTAGGAGTCCGGGTGAAGTTTACCTTGGTGGCGGAACCCGGCTCCCGTAGGAGTCCGGGCGAAGCTTCCCTGGGCGGTGAAACCCGGCTCCCGTAGGAGTCCGGGTGAAGTTTACCTTGGCGGCGGAACCCGGCTCCCTTAGAGTCCGGGCGAAGCTTCCCTGGGCGGTGGAACCCGGCTCCCGTAGGAGTCCGGGTGAAGTTTACCTTGGCGGTGGAACCCGGCTCCCGTAGGAGTCCGGGCGAAGCTTCCCTGGGCGGTGAAACCTGGCTCCCGTAGGAGTCCGGGTGAAGTTTACCTTGGCGGTGGAACCCGGCTCCCTTAGGAGTCCGGGCGAAGCTTACCTTGGTGGTGGAACCCGGCTCCCGTAGGAGTCCGGGTCTTCCATTTTGTGTTGGGAAATCTGTCCCAAAAAGCCAATCGTCAAGCTGTTGACGGTTGAGCAACCAAGTATTGTAATTGATTTGTTAATAAATAAAATATATTTGGCATTTTCATCATAAGCTTTCATCTTCTAATGAACTCCGTTGTTATGATGAAGTCCTTAGGACTATTTAGGTTCGATAAAGAGAGGATTTATCAATTAGTCCTTAAAACTGTTCACGACCAAATGATAGGCTGTTAATAAGGACGACAGCTTCTATCGAGCATAGGTCGCTGTAGGCCATATGGGTTGGTTGTCCTCTTAACCAAAGAGTGTGGAGACACTGGTATGGCATACAGGTGAGATATAAGGGTACATCATCATTGAACGTGACCAACTCCAGAGCATTCTGCTGTCGAGAATGTCTCTGATGGGATATAGGTATAAGTGTCCCTTAGACTTGAGATCACCTCAGTGACTTGCAAGCAACTCACTGTGCTTTGGTACCGGACTAACTGAATTTCTAATTCAGGGACGGAAGGCTTCTGGGCATAGTCAAGTACTTGCGAAGTCAGAGTGTGATCGAGATGGGATTGACCACTCCAAGAGTTGGAGAAGAATGAGTCGCTGTATTTCAATTTAGCAAAACCTTGGCCAGGGTAATCCATCAGATGGATTTGATATTTTGAAATACAATGTGGATAACCTGATCAGAGTTGACAGTTGAGCTCTGGGGTGTCCTATGATCATTTTGGTCAAGGGGATGAATTATATGAAAACTATATCCGCATGGGTTCTAAGGATGTTGTTCTACACATTCGACCTATCCGGTCGTCGGGTATCATTGCTAGATGGTCACTTCGATTGGTATAGGAATTTATTCCTATGCTACCGGCTTAGGTTCGGACCTATGAGGTCACACACATTAGAGTTCATGATCCGATCGGATGGTTGATCAACGATTAAGAATCGTTATAGGGTTAAATAATCAATACGATTGACATTTAACCCAGTGCAAGTGTTGCAGGAGGATCGATTAGCAATTCGATTGCTAATTAGCTTAATTTGATTAAGCCAATGGGCTGAGATTAAGTCTAATTAAATATGATTTAATTAGATTTGATTTGGGCTTGATTGGATCAAGTCCAATTGGTTTATTGGATAAGCCAAGTGCAAGGAAAGACTAGTCCTAGTTCAACTAGGACTTGGGTCAATCTAATTTCTAATTTGATTAGAAAATTAAATCAGATTTAAATCTAATTTAATCTGATTAAATTAGGTTCTTAATTAGGTTAAGACCTATTTTAATTGGGTTGATCTAATTTTGATTTGATTTGGTTTGGGAAACCAAATTAAAACAAGTTATGAGACAGAATCCTAGTAGGACTAGGATTCCACCTTGTACCACATAAACCTTCTCCACGCCCTCTCTCTTATTCAACGCCAATCTCCACTTATTTTGTGCGACAAAAGCCCTCTCCCAGATCTCTCCCACGTTCACAAAAGGTCTCCTCTCTTCTTTCTTACATGGAAGGTGATTTGGATCAAATCTAAAAGGAATAAGTTTGGATTTCGAATTCTATGAGATAGAGTTTTAGAAATCCAAAACTCTTTCAATTTTGCACCGAATTTATCCAAATTTTTTTGGAATTTTCGTGGCTTTTAGGGTTTACATTGTGCACCCTTTTCTGTTGATCCATCCACGAAAATATGAAGGAGGTGCTCAAGAGTTGGGCGTCCCTTTACTTGCCATGTTTGGATAAGCCTTGACTAGGTGTTTGACCTAGACAAGGACTCTATCATATCTCTCTATATAAGATGAGTTTCTTCGTGAAATTTTAAGGGAGATAGATATTTGAGAGTCCTTTCTGCCATCCAAAAATTAGAGAGAAATACCATTGGGTCGTAGAGATATAAAAGATGCAAGTTTGGGTGTCTAGAGAGAAAAACGTGAAGAAGAAGAGGGTCTTCTTCTAGGGTTTTTATTTTCATATCTTTCCTCCTTCCATCTTGAGTTTCCTGAGAGCGTCTCAGATCTGAAACTCCTCCTTCTACTTTCCATCTTTGAAAGAGTCCAAATCAAGAAGAAGGAGGCACCTGATCAACCATCAAAGAAGGATCAGCGCAGTACTAGCATACTGTGCTGATTTCCTGAAGCAGGACTTCTGATCGAGATTCGTGGGCTCGTGTGGACGACTCCTAGAGGCCGGACGCGTGTGCGGCTTGCAACATCATCCTTAAGCCCGGATCAGTGAGGTTAGAGCGTCTAACTTGCAAGGTAATAGATCTGATCTATTATTTAATACATACATTAGATGTAGCTAGTATAGAAACATGTTGATATGATCAACATGTAGTTCATACTATATTTATATATATTTTAATTTTTGATTTAATGCTATGTAATAATCATGTAATAGAATCTTAGATCTAGGGATCTTCTGATCTTAGAAAATAAATTTTGATTTATTTTAGTCTTCCGCTGTATGATCTTGAAAAAGTTTCAAGATATAACCCTGAAACCCTAGATCTGGTTCCTACAATTGGTATCAGAGCCAGGTTCTTTATTACATGATTATTTATACATGCTTAGATTATTTTTTAGATTAGATCTAATTTATAATCTGATTATTAAATCTGAAATTAAAATTTTAGATCAATCACAAACTGCAAGGTTGTCCTGCTGTAAGGTTTACCCCTTACAGTGCAAAGGTTGTCCTAGTTTGTGTAGATCTATCTTTAATCATAAATTTGTTAGATATGATCTAGATTAAATTTATGATTTATTAGATTTAAAAGATGTTTAAATCTAAAATAAAATCTCTTTGTTAATAATTTTTATGCAAAGAAATTATTTAAAGTTGAAATTATTTCAATTACATGAACCTGTTTAGATTAGATCTAAAGTAGTTTCATGTTTATTTCACTTGCATCTTGATTATGAATCAAACATGCAATATGATTGATAGAATCATATTGTAAAATTATTTTACAAATATGAAAATGATTTTTTGAAAAGCCAAACCCAACCCTCAGCCCAAAACTTAATTAAGAATTAAGAAGTTGTTTGATTAGGTTCTAGGATTGTGAATTGAAGAACCTAAGACACAAATCATAACACATTGGGTTAATGGGTTAGTGGAAATTAGGTCCATTAATTGGGTTAGACCTATGGTTAGATTAAAGATGGACTTAATTAGAGAATTGACTAAATCTAATCAATTGTTGTCTTAGATTAGGTCAAGGATTCTCTAGATCAATTACAATAGTTGTAGTTGGTCAAGTCCATGTCTTTAACGAGAACCAAATGGACTTGATTTTTGGCTAAGCGGTCTAGCACGAACTGTTAGGTTGATCTAATCGAAACTAATTAAACCAGTTGGTGTCTAAGGTAAATCAGACCGGTGGTTTTTAATTGGGAGCCCGCTTACCTGGCCATTTCTGATGGTGTCTAAGGCAAGCTTTGGCAGACCCTCCCACTGATCGAACTTACCTGGCCTCTTGGTGAAATTATATTTTGATCAGATCACTTGACTATTCGAGCTGACCCATGTCAGCTAGGTAAATCAGTGTGACTGATTTAGGTGCTCCTAGACCAGCCCTGGTCTCCCTTAAGCTGACTTGGTGAAGCCAGTGGGAGGATCATGATAAGCTGGTTCATCTGACTTCATCCTCTATATTATTTAAATCCTCTAAAATTATTAGGTCCTTAAAATGATAAAGTTATGGAGATAACTGAGTCATAGCCTCCCATTAAGGTGTTTGATAATGAGTCCATTAACTCAATAATCATTGCAGACCCAAAGGCCTGGTGCTTGTTGACTAATGGAATTATCACTCATCATATGATGACTTGGAAGTGTCTCTCTAATGGTGGTTAGGTGAGCCAACCAAAGTTGGGCTTAATCATTCGTTGGTTAGATACAACAAGTATGATCATGTTAATGGTTGGACCTAACCAGATCCTTACAGTGGAGGTCCAAAGCCTACTGATTAGGTTTCTGGGGTAAAATTAAAATTACTAGAAATTGTTTAGAGAAACAATTGGTTATGAACCTACCCTTAGATGTACATGGGTTGACCAACCAAAGTTGGGCTTGTGTGCAGTCTAAGTGGATTCTAGTACCCACTAAGGAATTAGGGTAATTCCTCGAGTTGGAGGTAGAGGCTACCAATTCGAATAAAATAGTGGGAGAAACCTTTTGATTAAAGTCCAAATCTTTAGGTTTAATGAATCAATTACTAATTAGGTTATGGTTCTCCTTTGTGCAAATATGGCCACTTCCCTATCGCTCCGATCATTGTTGGACAATGATAAGTTGGTGGGACCCAACTTCGGTAGCTGGTACCGAAAGTTGAAGATAGTCCTGGAGCATGAACGGATCCTATATGTGATAATGGATCCTGCACCTGAGGAGCCAGCTGTCAATGCACGTGGAACAGTTAGAGATACTTACCAGAAGTGGCTCAGTGACCGGACCACGGTGCGCTGTATCATGCTGGCTGCTATCATGAGTGACGAGTTCAGTCGCAGATTCGAGACGGCTCAGCCAAAGGACATGCTTCAAGTGTTGGAGGATACCTTTGGCACACCCGATGACGTAGAGAGGCACAAGACTAGTTGTGCCATCTTCAACGCCAAAATACGGGATGGAGTCTCTATCACTGATCATGTATTGTACATGATCAAGCTGATAGAACGATTGAGCAAGCTCGGCTTTCCCTTGCATGAGCAGCTTGGAAAAGATGCAATACTGAACTCGCTGCCCAAGTCTTGTCTCCCATTCCTCACTCATTATAGAATGACAAAGCCTGAAGTAAACTACCATGGGTTAATGGGGTTGCTTCAGAACTTTGAGAAGGATCACCAACTCCTCAAGGAGTCGGTGAACTCAGTGAACTCAGTGGGAGGTTCATCTTCTGGTTCTCGACCCTTTGAGAAAGGAAAGAAGAACAAGAAGAAGAAAGTCAAGAAGGTGCAAGTTCAGGCTGGGACATCTGTGCAGAGCCAGACCAAAAAGATCAAGCCTGATAAGAGTCTATTCTACTAGCAAGCACCCTAGATTAGATAGTGTGTCAAATATCTACTTATGGCATTGGAGGCTAGGTCATATAAATAAGAACAGAATAAACAGGTTGACTCAAGAGGGAATCCTCAAAGTCAGTGATTGTGAATCACTTGCAACCTGTGAGTTCTGTCTTCTTGGTAAAATGACCAAGTCACCTTTTACTGGAAAAGGTGAGAGAGCTACTGAGCTCTTGGGCCTAGTACATACTGATGTATGTGGGCCCATGAGCACCAGTGCTAGAGGTGGATATTTCTACTTCATAGCTTTCATGAATGACCTATACCTATATGGATATGTCTATCTGATGAAACATAAGTCGGATTCATTTGAAATGTTCAAATGATTTCGAAGTGAAGTGGAAAAACAAACTGGGAAGAGTATTAAAACTCTTCGATCTGATCGAGGAGGAGAATACCTTTCTAGTGAGTTTCTCACATATCTAGGAGAGAATGGGATTTTCTCCCAATGGACTCCTCCAGAAACACCACAGCATAATGGTGTGTTTGAAAGGAGGAATCAGACTTTGTTAGACATGGTCCGATCCATGATGGGTTTTTGCTAGCTTGCTGATATCCTTCTGGGGATATGCACTCGAATCGGCCTGTTATCCGTTAAATAGGATTCCAAGTAAGTCTGTAATTAAGACTCCATATGAGATATGGACGGGACGTAAGCCAGCACTTTTACACCTTAGGGTCTGGGGGTGCCCGGCCTATGTCAAACGATTAGTCACAGACAAACTTGGACCTAGGTCTGACAAATGCTCATTCATAGGGTACCCCAAAGAGACAAAAGGATATTTTTTCTACCATGCTGATGAACAAAAGGTGTTCGTCAGCCTTAAGGCAATCTTTTTAGAAAAGGAGTTCCTTGGTGAAGGAACCGTTGCCTCTAAGGTTGAACTTGATGAAGTTCAACAGGTAGAAGGACCGACACCAATAGCTGAACCTGAGTCGGATATGATTAGATCAGATCTGGAGCCCAATATACCTGCACCATTAAGGCGATCCGGTAGAGTACCACGTCAGCCGGACAGATACTACGATTTCTTGGTCCGGGATGGTGATCCCATCAAACTTGATGAGAATAATGAGGATCCGATCACCTATATGGATGCTATGCAGAGACCTGATTCCGAGAAATGGCTTGAAGCCATGAAATCCGAAATGGAGTCCATGAAGGTCAACGATGTATGGACATTGGTTGACCCACCTGAAGGGGTTAAACCCATTGGGTGTAAATGGGTCTTCAAAAGGAAGAGGGGCGCAGACGGAAAGGTGGAGACCTATAAAGCCCGTCTGGTTGCCAAGGGGTATCATCAACGTTATGGTATTGACTATGACGAGACATTTTCCTCTGTGGCAATGCTCAAATCTATTCGGATAATGCTTGCAATAGCTGCCCATCTGGATTATGAGATCTGGCAGATGGATGTAAAGACAGCTTTCCTGATGGGAGAGCTGACTGAAGAGGTGTATATGATACAACCTGAAGGGTTTACATCCACAGATGAGTCCAAGGTGTGCAAGCTTCAGAGATCCATTTATGGATTGAAGCAAGCTTCTCGGAGTTGAAACATGCATTTTGATAAGGTGATCAAAACGTATGGCTTCATTAAGAATGGAGAAGAGCCCTGCATCTATAAATGGGCAAATGGTCCAGTTGTGGTATTCCTTGTCTTGTACGTGGATGACATTCTCTTAATCGAGAATGACATCCCCGCACTACAGGGAATAAAAGTTTGGTTGTCATCACAGTTCTCCATGAAGGACTTGGGTGAAGCATCTTACATCCTAGGGATGAAGACCTATAGGGATAGATCTAAAAGGATGCTTGGGTTATCCCAGTCCATGTACATAGACACTGTGCTGAAGAGGTTCAGCATGGAGAATTCCAAGAAGGGCTATCTACCGATAGGCCAAGAGATTTCTCTCTCTAAGAAGGATTGTCCGACAACTCCTGAAGAGAGAGAGCGTATGAGTAGAGTCCCATATGCTTCAGCCGTGGGATCTATCATGTACGCCATGACATGTACAAGGCCAGATGTGGCATACTCACTAGGAGTAGTGAGTAGATACCAATCTGATCCTGGAGAAAACCACTGGAAAGTGGTTAAAGCCATCCTTAAGTATTTGAGAAATACTAAGGACTAATGGTTGATTTATGGCGAGTCAGATCTGAAACTTGTGGGGTTCACAGACTCCAGCTTCCAATCTGACCATGATGACAGCAGGAGTGTGTCAGGTTATATCTTTACTCTGAATGGTGGAGCCATCTGCTGGAAGAGTTCCAAGCAGCATACTGTGGCAGACTCTGTTTGTGAAGCGGAGTATATCGCAGCATCAGATGCCGTGAAGGAAGCTGTGTGGCTGAGAAAATTCATCAATGAGCTCGGAGTAGCATCCTCCTTCGATGGTCCAGTCCTGCTCTACTGCGACAGCACTGGTACCATAGCTCAGGTGAAGGAACCCAAAGCACATCAGCGGACGAAGCACATCTTGCGCCGCTTCCACCTGGTCCGAGAGATCGTGGATCGAGGTGACGTCGACCTTCAGAAGATCGACGGAAAGGAGAACCTAGCCGACCCCTTCACTAAAGCCCTGGCAATAAAGGAGTTCGACAACCACAAGTCGAAGATGGGTATTAGATACTGTGCCGAGTGGCTTTAGGACAAGTGGGAGTTGTTGGGAAATGTGTCCCAAAAAGCCAATCGTCAAGCTGTTGACGGTTGAGCAACCAAGTATTGTAATTGATTTGTTAATAAATAAAATATATTTGGCATTTTCATCATAAGCTTTCATCTTCTAATGAACTCCGTTGTTATGATGAAGTCCTTAGGACTATTTAGGTTCGATAAAGAGAGGATTTATCGATTAGTCCTTAAAACTGTTCACGACCAAATGATAGGCTGTTAATAAGGACGACAGCTTCTATCGAGCATAGGTCGCTGTAGGCCATATGGGTTGGTTGTCCTCTTAACCAAAGAGTGTGGAGACACTGGTATGGCATACAGGTGAGATGTAAGGGTACATCATCATTGAACGTGACCAACTCCAGAGCATTCTGCTGTCGAGAATGTCTCTGATGGGATATAGGTATAAGTGTCCCTTAGACTTGAGATCACCTCAGTGACTTGCAAGCAACTCACTGTGCTTTGGTACCGGACTAACTGAATTTCTAATTCAGGGACGGAAGGCTTCTGGGTATAGTCAAGTACTTGCGAAGTCAGAGTGTGATCGAGATGGGATTGACCACTCCAAGAGTTGGAGAAGAATGAGTCGCTGTATTTCAATTTAGCAAAACCTTGGCCACGGTAATCCATCAGATGGATTTGATATTTTGAAATACAATGTGGACAACCTGATCAGAGTTGACAGTTGAGCTCTGGGGTGTCCTATGATCATTTTGGTCAAGGGGATGAATTATATGAAAACTATATCCGCATGGGTTCTAAGGATGTTGTTCTACACATTCGACCTATCCGGTCGTCGGGTATCATTGCTAGATGGTCACTTCGATTGGTATAGGAATTTATTCCTATGCTACCGGCTTAGGTTCGGACCTATGAGGTCACACACATTAGAGTTCATGATCCGATCGGATGGTTGATCAACGATTAAGAATCGTTATAGGGTTAAATAATCAATACGATTGACATTTAACCCAGTGCAAGTGTTGCAGGAGGATCGATTAGCAATTCGATTGCTAATTAGCTTAATTTGATTAAGCCAATGGGCTGAGATTAAGTCTAATTAAATATGATTTAATTAGATTTGATTTGGGCTTGATTGGATCAAGTCCAATTGGTTTATTGGATAAGCCAAGTGCAAGGAAAGGCTAGTCCTAGTTCAACTAGGACTTGGGTCAATCTAATTTCTAATTTGATTAGAAAATTAAATCAGATTTAAATCTAATTTAATCTGATTAAATTAGGTTCTTAATTAGGTTAAGACCTATTTTAATTGGGTTGATCTAATTTTGATTTGATTTGGTTTGGGAAACCAAATTAAAACAAGTTATGAGACAGAATCCTAGTAGGACTAGGATTCCACATTGTACCACATAAACCTTCTCCACGCCCTCTCTCTTATTCAACGCCAATCTCCACTTATTTTGTGCGACAAAAGCCCTCTCCCAGATCTCTCCCACATTCACAAAAGGTCTCCTCTCTTTTTTCTTACATGGAAGGTGATTTGGATCAAATCTAAAAGGAATAAGTTTGGATTTCGAATTCTATGAGATAGAGTTTTAGAAATCCAAAACTCTTTCAATTTTGCACCGAATTTATCCAAATTTTTTTTGGAATTTTCGTGGCTTTTAGGGTTTACATTGTGCACCCTTTTCTATTGATCCATCTACGAAAATATGAAGGAGGTGCTCAAGAGTTGGGCGTCCCTTTACTTGCCATGTTTGGATAAGCCTTGACTAGGTGTTTGACCTAGATAAGGACTCTATCATATCTCTCTATATAAGATGATTTTCTTCGTGAAATTTTAAGGGGAGATAGATATTTGAGAGGCCTTTCTTCCATCCAAAAATCAGAGAGAAATACCTTTGGGTCGTAGAGATATAAAAGATGCAAGTTTGGGTGTCTAGAGAGAAAAACGTGAAGAAGAAGAGGGTCTTCTTCTAGGGTTTTTATTTTCATATCTTTTCTCCTTCCATCTTGAGTTTCCTGAGAGCGTCTCAGATCTGAAACTCCTCCTTCTACTTTCCATCTTTGGAAGAGTCCAAATCAAGAAGAAGGAGGCACCTGATCAACCATCAAAGAAGGATCAGCGCAGTACTAGCATACTGTGCTGATTTCCTGAAGCAGGACTTCTGATCGAGATTCGTGGGCTCGTGTGGACGACTCTTAGAGGCCGGATGCGTGTGCGGCTTGCAACATCATCCTTAAGCCCGGATCAGCGAGGTTAGAGCGTCTAACTTGCAAGGTAATAGATCTGATCTATTATTTAATACATACATTAGATGTAGCTAGTATAGAAACATGTTGATATGATCAACATGTAGTTCATACTATATTTATATATATTTTAATTTTTGATTTAATGCTATGTAATAATCATGTAATAGGATCTTAGATCTAGGGATCTTCTGATCTTAGAAAATAAATTTTGATTTATTTTAGTCTTCTGCTGTATGATCTTGAAAAAGTTTCAAGATATAACCCTGAAGCCCTAGATCTGGTTCCTACATTTTGCTTGAGCCGGCGCGAGGTTCTCGTTATCAGCCTGGCTTGTGGGGGCGCGTTAGGGCGCTGTAAGGCCTCTCCCCCCTCCGGTCTAAAAGAACCGGGCCTTCAACTTTGCTCATGTCAGGACGAGGTTCTCCTCCTGTTCCTGACATGGCTGTGGGGGCACATTAGGGCGTTGCAAGGCCTCTCCCCCCATCCGGTCTAAAAGAACCGGGCCTTCGACTTTGCTCAAGTTAGGGCGAGGTTCTCCTCCTGTCCCTAACAGGGCTGTGGGGGCACATTAGGGCATTGCAAGGCCTCTCCCCCCATCCGGTCTAAAAGAACCGGGCCTTTGACTTTGCTCAAGTTAGGGCGAGGTTCTCCTCCTGTCCCTAACAGGGCTGTGGGGGCACATTAGGGCGTTGTAAGGCCTCTCCCCCCATCCGGTCTAAAAGAACCGGGCCTTCGACTTTGCTCAAGTTAGGGCGAGGTTCTCCTCCTGTCCCTAACAGGGCTGTGGGGGCACATTAGGGTGTTGTAAGGCCTCTCCCCCCATCCGGTCTAAAAGAACCGGGCCTTCGACTTTGCTCATGTCAGGACGAGGTTCTCCTCCTGTTCCTGACATGGCCGTTGTTTTTGGAGGGGTCATATCCAGTCATAATACATCCGCGTTAAGTAGGAGGAGCGCGTTAGCTAGAAAGAAAAGTAGATTCAAAACGAAATAGTAAGCAATACATTTACAGTTCTTCCGCTCCTCCTAGAGGCCCTCCGGCGATGGAGTCGATGGTCCCGATAGGAGGCCGGTCCCCGGGCTGCTCCTCCCTTTGCTTGATGTTGATGAGGGACTCCGAACCCTTTCTGGGACGTCGGCTGCTGACAAAATGGGCCATGAATTGGTGGCTCATTTGATCAAAGGAGAATACGGTACCCGATTTCAGAGCCAAGTACCAGTTTCTTGCTGCTCCCTTCAAGGTAGACGGGAAAGCCCGGCACAAGATGGCGTCAGGGGCACCGTGGAGCAGCATCATCGTTCGAAAGGCCTCCAGATGATCGACTGGGTCTGACGTCCCGTCGTAGCTTTCGAACTGAGGAAGCTTGAAATTCGGCGGGATTGGTTCCTGCATAATCATTTGGGAGAAGGGAGGGTCAGTGCAGATATCCTCACCGTAAGCGGGAGGTGCATGGTGGAGTTCTTCGATCCGCCGGTTCATCTCCTGGAGCTTCCGGTCCAGGAAGTCCTCTCGACTTCGAGTCTCGAGGGTCCTCTGGCAGAACGGGGGCAGGGATCTTCCAGGGGTGGAGTCGTGGTCTGATTGAGGGCTCTCCACCCTTGGATTCGCCTTCTCGGGGAGGACGGGGCGGCTGGCCCAAGTGGCCCGCCCCACCGCCGGGTTCTGACATTCTGGAGATGCCCCTTCCGGATGCACTGACGCCTGCGGCGGCTGCTGCTGCATTGCCTGTACGGCCTCGACGAGGCCTTTGACCTGCTGCGCCAGCAAGTCAAACTGCTCCGCACCGACCGCCGTCGTCGGAGGGGGAGGAGGGGCTGGCTGAGAAACGGGAGGGGAGGCCGGAGCCTGAGATCTGGCCGCGGAGGCCGTGGACCGCCGGGTGGATGCCCTGCGCGGAGGCATCGGGTGTCGATCTCACGGGGGAGGATTAGGAGTAGATGACGGAGAGATGGCCGGAGGCGGCTCCGTTGAGCGCTCCTTCAAGAACAAGGGTGCTGCGAAGACACAGGCCCTTCTTCTAGTGCCAATCCTGTTGGTGCAAAAATCCGCCTGCGCCGGAGAAGCTGGAGTTGAGGAAGCTGCGGTCGCCGTCGGGACCTGCAAGGGAAGTCTAAACCGGAGGTGGGGTTGCTCCGGCAAGACCCTCCGACGCTCAAGTCAGTTCTCTACCTCAACAAGAATGGAGTGCTCGAATGGAGAGTTTAGCAGAGTTTTGAGGTAAGGCAAAAGAGCTTAAAGAATAACGTATCTGAGTCCCCCTTTTATAGGCGGGGGAGGCAACGGACTGATGGCGATGTTTGTAACCGCCTGGTAGTGGGCCGCCCACGGTCAGGGGAATTGATTGCGAAAGATAATGGAGCAGACACGTGGGCATCACCTCGACCCACCACGTGGAATCTGTTATGAGGGGTGGAGCAGCATCCGTCGTCAGGAGAATCGCGTGGTGGTATCCGTCGCAGGAGGTGGAGCAGGTTCGTGGCCGTCACTGTGGCCTGCCAGGGGATAGTGGAGCTGTGCGGAGTCCGCCACAGGAAGTGGAGCAGGGCGGCTATGGCTACTGTCGGCGGTGGAGCCTGGCTCCCGTAGGTGTCCGGACGGAGCTGCACTTGCTGATGGCGGTGGAGCCTGGCTCCCGTAGGAGTCCGGGCGGAGCTGCACTTGCTGATGGCGGTGGAGCCCGGCTCCCGTAGGAGTCCGGGCGGAGCTGCACTTGCTGATGGCGGTTCCGCCGTGGGTTCCGGCTGTGGGTATTTTATACCCAACAGTTATAATTTTGTGTGCCAACTGATGAGAGCTTTTCACTGTGAGATATTGGAGAAAAGGAAGGACCAAAAATCTTCTTTGGGGCATGAGGTTTGGGTGGGTTTCTTTCTTCCTTGGCATGAACAAAAGAGGAGACCGATCTCCTCTCGGGTAAAGACCAAGAACTGTTCTAAGATTTTTGGATGAGGAAAAAACCAAAGAGAAGAGAGTCTTCATCAGATTTTTCTCCACCATCTAGCATTCTCCTCTGATCCATCTCAACATGAGAAAGGTTTGAGACAATCGAAGGAAGAGATCAAATCAAATCTGCCATTAGAAGCTAACTGCACGAGCTAGCACTCCCATGAAGGGCTGATCGGTCCGAGGGCTTCGTGTGGACCATCTGTAGAGCCCGGATGCTTGTGCGGCTATGAGTAACCAAAAAAAACTTTTAGATATATATTTTTAATCATGAAGTTTGACTATCCATGCTCAGGTATTATGTTCGGAACCCTAATAGTGGTAGATTAGATCTATTACTAAATATTATTTTGGTTCACATGCTTGTCATTTTAGATTCAAATTTTTATGCATATAAATTTATATCATAGTTTTATTTGTAAAAATTTTAAGATTAGATCTTATGCATGCATTTATAGATTAAATAGTTTAATCTAATATTCTCTTGTTGAAAAATTTTTGAAATACATGCATGAAACCTCTGCGCATCCCAACAGTGATATCAGAGCTACGATTCGATATGACATGATATTATATGCATATAGATCTATAATTTAATTTAGATTAGATCTGACATATGATATTTAGATCTAAAATTAGTTATACATCTGATCTCACATACTGATATAAGGTTATCTTGCTGTAAGCTTTACCCCTTACATTGTATGGGTTATCCTAGTTTGTGCTAATCTTTATAAAATTTAATTTTAATTTAAAATATATAAAATTTATTTATGATAATTATTATCTAATTTTGATATAATCAAAATATAATAATCAGATCCAAAATAATTTATATTAGATCTAAATTATTTAGATTAGATGATCTGAGTAGTGAAGTAATCAGATCGGGTTTGTCACTAGACCGTTCGGTCATAGGAGGCAATAAAGATTAGATCTCTTTTTTTTCATTCAATTGAGTCCTCTTATGATGTGTAGGGATGCCATTGTGACTATATCCCATAAAGATGAATGCAAAAAGGAAACTTTACTTTTCTCAAAATCTTAAGATTGTGTATATGATACATTGTATAAAAAATAGTTATATCTAATCTTTATAAATAAAATCTAAAATTATAAACATATTTAGAATAGATCTAAAATAATTTATAATTAATTTTATTGCTATTTATGTAAAATTATTTTGATCTAAAATTAATACAATTATTATAGTTTGCCTGGAGAGTCAACTCAGTATTATTTGGATCGACTCAGGATCCTAGTCAGTCAGCTCAATTTTTGTTGAGTTGACTCAATAAAATAAATTAAAATTTATGATTAATAGTTCATCATCAATGAGTCAACTAAGTTTCAAAACTTAGTCGACCCATTGTGATGAGTCAGCTCAATCCAGGGGTGAGCTAATTCAAATTTCAGATCTAAATAATTATGTATAAAAAATAATTATAAAAATATTTTATAAAATTTAAAATTATTTTGAAACACCGAACCCCTACCCACAGCTCTAAACTTAATTGAGAATTAAGTTGAATAGATTAGATCTAAATTTATGAATTAAAGATCTAATGTCATTCGTCTAAAACATGGGTGATGGGTTTATGGGTTAGCTTGATCAAGTCCTCCTAATTGGGTTAGACATAGGGTTAGAATCAAAGATTAAATGGACTAAGAAGAAAAATTAGATTAAATCAAAATTTCTCTAGAGTCAATACAATATTTGTAGTTGGTCGAGTCCATGTCTTTGATTAGACCCAAATGGACTTTGATCTTGAGCTCAGTGGTTGAACCCAAATTCATAAGTAGATCCAATTGAAACTGATTAACCAGTTGGTGTCTCAAGTAAGTTTGACAGTCTTGACCAGTGATTTTTAATTGAGAGTTATTTACGTAGATTAAGTCTATGATAAGTTAATAGCATATCCCTTCCACCGATCTCACTTACCTGGCCAACATGGTGAATCAAGTTTTGATCAGATCGCTTAATGATTAGGATTGACCCATGCTTACTAAAAAATCAGTTCGACTAATTTAGGTGCCCCTAGTTCAACTTGTCTTTATCTTTGACATGACTTGATGAAGTCAGTGGGAGGATTGATGACTTGTCAGTTGGAACGACTTATTTTTAGTCTACCCTGATCTGACTTGGTAAAATCAATGGGAGGATTGAGATTAGTTGGTCTATATATTTAATTTTGTTAAATTGTGTTAACCAAATCCTCTAAATTATTGATCCATAAAATGAGCTAGTTATGGTGATAACTAGATCAAAGTCTCCCATTAAGGTGAATGGTAATGGATCCATCATTTCTGATTGACATTGCAGGCACCATCCATCTGGTATTTTTTTAAATGATGAAATTATTATTCATCATATGATGACTCTATTGTACTATCTGATGAATGGTTGGATGGGTCGAGCCATACTCGGGCCTAATTATTCATTAGTTAGAATCAGTGAGTAGGTTCATGTTAATGGTTGGACCTAACCAGGACTTTCAGTGGAGGCCCGTTACCTACTGAAATGAAATCTAGAGCAAAATTAATTACTAAAAATTATTTAAAGAAATAATTGGTTGAGAACTTATCCATAGATGCATATGGGTTGGCTGAGCCATACTCGGATCTATATGCAGTCTGTGTGGATTCTAGTACCTGCTAAGAAATTAAGGTAATTCCTCGAATTAGAGGTAGAGGCTACAAATTCATATAAAATAATAGGAGAACCTTTAGACTAAAGTTCATATCTTTAGGCTTGATTAATTCATATACTAATTAGGTCTGTATTTTTCTTTTTTTTCAGAAATGGCTAGTAATTTATCACTCCACTCACTATTTGACAGTGATGAGCTTATTGGATCCAACTTCGATAACCAGTATCAGAAGTTGAATATTGATCTTGAGCCCAATCTAGCTAAAAAGTTTAGGACTGAATCGAGTCAAGCAGACTATGACCCAAATAGGCTAAAGAGAAACGAACAATTAGTTGCTGATCAAGGTGCTTATATGATAACACCTTATAATTTCTCCATATGTGATACTACTATCTGGGTATTAGATATCGGAAGTCCAGTTCATATATGTAATTCATTGCAAGGACTTCAAGTTAGTAGAAAATTTGAGAATGACGAGAGATTCCTAAATATGGGAGATGAAAGTCAAGTTTCAATCCGGACTTTAGGAGTCGTCGAACTTGTTTTCAAATCTAATAGTATCATTTTAAGTGATTGTCACTATTGTCCATCTTTCTTGATGAATATAATCTCTATTATTCTTTTGGCCAAAGATGATTATAATTTATCAATAAAGAATGATTGTTGTGATATCATTATGAATGATGTTACAATAATGTGAGAATAATTAAGAAATGATATCTATGTATTGTCACAACTTATGAGTATAATGTACACTCCAAATAAACGTCCAAAGTTAGATAATGTCACAGATGCCTACCTTTGGCATTGCAGGCTCGGTCATATTAACAAAAGCAGGATAAACAGATTAGCACAAGAGGATATCCTCAATATCAATGATTATAAATCATTACCGACCTGTGAGTCTTGTCTTCTTGAAAAGATGACTAGTCACCTTTTACTAAAAAAGGTGAACAAGCTAGTGAAGTTCTAGGTCTAATACATAGTGATGTTTGTGGACCTATAAACATTAGTGCCAAAGGAGGGTATAGCTAGTTCATTACATTCATAGATGACCTATCTAGATATGGGTATGTCTACTTGATAAAATACAAGTCTGAATCATTTGAAATGTTCAAATGATTTTGTAATGAAGTAGAGAAATAAACTGAAAAAAGTACTATGACTCTTCAGTCTGATCGAGGGGGTGAATACCTTTTCAGTGAATTTCTGACATATCTTGGAGAGAATGAGATTCTCTCATAATGGACTCCTCCAGAGACACCACAGCATAATGGTGTCTTAGAAAGAAGGAACCAAATCTTATTGGACATGGTTCGGTCTATGATGGGATTTGCAAGTCTGTCGATCTTCTTTTGGGGATATGCACTTGAGATAGCCTATTTTGTGCTCAATAATGTTTCGAGCAAGTTAGTTAGTAAAATACCATATGAGATATGGTCAGAACGTAGGCCGAATCTCACTTACCTTAAGGTCTGGGGGTGTCCGGCTTATGTCAAACGATTACAAACTGACAAGCTCGGACCTAGGTCGATAAGTATAATTTTGTAGAGTACGCCAAAGAAACGAAAGGATATTACTTTTATCTTCCTACTAAATAAAAGGTATTTGTCAGCAGTAAGGCATACTTTTTGAAAAATGAGTTCCTTAGTGAAGGAACAAGTGCCTCTAAAGTCGAGCTTGAAGAAGTTCGACAGGTAGAAGAACCGACACCAGCAACTGAATCTGAATCGGATTTGATAAGATCAAATCCGAAGCCCAATATACAAATATCCTTAATGCGATCTGATAGAGTACCGCATTAGCCAGATAGATACCTAGATTTCTTGGTCCAAGATGGAGATCCTGTTGAGCTTGATGAGAATAATGAGGATCCAGTCACCTATATGGATGTAATATAGAGGTCTGACTCTAAGAAATCACTTGAAGTCATGAAAATAGAGTCTATGAAAAGCAACAATGTGTGGATATTGGTTGATCCACCTGAAGGGGTAACACATATAGGGTGTAAGTGGGTCTTCAAAAGAAAAAGGGGTGCAGACGAGATGGTTGAGACCTATAAAGCTCGTCTGGTTGCCAAGGGATATCGTCAACGTTATGGTGTTGACTATGACGAAATGTTCTCTCCTGTGGCAATGTTTAAATCCATTCAGATCATGCTTGCGATAGCGACATACCTGGACTCTGAAGTCTGGCAAATGGATGTAAAGATAGCTTTTCTAAATAGAGAGCTGAATGAAGAGGTATGTATAATGCAACCTAAAGGGTTCACATCTATAGATGAGTCCAAGGTGTGCAGGCTTCAAAGATCCATTTATGGATTGAAGCAAGCATCTCAGAGTTAGAACATATGTTTTAATAAGGTGATCAGAACATATGGCTTTGTTAAGAATGGAGAGGAATCCTGTATATATAAGTGGGCTAATGGTTTCGTAATTGTATTTCTTGTTTTGTATGTGGACGATATTCTCTTAATCGAGAATGATGTCTTTACATTACAGAGAATAAAAGTATGGCTGTCATCACAATTCTCCATGAAGGATCTGAAAAAAATAGCCTACATCCTAGGGATGAAGATCTATAGGGATAGATCTAAGAGGCTACTCGGACTCTCCCAATCAACATACATAGGCATGGAGAATTTCAAGAAAGAACCCTTACAATCCTTGTTAGGACCAGATAAGACTTTGTCTTAAATCCCAAAGCCTTGTCTTAAAACTAAGATAGGTTGTAAGAAAGAAAGGAGAGCAACAGGAGAAAAATTGGAAACTCCTCTTAGATTCATCGGATACCCAGCACTCCGGCCTATTTATAGCCACCAGAGGGATGCCAAAAGAGAGGGACATGCCTTATCCAAAAGGCATATCTGATCTGATTATCAGAGATAAGAGTTCCTTCAAGCAGAAGGACTCTTATCCATGATACTTCGATCAGCACCCTGGTCTGCATGTGTGCAACCAAAGAAGGGATATTTTCACATCCCTTCTCAAATTAGAAAAATCCTAAAAAATTCATGTGGATTGGAGATTCAATCTAGATTATAGAAAATCAAAAATAGTAATAAAATTCTCACAGAAGGATGCTATGCTTGTACCTCTTCAGGCGAGTACTGATCACCATGAGTGCAGGCATTAGGACCGACTTATGGCATCCATGTGGCATCCAGATAAGTCTGGAAAAATTCTAGAAAAATTATCAAAAATAGAATATCAAATGTAGAATGTTATCACCAAAAATAATTCCAATATAAAAGCATTTGATAGAGAGAAGGACTCTCCAAATCACAGAGAGATGTGACGCTTCTGCGGGCATGCGCGAGACATCCTTCTTTTTCTAATTTTTTATCTTCCCCAAAAATTTTAGAAAAAATATATCTCATACTTTGAAATATGTACCAGAGGATAAAAGGTGATGTGAGCTACTAGACATAATTTTAATCCCATGAAAAATAATATTTTTTCTTCTACCCACACCAACACTTGTACGTAGAACCTATTTTGCACCAAAAGTCCACCACAACTTGGACTCTCATAATTGGTGTTAACATGGGATGTGGTGCCCCAATTTGGGCTGCTTCTAGGTGTCACGACCTAACCCAAATGTCTACCAAATTGGGCTAGCTAATTAGCAAAGGATGGGACCAAATTGGTCTCCAAAGGAGCAAGGGTTTCCACACGTGCTAGCATGCTTACCATAACCCTGATTGAATCCAAAATTCCAATCAACCTTTTTTAAAAAGGTCCTTGGCTAATTTTTATATGTGTGTGACCCATTGAGTTTCACATCTAGTCAATAGTAGGTCTGGGTATAAGTTGACCAAATTTGATTAGATTTCAATCTAATCGATTTTGGTCTAATCGATCTAACTCGAGTTCAATAATTAGAATCATTTCTAATTGGCAATCGAATTAAACTCTTTAATTCGGTCAAAAATCTACAAGTCAAGATTGACGTCTAGCAACATATCATGACTACCCAGAAGATATGAAATTTGATGAAAATACCAAATCTACCCTTCAGTGGTAAATTACTGTGCAATTTAATCCTTCGATCATCCTTGCACCCTGAATATGTTCATGAGTATAGAATTATGTCAAACTCAAACACATATTCATATCGATTCTCAATTAACCAATAATGACTTCAATGAAGAAGCATTAGAAACTCTTTCTAATCTCCTTCCTGCTTTTAGCCAAAAGATTTTTCTGAGTCATCTAGGATTGAAAATACACAGGATGCGATCTTCTCTTACTAGGAGTGATCGATTCCATATTGACCTACTCACAACCTTCATACACACTCCATCATATCCAGAACACTCCATATATGTCTTAATGCCATGCCTGAATATGAACCAAAATATGGATTCATGTGCACAAGATTCCATGGTGGTTTCAGGTCTAAGGATCACTTGCACAACTCCCACTTAGAGAACCATCTTTGACATGCAAATAAGGCTTCCATTAGATGTTCTCTTTCATCGACTCAATTCAGTGGACTCATTTCTCAAATGAGGACCCACATCCTTGTATTAGTATCTCACACAAGTGGCTAGTGAGATCTGCCACCCTCTCCATTGAGTATACATAAGATGTGCCAGTCTATCTGAAATATTGATCCCCGACTCAATGCTCCTACGATCAGAAATATTTAATATTAAGATTTTAGATCTCACTAGCATGATCAATTCATATCTCCTAAAATCATTATCCTAATCTTTGGGGTTCATCATAATCTTAGACATAATAAGATGCAGCTAATATGATGAATCAATGCCTCAAATAATAAATGTCATTTTATGAGTTGGAAAATTTTAAAGAAAGTCCCATCGCAACATACTTACGATTGGCTTATAGGACACTCTTCTTTCAATCTCTCACTTGCACTAAAGTCAATCATCTTTATATCTCATACAGTTAAGATGACGATCATATAGCTGCTGTGGTATGGCCTTAACAAATAGATCTGCTATATTATTCTTTCTATCTACTCATTCAAAGACAACATCTTATCTTTAACGAGATAAAAATATCTAAGGATGTGCTTGGATCTATAATGAGACCTAGATTCCTTATTTTGAATAACGGCCCCAGTGTTATCACTATAGAGTGACACCGGTCCTTCAATCTTAGGAATGACTCTTAAATCCATGATGAGTTTCTTCATCCAAATAGCTTCCTTAATGGCTTCACTAGCTGCAACATACTCTGGCTCAATAGTTGAGTTAGCTACTATCTGCTGTTTGGAACTCTTCCAACTCACTACCCCATCAATTAGGATAAACACATACCCTAATATTGACTTGCTATCATCTGCTTTCCAATGATCCTTCCTTAGATCAGCCTGAAATCTACTAGCTATGCCCAAAGCATAAGCTACATCAGGCTTGGTATATAGTATGGCATACATAATTGATCCCACAATCGAAGCATAAGAGATTTCATTCATCTTTTTCCTCTCTTCTGGTGTCTTTAAGATATATTTTTTTAGAGAGACGTATACCATAACTTACAGACAAGTAACCTTTCTTACTTGCCTCCATATTAAATCTCTTTAATATGACGTCTATGTACCGTGACTGAGATAAGCCTAACATCTTTTTAGATCTATCTCTATAGATCTTTATACCCAGTATATAGGATGCTTCACCCTAGTCTTTTATGAAAAACTTATTTGATAGCCAAGTTTTGACCGATTGCATCATTGAGATATTATTCCCAATGAGCAGTATGTCACCGACATACAGAACCAAGAAGATAATAGCACTCCCACTTGTCTTCTTATATACACATGGTTCATCCGTATTTTTGATTAAGCCAAACTCTTTGACTGTCATATCAAATCGGATGTTCCAGCTCCTTAAAATTTACTTCGATCCATAGATGGATCTCATTAGCCTGCATACTTAATTTGCTCTTCCACTTGAGACAAATCTCTCTGACTGAGTTATATAGACCTTTTCCTCTAGATTACTATTGAAAATTGATCCTGACATCCATCTATCAAATTTCATAATCGTAGTATGCTGCTATAGCAAGTAAAATCCGGATGGACTTGAGCATAGCCACTGGTGAGAAGGTTTCATCATAGTCAATTCCTTGCCTGTGACTGAAACACTTCTCCACTAACCTAGCTTTGTAGGTTTCTACTTGGCCATCTACTCTGATCTTCCTTTTGAAGACCCACTTGCACCCTATATTGGGGTCACACCCTCAGGTGCATCAACCAAGGTCTATATTTAGTTGGTATTCATCAAGTCCATCTCAAATTTTATAGCTTCCAGCTATCTGTTTGAGTCCCTACTCATGACAGTTTCTGAATAGGTCAATGGATCAACATCCTGAATGATGTTGATAGAATTGTTATTCTCAATGATAAAATTATATCTCAGAGATGGTTGACGCACTCTATCTGATCTTCGGAGAGGAGGTGTGTATGGTGGATGTACCTCATCTTTGGATACTTTTGATTGAGGATCTTCTTGTGGTCCAACCATTGGTATTTCTGGATCAGTTTGTAGATCATGAACTTTCATAAATTCAATATTCCTCCCACCACCTCCTTCTTGGATAAATTCATGTTTCAAGAAAGTGGCGTGCCTACTAATAAACACCTTTTGTTCAGTAGGATGGTTGAAATAATATCCATTAATTTTATTAAGATACTTTACAAATCTACACTTGTCTGATCTAGCATTAAGCTTATATCCAAAAATATTTTTGACATAAGTAGGACAGCCAAAAGTCTTAAGATGTTTAAGATTAGGCTTCCTACCATTCTATATCTCATATGAAGTGTTTGCAACAAACTTTGAAGGCATTCTATTTAATATATATGTTGCAGTCTCTAAGGCATTATCCCTAGAAAGATATTGGGAGATTGATGAAGCATATCATAGACCGCACCATATCCATTAAACTACGATTCCTCCTTTCTGCTACACCATTTAACTAAGGTGTATAAGGAGGGGTCCATTTAGAGAGAATACCTTTACTTTTAAGATGATCAAGAAATTCACTGGATAAGTACTCTTCTCTTCGATCAAATCGAAGAACTTTAATACTTTTTTCAGTTTGTTTCTCGACCATACCTTGATACTCCTTGAACTCATCAAAAGCTTTAAATTTATGTTTCATAAGATACACATATTCAAACCTTAATAAATCATCTGTAAAGGTAATAAAATAGGAGTATCTTCTTTTGGCATGAGTTGTTATCAGTCCATATACATCTATATGTACTAGAGCTAACAATTCACCTATCCTCTCTCCATATCCAGAAAATGGAGTCTTGGTCATCTTACCCATAAGACAAGATTTATAAGTTCTCAATGATTCATAATCATTTAGGTCAAAGAATTTTTCTTTGTATAACTTGTTTATCCTTGACTCACTAATATACCAAGGCACAATGCTAGAGATATGTGACATTCACATTTTTTCTCTTTCTTTTCATATTTTTTTCAATATAAAAAATATTTTTATTGAGTGTAAGAATTAAAAGATTGTTATCAATATAACCACTGCCATAAAATTCATTAGAAAAAAAATGGAGCATCCATTTTCCACTAGCTTTATTTTATAATCTTGTTTTAATAACAAAGGTATAGAAATAATATTTTTAATGACCTTTGGTATGTAATAACAGTCTTTTAATTATAAAGTTTTGCCCAAAGGTAAATGAAGCATACAGATTTCCACAACCTCTGCGCTAATGGACTCTCCACTTGCACCATAAAGCTCGAGGTTACCTCTTTTCAGATCTTTGATATTCTGTAGTTGCAGTAACAAACTACAAAAGTATGATCCACTGGTGGTATCTAATACCCAAATATCAGAATCCAAATCACTCAATAAAAATAGATCTGTATCATATACATACCTTTTGGTGTTACACTTGCACTTTACTTCAATCTTACAAGATTATTCTTGCAATTATACTCTTAATTTTTAAATTTGCCATAAATAATATCCATACGGACATCATTACCTTCTCATTATTATTGACCAAACTAGGATCAGAAATATCCAGAATATCAGAGTTTTTTTCTGATATAAACCTAATTTGTAAGTTCCTCAACCAATCCACATAGTTGTATCGGTCAACATAGTTTTATTTATTATATTATGAGATAAAAATAAAGAAGCCATAATGTAGACTTAAATCTACATAAAATAATAGTATAAACAAACCACTCATATTTGACATGCATAACTAGATGAGGACTTTTAAAACTTATCAGATACCAAAGCCCTCTCCTATGGTAAACAAGATATATTTTATATTTATCTTAGTGAAATTGAGACCCTAATTCCTCATAACGATCTTGTGTTAACACAACAAACCCTTATTTCATAGGTAGGAAACCTTTTTCAATTACATCTCATGCAATTCTCAATATTTTATCTTGGCCTCTAAAATATTATTAGCCTTGTGTTAACACATCAAGCTATAATATTTTAGTTAAGTAAGACTTTTCATTTCAACACAGTCAAAATCCAATATAACTGCCCTTATGTTAGCACAATAAAGCAGTATATCCAAAATTGCCGTAAGCATCTTTTATGCACCAGGATTATGTTATATCAATCCTTATGACAAGCTTTATGGTAACACAACAAACAAACCATAGTTCATGATGTAACATTAACCTAGCATGAAGGAAGGCCCTTAGTAGTATTTAAAACACTAAGCTACCTTCATTCAAGATTTAAACTAATCCAATTGGCCAGAAAAATGTTAAGATTGGTGGGGTCCCTCCATTGCTTTTCTTAGACACCAATAAAATTGGCCAGGCCAGCAATAGAACCAATTAAATAACCACCACACTTGAAACACTCTTTAGACACCAATTAATTAATCGATTTAAAAAAATAGATCAGCTTCTGGTTCACAACACTACAACTTAATATGATTTTTATAAGGGCTTTAATAGTCTCAAACACATCCTAATTCAATCTATCACAAGAATGCACTATAATAGTTGTATCTTAATAATCATAATAACTAATTATGACATCTTATCATATCTCTAAGATATGGAAGCAGAATCATGCAATATGATTATAACTAAATATCTCAAGCATATCATATATGCATGAAGTTCTAATAACATGCATGAATACAAAATACTCTTTTCACGGTTCTTCTTTTTGGAACATTACAGTGGCACCCATACACGCCATAAGAGTATCCTATTGAATAGGAAGAGAGGGTCTCTGAACCCTACTTGCTTTTATGATCGGATGGCCTGATGATAAACTCCAATTAGAGTACTAAGCTTTTAAGAAAATTTTACACATACATCATGCATTTTATATTTAAAACATATCTCTAAGATATGCAAGGGTTTGGATGTTCAATCGAGTTCAACCCTTGACTCGACTTAAACTAAACCAAAATCTCATGCTTGATCACAATCAAGACAATAATTTAATCTTTGATTACATAAATCAAGATAGGCTCTGATACCATTGTTGGGTTCTGATGGCATAGTAGAAGGGTTAGGTGTTTAAAATTTTCATTCAAAACACCCAATGCACTAGAAGCCCTAATGCCTAGAAACTCTTGACTATAATAATCAAAGCATAATAAATATAAATTAGGATAAGAAAAATATCTATAGTGCTAATCTCAATTTTCACAAGGCATTCAAGTGTCCACCCTCCAATGGTGATCTATACAAAAATTGAATCAAAGACAGTGCTCCTTCTTCACCTTGCTTCAAGAGTTCTAGTCCCTAGAACTCGACTAGCCTCGTACCGATTAAGTTTCTTCAAGAATCTGACCTTACCCTCTTAGAACCTCTTTTAGACTTCTAATTCTCCTTCTTTAGAATCCTTACAACCCTTGTTAGGATCAGATAAGGCTTTGTCTTAAATCCCAAAGCCTTGTCCTAAAACTAAGATAGGTTGTAAGAAAGAAAGGAGAGAAACAGGAGAGAAATTGGAAATCCCTCTTAGATTCATCGGATACCCAGCAACCCAGCCTATTTATAGCCACCAGAGGGATGCCAAAAGAGAGGGACATGCCTTATCCAAAAGGCATATCTGATCTGATTATCAGAGATAAGAGTTCCTTCAAGCAGAAGGACTCTTATCCATGATACGTCGATCAGCACCCTGGTCTGCACGTGTGCAACCAAAGAAGGGATGTTTTCACATCCCTTATCAAATCAGAAAAATTCTCAAAAATCCATGTGGATTGGGGATTCAATATAAATTTTAGAAAATTAAAAATAGTGATAAAATTCTCATGAAAGGATGCTATGCTCGCATCTCTTCATGAGAGTGCTGATCACCACGTGCACAGGCATCAGGACCAACTATGGCATCCGTGTTGCATCCAAATAAGTATAGAAAAATTCCAAAAAAATTATCAAAAATATATTATAAAATATAGAATGTTATGATCAAAAATTGTTCTAATCTAAAAGTATTTGATAGGGAGAAGGACTCTCCAAATCATGGAGAGATGCGACGCTTCTGCGCGCACGTGCAAGACATCCTTCTTTTTCTAATTTTTTATCTTCCCCAAAAATTCTAAGAAAAATATATCTCATGCTTTAAGATATGTACCAGAGGATGGATGGTGATGTGAGCTATCACACATAATTTTAATCCCATAAAAAATAATATTTTTTCTTCTACCTACGCCAATACTTGTATGCAGAACCTATTTTGCACCAAGAGTCCACCACAACTTGGACTCTTCATAATTGGTGTTAACATGAGATGTGGTGCTCCAATTTGGGCTGCTTCTAGGTGTCATGACCTAACCCAAATGTCTACCAAATTGGGCTACCAATTTGGGCTACCAAATTAGCAAGGGATGGGACCAAATTGGTCTCCAAAAAAGCAAGGGTTTCCACACGTGCTAGCATGCTTACCGGAATCCTGATTGAATCCAAAATTTCAATCAACTTATTTCAAAAGGGTCCTTGGCTAATTTTCATATGTGTGTGACCCATTGGGCTCCACGTCTAGCTAGTAGTAGGTCCGGGTATAAGTTGATCAAATTTGATTAGATTTCAATCTAATCGATTTTGGTCCAATCGAGCTAATCGAGTTCAATAATTAGAATCATTTCTAATTGGCAATCGAATTAAGCTTTTTAACTCGATCAAAAATTTACAAGTCAAGATTGACATCTAGCAACATATCATGACTATCCAGAAGATATGAAATTTAGTAGAAATACTAAATCTGCCCTTCAGTGATAAATTACCGTGCAATTCAATCCTTCGATCATCCTTGCACCCTGAATATGTTCATGAGTATGGAATCATGTCAAACTCAAACATATATTCATATTGATTCTTAATTAACCAATAATGACTCCAATGAAGAAGTATTAGAAACTCTTTCCAATCTCCTTCCTGCTTTTGGCCAAAAGACTTTTCTGAGTCATTTAGGATTGAGAATACACAGGATGCGATCTCCTCTTACTAGGAGTGATCGATTCCATATTGACCTACTCACAACCTTCATACACACTCCACCATATCCAAAACACCCCGTGCATGTCTTAATGCTATGCCTGGGTATAAACCAAAATATGAGTTCATGTGCACAAGATTCCATGATGGTTTCGGATCTAAGGATCACTTACACAACTCTCACTTAGAGAATCATCTTTGACGTGTAAATAAGGCTTCCATTAGATGTTCTCTTTCATCGAGTCAATTCAGTGGACTCATTTCTCAAATAAGTATCCACATCCTTGTATTAGTGTCTCACACAAGTGGCTAGTGAGATCTACCACCCTCTCCATTGAGCATACATAGGATGTGTCAATCTATCTGAAACATTGATCCCTGACTAAATGCTCCTACGATCAGAAATATTTAATATTAAGATTTTAGAATTTTAGGTCTCACTAGCATGACCAATTCATATCTCTTAAAATCATTATCCGAATCTTTGGGGTTCATCATAATCTTAGACATAATAAGATGCAGCTAATATGATGAATCAATGCCTCAAATAATAAATGTCATTTCATGAGTTAGAAAATTTTAAAGAAAGTCCCATCGCAACACACTTACGATTGGCTTATAGGGCACTCTTCTTTCAGAAGGCACATCAGTGGATAAAGTATATTCTGCGTCACTACTACCTTGTTTGAGAGATCATGGATCGAAGTGACATCGACCTTCAGAAGATCAACAGAAAGGAGAATCTGGCTGACCCATTAACTAAAGTCCTTACGGTAAAGGAGTTCGAAGATCACAAAGTGAAGATGAGTATACGATACTGTAACGATTGGCTTTAGTACAAATGGGAGTTGTTGGAAAATATGTCTCAAAGTCAATCGTCAATCTGGTGACGATTATCCTATTTGATGTAATTGTATATGAATTAACTAATAACATATTTATTTGATAATTTTTTATCATAAGCTTGTACATCTTCTATATCAAACTTCTATGTTATGATGAAAGTCCTTAGGACTATTTTAAATTGATAAAGAAAGATTTATCATTTAGTTTTTAAATGAGTTCACGATCAAATGATATGCTATTACTAGGATGATAGATATATCAAGTGTAGGTCATTATGTGCCATATAGGTTGGTTGTCTTCTTAACTAAGGAGCGTAGAGACGTTGGTATAGCATGCAGGTGCAATGTAGGAGTACATTTTACTGAACACGACCAACTTCGGAGTACTCTGCTATCAAGAGTCATTTCAAAGAGATATAGGTATAAGTGTCCCTCCGATCTAAGATCATCATGGTGACTTGCAAGCAACTCACTACACTTTGATGTCAGACTATAAAAATTTCTAATTCAGGATCAGAAGATTTTTAGATACAGTCAAGTACTTGTGAAGTTGATACGTGAATTAAGATGGAATTGACCACTCCAAAGGATTGGAGAGAATGCTTTGTATTTTAATTTAGTAAGACCTTCACCAGAACAATCCTTGTGATGAGTCATAAGATTTATTAGGTTGAGATACATAATGGATATACTGTTAAGAGTTGACAGTTTAAACTCTAAGTCATTCTAGTATCAAGGATCAAAGAGATGAATTATACGATAACTATATCCAAATAGGTTTTTGAGTGTTGCTTTGCATACATTCGACCTATCCGAACGTCAGATACCATTGCTAGATGGTTACTCCGATTAGTACAGAATTCTATTTCTATACTACAGGATTAGGTTCGAACCTATGGGGTCACATACATTAGAAGTTTCTCTTCAATCATATGGCTAATCTAAAGAGTTTCAGTTGACTGGGACTCTGTTGAAGAGTCTCACTGGACGGAGACTCTGGTGAAGAGTCCCACTAGACTTGGACTCTATCATTAATGGAAGATTAATTAGTGATTAGATTATTATTAGCTTAATTTGATTGAGCATTAAAGTCTGGATCAAGTCTGATTGAATTGGATTCAATCAGGTCAGGTCGATTAGGTTATGAGATGACCTAATCGATAAGGGAGAAATGATCCTAATTTGATCGAATCTATGGCTCAATTAATTTATTGATTTGATTAGATTTAATTGAGGTTATAGGAGCCTAATTATATTAGGTTTATCATATTTTATTTGGGTCTAATTGGATTGGGTTTGAAAGAAATCTAATTGATTAAATCTTAGAGTCTGAGATGAATGGGACTCTCTCCCTTGCGCCATCCAAAAGGTCTCATGCCTTTTCTCATCATACAAAATTAGTTTGTGTATGAGAAAGTTAGAAGCTAACCCTTTTTTTGTCACCTATTAAGGATAAGCTTTGGTTGATTTTGAATTGAATTTAAAATAGTTTGAATTTCAACCTAAAATCCTATCCATATCCTTCCACACGTCGGCTTCTTTTGAAAGTGCCCATTGTGTGTGAGAAAAGGAAGTCTTTCTGATTGTTTTCTATACCCAAAATTCTCTAGTAAGTCTCTCTTTAAGTCAGATAAGGGTGATAAAAGTTGGAGTCAAATTAAAATTTAAAATGATTTAAATTGCAACAAACTCTAGCTCTTATCCTATCTAACCTGGTTTGTGCGACAACCATAAAAAGGCTAGAATTTTGTGTGCCAACTGATGAGAGCTTTTCACTGTGAGATACTGGAGGAAAAGAAGGACCAAAAACCTTCTTTAGGGCATGAGGCTTGGGTGGGTTTCCTTCTTCCTTGGCATGAACAGAAGAGGAGACCGATCTCCTCTCGGATGAGAGACCTAGAACTATTCTAAGATTTTTGGGTGAGGAAAAAAATCAAAGAGAAGAGAGTCTTCATTAGATTTTTCTCTACTATCCAGCATCTTTTTCTGATCCATCTTCAATATCAAAAAGGTTTGAGATGATCGAAGGAAGAGATCAAATCAGATCTGCCATCAAAAGTCGACTGCGTGAGTTAGCATTCCTGTGGAGGGCTAATCGATCTGAGAGCTTCGTGTGGACCATCCGTAGAGGTCGGACGCTTGTGCAACTGTGAGCTACTAGAGAGAACTTCTAGATCTATATTCTCGATCATTGAGTTTGACTATCTATGCTCAGGTATTGGGTTCGGAACTCTAGTAGTGGTAGATTAGATCTATTACTAAATGCTATTTTTGGTTCACATGCTTGTCATTTTAGATTCAGATTTTTATGTATATAAATTCATGTCATAGATCTATTTATAAAAGTTTTAAGATCAGATCTTATGTATATATTTTTAGATTAAGTAGTTTAATCTAATATTCTTCTACTGAAAAATTTTTGAAATGCATGCATGAAAATCTTGCGCATCCCAATAAGTCTATCCAAAATATTGATCTCCGACTCAATATTCCTACGATGAGAAATATTTAAGATTAGGATTTTAGGATTTTAGATCTCACCAGCATGACCCATTCATGTCTCCTAAAATTATTGTCCTAATCTTTAGGGTTTATCATAATCTTAGACATAATAAGATGCAGCTAATATGATGAATCAATGTCTCATTTTATTATCAAATAATAAATGTCATTACATGAGTTGGAAAATTATAAAAAAAAATCCTATCGCAACACTTGTAATTGGCTTATAAGGTACTCTTCTTTCACTCTACTGGCTGAAGCTGATTCTTCTACTGGCTCGCTCCCTTGACCCCTTGGCCTCTTTCCACCTATTTTCAAGATTTGGGAGCACCACATCTGAGCTCACAATCTCCACCTTGGTGCTCTCAAGTCCTTATGAACTCAGTCCTGTCCATCATACCCATCAGTGCCACACAGCAATAAAAGTGATCTCATTAAAGTACCTTCATAAGTGCATCAACTGGATTCTCCTATGTGTGAATCTTCACCAGCCCCACCTCGCCATCCTTCATGAGCTCTCTGATCTGGTGGTATCAAAAGTCGATGTGCTTCACCTTCACATGATATATGGAGTTCTGTACGAGCAACAATGCACTTCGGCTATCACAATGCACCCTAACAACATCTTATGGGAAGTCCATCTCCGGCACCAAGCCCTTCAACCATAGGGCCTCTTTTGCTGCCTCCATGATGCTGATATACTCTACTTCGATGGTGGACAAGACCGTAATGGGTTGCAAACAAGATCTTCATGAGCAGGACCTCCATACAGATTGAATACAAAATCTATCATCAAACATCGAGTGTCCACATCTCCATCGAAATCTTCATCCACAAATTCCTCTATCTATTGGATGCATGTCCTAGAAGCCAATATGGCTGACACATTGTAATAACTCTAAGGTATAATTTTATACTTAAAATATTAATTTGATCAATAAAAAGATAAATTTTATTTTCATTCAAATGTGATATGTCCTCGAATTATCTATGAAATTAATACTTACGATACATATTTTTAAAGTATTGAGAATTAGAGATATGTATAATTAATTTCTAAATTACTTCAGATCATAGTATTATCATGAGGATGGTAATCGATCTGAATAGATTGGCACACAGATCACTTTCTTCGAGATAGATAAGTCTCTGATCTATAGTGTAGAGATACTGAGCGATAAGTGTAAGTAGTTGTTAGAGAACAACTAGTACTAAGCATGACCATATGAGAGATCATTTGGATTTCTACTCAATCATCAATGATCATCTCGATGCTATAGTTGTGTGATTGATTCTTTGATCTACGATGGTATGATTGCTCATAGTGTAGCTGCTGGAGTTTGACTGACACATAAATATGGCCTCATTGAGTCTTTGTAGTGAAGAATGTTGATAATAGTTGGTCCACTATAGAAGTAGAGTATGCATTTAGATGAAATCTATAGATCTTGATAGAAAGAAGTAGTCCTATGAGATTTGAGAGGCTAAGTTCGTAAGTCTGTGGTCACAGTAGTATAATTGATAAAAAAGAGTTTCCATGAGGATCATAATTGTATTTAAGTTAATCGAATCTATCATATGACTAATGATGAGGTTTGATAATTTATCCATGATCTGTCATTTAGTCGGGACTTACGATAGAGGGACTAAATCACGTGTGAACTATACCTTGAGATTCTTTTTTTATTCTACTAGATTGCCACTATATACTACTAGATATCACTGGTGGATTATGAAAGCTCCTAGGATTGTTCAGGTCGACGATCCTTGTTAAGTTAGAGTGGAATCATTCCGATCCATTGAAAAGAATTTCAATAATACTATGATAGAGATCATGGCATATCTCACTATCAGATAGAATTAAACCTATGGGATCACACAACAAAGAAATTAGACCTGGATTAAGCAATTATACTTATAAAGTATCAATTGGGTTTAGAGAAATCCTATTGGGTTCATGATAACCTTGCTAGTACAAGATTGAATCCAATTTTTCTTTGCATTTGAATTACTTATTTGATAAGATTAATTCAAAATAATTATTTGCTAAAGATCAAAATGAATTAGATTCATTGAACTCCAAATGTTAGGTACTTAGGATTTTGGATCATATGCATTAGGAGTTCAAACCCCTAATCAATTCCTTGATTGAATTTTCATGGGGCGCCACTTGATTTGATCAAGTTAGGCATGCCTATTAGGTTGATGGCATAGAGGACCAAACTAGGGCATCCCTTAAGCCCTAGTTGGCATGTGAGAGAGAGGGCTAGAGGGTGCCAACATGATTCTCCCAGGCATGGTCAAAGATAGGGAGCAACAAGGATTTCTAATACGAGTAGGACTCACATTAAGGGGCTATTTAGTTTTGAATAGGATTCAAACCTTTTCTTTATTTAAAGGACCCTTCTCTAAGGGTCTTAGCATCAGATTTTCAGTAAGCACTAAGCCTCCTAAGCAGCCCCCATGCCTCGCTCTCTTCTCCCTCTTGGTTCCAATGTCCAACAAGGTTGGACACCCACTTTCTTCCAACGCCCAAAGGTGTTTGGCTAGCTATCTTCCTTGCTGATTTTCAAGTCATTGGTAGCTTCTAGATCAAGGAAAAAAGATCAAGTAAGAGAAGAAAAGAAAAAGATCAAAGATTTATCAAAGAGTTGATCAAAAGATCCAGGCTTCATTCAGATTCGCGGAAAGATCTTCTTAGAGAAGAAAGATCTACATCAAAGAGGGCATTCTAAGCTGATCTCGAGTGGATATCCCTAGGAGTCAGATACTTACACGATTAAGGAAGAATCTACCTTCTTCAAGATCCAGATTCGAAGAAAAGAATAGCGAAATAGCTTTGTGATTCGATTATATATTTATTTTCAGTATAAAATTCAGCATATGTTCAATTTTAGCATATGAAGTAGATCTATGTATTCTATATTTTATGCATACATAAATTAAATTAAAAAATATTTTAATCTTAATTTTACTATATTATTTAGAAAAAAAAAATTGAAACACACATGCATACACCCTATATGAAATCCAACAGTGGTATCAGAGCCATGGGTTTCATATGCATAGATTGACATGTATGTTTTTGAAAAAAAATTTAAAATCTAATTTTTCTTGATACATGAGATGTATAGATAATTAATTTGAATCTAAAATTTATTTTAGATCTGATTTTTAGTTTATATATAGGATATATGAAGGCATGCATAAATCTAAAAATTATTCCAGATTATTTTTCAGTTCATATATGTGATATATCTTTGCTTGCATGAAATCTGAAATTTTTAAGATCTAATTTATGACTCATATATGAGATATATAATTATATATTTAGGTCTAAAAATTAGTTTAAAATTTATTGATGATTTGTATATGAGGTATATAATATCATAACAAGATCTAAATTTTGTTTAGATCTGAATTTTATATACATATATGAGATATATACTTTTATGTTAAATCTGAAAATTAATTTCATGATTTAAAATTTATCTTTTATACAAAGAATTTAGATCTAAAATTTATATTTATGATCTGAAATTTATATTTATGCATAAAAAATTTGGTCATGGATAAATCAAAAATTAAGTCATGTAATTAGATTATATCTAGAATTTTTGATTGCATCATAATGGGTCTAATTCGATTAAGTAATTGACCAAACCGAGTGAAGTATTAATTAGGATTAGGTTAATTAAGTCTTAGATCATACAATTGTTGTTGATCAAATCAATTAAATTCTATATATAGAATCGATTAACCTATGGATCTAATTCAGCTCAATAGCTTGAGTCTGATTCACTTGAGCTAACCTATTTGGACCAATTGAACTATTGGTGCCTAAAGCAAGTAATTGAGTAGTTATTTAATTGATTCTATTCACTGATCTGATCAATTTATTGAGGTCTAAGGAACACAACAAAGGGACCCCCACCAATCTCTACTTATCTGGTCAATTTGGAAGATTGAGTCTTGAATATGGTTGCTTGATGGTTTGGTTTAGTCCATGCCAATTAGATCGGTCATATGATGACTGATTAGATGAGACCTAAACTTCTTCCACCATTGTAAATATGCGGGTGTGCTACTGTGTTGATTGTTTGTGACTGATCACATTGATTCAATTGCATCGAAAATACACAACCACACTATTAGCAAAGAGTTGCTCCAGGATAAGAATGGGTTTGGACCCAAAATCTATCAGGTGAGGGATCCAATGATGGCCTTGTACCAGCTTGTGAACGATGGATCGGGCTTAACTAAAGAGTGTGATCAAATCTTTCAGATGAGATCATATGATTTAGAGACCAAGTCGCTGCAATATACTTAGAGAAGCATCTGGACAAAGAGCTATCCACACATCGGTATGCGTGTTATCAATATCTCTCAGATAAGGTGCATGGCATCAGTAGGATCATAGTACACACTAAAGATTAAGTTATTGTTGGATTCTGATGGTGCAGCAGAAGGGTTAGGTGTTTAAAATTTTCATTCAAAATGCCTGATGCATCGAAAACCCTAATACCCAGAAACCCTTGACTATATCAATTAAAGTACAATAAATGTAAACTAGGATAAGAAGAATATCTATAGTGCTAATCCAATTTTCACAAGGCATCCAAATGTCCACCCTCCAACGGTGATCCATATGAAAATTAGACCAAAGACAGTGCTCCTCCTTCACCTTGCTTCAAGAGTTCTAGCCCCGAGAACTCGACTAGCTCTGTATCAGTCAGGTTTCTCGAAGAACCTAACTCGACCCTCTCAAAATCTCTTTTGAACTTTTGATTCTCCTTCTTTAAGACCTTTCCAATCCTTGTTAGGATTAGATAAGGCTTTGTCTTAAATCTCAAAGCCTTGTCCTAAAACTAAGATGAGTTATAAGAAAAAAGGGAGAGCTATGAAGAGAAAAATAAAAACTCGATCTGAATATCTCGGACACCTAGTGCCTAAGCTTTTTATAGCCACCAGAAGGACACAAAAAGAGAGGGACATGCCCCACAAAAAAGTTTTATCTAATTTGATTATCAGAGATAAGAGTTTCTTCAAGCAAAAGGACTCTTATCAATGATACATCGATCAGCACCCTCACCTGCGTGCACGACCAGAGAAGGGATGTGAAACCAGAGAAGGGATGTTTTCACATCCCTTCTCAAATTAAAAAAACCATAAAAATTCATGTGGATAGGGGACTCATTTTTAATTCCAAAAAATTTAATAAGGTGATAAAAATCTCATGAAAGGATGTTATCCTCACACCTCTTCATGCAAGTTCTGATCACCACATGTGTGCTCATGTGAGAGAAGCTTTGGCATCCGTTTGGCCCTCTGATAAATTTGAAAAAAATTCAGATAATTCACCAAAAATAGCTGAGAAAATGTGGAAGATTATCAAAAAAAATTGTTCCAATTTGAATGAGTTTGATTGGGAGAAGGACTCTCCAAAATATGAGGAAATGCGATGCTTCAACGTGCGTGCATGAGAGACCCTTCTCGTTTCCAATTTTTCTCCACCCCAAATAATCCAAAAAAATTCTATCTCATACTTTGAGATGTGGACTAGAAGATGGAGGATCATGTGGTTGACACACACATCTTAATCCCATGCCAGAAGGATTCTTTCTTCTGCTCACGCCAACACTTGCATGCAAAATCTGTTTTGCGCCCAGAGTTCTTCACAATTTGGACTCTTCATAATTGGCATTAAAATGAGATGTGGTACCCCAATTTGGGCTGCTTCTAGGTACCACGACCTAACCCAAATCTCCATAAAATTGAGCTAGCTAATTAGCAAGGGATGAGACCAAATTGATCTCTCAAGGGACTAGAGTTTCCACACATGCTAGCATGCTTACCGAGAATCCTGATTGAATCCAAAATTTTAATCAACCTTATCAAAAGAATCCTTGGTCAATTTTTATATTTGTGTGATCCATTAGGTTCTACATCTAGCCAGTAGTAGATCTAGATGCAAGTTGACCTAATTTGATTAGATTTTAATCTAATCGATTCAGATCCAATCGAGATAACTTGAGCTCAACAATTAGAATCCTTTCTAATTGACGATCGAATTAAACTCTTTAATTCAATCAAATCTACAAGTTAAGATTGACATCTAGCAATGTATCATGACTACTCAGAAGATATAAAATTTGATAGAAATATCAAATATATCCTTCAATGATAAGTTATCATGCAATTCAATCCTTTGATTATCCCTGCACCCTGAATATGTTCATGAGTATAAAATTATATCAAACTCAAACACATATTCATATTGATTCTCAATTAACCAATGATGACTCTGATGATAAAGCATTAAAAACTCTTTCTAATCTCCTTCCTATTTTTGGCCAAAAGACTTTTTTCGAGTCATTTAAGAATGAGAATACACAGGATGCGATCTCCTCTTACTAAGAGTGATCGATTCTATGTTGATCTACTCACAACCTTCATATATATTCTACCATATCCAGAACACTCCGTACATACCTTAATGCCATGCCTGAGTATGAACCAAAATATGGGTTCATGTGCATAAGATTACATGGTGATCTCAGGTCTAAGGATTACTTGCACAACTCTCACTTAAAGAACCATCTTTGACATGCAAGTAAAGCCTCCATAAGATGTTCTTTTTCATCCAATCAATTCAGTGGACTCATTTTCAAATGAGCATCCACATTCTTATATTAGTATTCCATACACAAGTGGCTAGTGAGATCAGTCATCCTCTCCATCGAGCATACATAGGATGTGCCAGTTTATCTGAAATATTGATCTCCAACTCAATGCTTCTACAATCACGAATATTTAAGATTAGAGTTTTAAGATTTTAGATCTCACTAGCATGATCCATTCATGTCTCCTAAAATCATTATCTTAATATTTGGAGATCATCATAATCTTAGTCATAATAAGATGCAGCTAAAATGATAAATCAATATCTCATAATAAATATCATTACATGAGTTAGAAAATTACAAATAAAAGTTTCATCGCAACACACTTACGATTGACTTATAGGGCACTCTTTTTTCAATCTCCCACTTGCACTTAAGCCAATCGCCTTTGTATTTCAATCCCATACAATCTAAATGGTGATCAAATAGCTGCTGTGGTATGGTCTTAGTGAATGGGTCTGCTATATTGTTCTTTGTGTCTACTCATTCAAGGACAACATCTTATCTTTCTATAATTTTTCGAACGAGATGGAAGCATCTGAAGATGTATTTAGATCTATGATGAGACCTAGGTTTCTTAGCTTGAATAATGACCCCAATGTTATTACAATAGAGTGACACTGGTCCTTCAATCTCAGGAACGACTCCTAATTCTATGATGAATTCTTTCATCCAAACAGCTTCCTTAACGACTTCACTAGCAGCGATATAGTCTGCCTTAGTAGTTGAGTCAACTACTGTCTGCTATTTGAAACTCTTCCAACTCACTATCCCATCATTTAGGATAAACATATATCCTGATATTGACTTGCTATCATTCAAATCAGATTAAAAACTAGAATCTATATTGTAAGTGATCTTTAGACCTGAGGTCACCATGGTACCTTATGTACTTGAATCCATATTTTGGTTCACTATCTATCTTAGTTCTCTGATCCTTATGTGGAATGTTCTAGATGTGGTGAAGAGTGCATGAAGGTTGTGAGTGGTCATTAAGAGATCAATCACTTCTAATAAGGGAAGCGAACATCCTATGTGATCTCATAGGTCAGTGATTTTGGAAGTCTTTGGCCAAAGCATGATGATAATTAAAAAAGAGTTTCTAATGTATCATCAACTGAATCATCATCTTCTGATCGAGATACATAATGATAAGTGACTGAATTTGATATATTTCTATGCCCACAGCTCATCTGAGATATTGTTTGACTGAAGGATTAAATTACACGATAACTTGCCATTGAAGGATATTTTGATAATTTTTTATCAAAATTTTAAATCTTTCGGATAGTCATGACACATTGTTAGATATTAATCTTAACTTATAGATTTATTAAAATTAAAAGAGTTTAATTCTAGAGTCAATTTAGAAGAGTCCAAGTTGATTGGGACTCTTCGGATGACCTAATCTCATCGGATTAAGGTTATGTCGAAAGTCTGGGTCCACTGCTGGCTAGATTTAGAATCCAATAGGTCACACACTTTAAAATTTAATCTTGGTTTGATCTAGTTAGAGTTTAATATAAATTCTATAGGTTAATTTGATATGCTAGCATATTATATTAATTCAAGTTCCCGAATTGGTTTAGATCAAATTGTTTGAGCTAACCTAGACCAGTTAGCTTTGACCTAATGAGATTGGGTCAATTTAAATTGGATGCTTATCCAACTTAGACTAGTTTCAAGTAGAGAAGAAGTCCTCTATGCCCACCAAAATCCATGCACAAGACTAAGAGTAAAGAGTCCTTCTTAAAGAAGGCTCTTAACTAACACATGTTGCCTTAAATTCTCGATCAGGAATTCTATGTTTTATCATCAAAATTTATTAAAGTTTTTATGGCATGTATAAGACTAAGATTCCTTCTGCTCTAAGTAATTGGATCACCAAAAATTTACTCGATGAATTTATTTGGTGCATGGGAAGTTGGAGTGCCAAAGGTTGGTGCCCCTTCATCCCATGTGATGTCCCCTGGTCCCCTATTTATAGGAGATGTCCCATAGGGATTCTGGCTATGATTTTTGATAAAATTAGAGAGAAGAAATATGGTAAATATAAAAAAAAAATTCTAAAAAAATTGAAAAAAAAGAGGAAATTTTGAGTGGCAAAATTTGCTACTAGGGTGGCGAGATTTACAGCAAGTGTTGCTTGAGTGTCTTAGGATTTGATTTTTTTATATGTTAGAGCCAAAAATCAAATCCTAAGTTGTATGACATCTGAAGATTATCTTCTTGGTATCATTCTAGTGGCAAGATTGAAAGTAACTGGGCTTTGGTGTGATCGTGACGCAAGTTCGAAGCCGGCAGTATTCTTCAGGGGACAAGGCTGTGACAGTGCATCGGGTGGGAAGAACTTTGATCATCTTTCATGTGGATCACTATTGGAGGACTTCTACCTTAGAGTCTTGTGGAGAACACCAATGTGTCACTTTTTTATTTTGGTAAAAGTATAAAATTCTACCCCTATGCATACTTATTTTTGCTTTGATCGATATCGGCAAGGTGTTTCTAGGGTTTGGATTCTAGCTCGATAGTTTTATATTATAGAACTACTGATTTGTATGATTTTAAAATTTTTAAAAATTATTTTTTACTGCATGATCGAAACTCAGCATGTATATCCCTCTAGTTTTAACTCTAATCCTCCTATGAGAAAAATATCTTTAGTCTTTTTTTAGGTACTTCAGAATATTTTTCACAGCTTTCCAATGATCCTCTTCTGGATCAGTTTGAAATCTGTTAGCTATGCCTAAAGCATAAGCTACATTAAGCTTGGTACATAGCATGGCATATATAATTGATCCCACAGCTGAAGCATAAGAGATTTCATTCATCTCCTTCCTCTCCTCTGGTGTCTTAGGATATATTTTCTTAGAGATAGTATACCATGACTTACAGACAGGTAACCTCTCTTACTTGCCTCCATATTAAATCTCTTTAATATGAGATCTATGTACTGTGACTGAAATAAGCCTAACATCCTTTTAGATCTATCTCTATATATCTTTATACCTAATATATAGGATGCTTCATCTAAGTTTTTCATAAAAAACTTATTCGATAGCCAAGTCTTGATCGATTGTATCATTGGGATATCATTCCTAATAAGCAGTATATCATCGACATACAAAATCAAGAAGATAATAGCATTCTCACTTATCTTCTTATATACACATAGTTTATCTTTATTTTTGATAAAGCCAAACTCTTTGACTGTCATATCAAATCGGATATTCCAGCTCCTCAAAGCCTGCTTCAATCTATAGATGGATTTCTTTAACTTGCATACTTGATTTATCCTCCCACTTGAGATAAATCCCTCTGACTGAGTCATATAGACCTCTTCCTCTAGATTACCATTGAGAAAAGCGGTCTGACATCCATCTGTCAGATCTCATAATCGTAGTATGCCGCTATAGCAAACAAAATCCTAATGGACTTGAGCATTGCCACTGGTGAGAAGGTTTCATCATAGTTAATTTCTTATTTTTGTCTGAAACCCTTCACCACCAACCTAGCTTTATAGATTTCTATTTGGCCATCAGCTCTGATCTTCTTCTTGAAGACCCACTTGCACCCTATTGGGGTTACACCCTCAGGTGCATCAACCAAGGTCTATACTTCGTTGGTGTACATAGAGTCCATCTCAATTTTCATGGCTTCTAGCTATCTGTCTGAGTTTCTACTTATGACAGCTTCCAAATAGGTCAGTGGATCATCATCCTAAATGATGTTGATCAAATTATCATTCTCAATGATAAAACCATATCTCAGAGGTGCTTGATGCACTCTATCTGACCTTCGGAGAGGAGGTGTATATTGTGGATGTATCTTATCTTTAGATACTTCTAATTGAGGATCTTCTTGTGATTCAACTATAGGTATTTCTGGATCGATTTGTAGATTATGAACTTTCATAAGTTCAATATTCCTTGCACTGCCTCCTTCTTAGATGAATTTATTTTTTAAGAAAATGGCATACCTACTAACAAATACCTTTTGTTCAGTAAGATGGTAGAAGTAGTATTCATTAATTTTCTTAGGATACCCTACAAACCTACACTTATCTGACCTAACACTAAGTTTATGTCCAAAAATATTTTTGACATAAGCAGGACATATCCAAATCTTAAGAAAGAAAATATTTTTCATATTGATGAAAGCAAAAAATAAAAGAAAGAAGAGATAAATAATACTTTACTTTAGCATTATCGATTTGGTCATATAAGTGAGACAAGGATTAACAAGTTATACAAAGAAGAGTTCTTTGATCCTTATGATTATGAATCATTAGGAACTTATGAATTTTGTCTTATGAAAAAAATGACCAAGACTCCATTAGTGGATATGGAGAAAGGATAAGTGAGTTATTAGGACTTGTACATACTGATATTTATGGTTTGATGACAACAGAAGTCAGAGGAGGATACTCTTATTTTATAATGTTCACTGATGATTTATTCAGGTTTGGATATGTGTATCTTATGAAACACAAATTCGAAGCCTTTGATAAATTTAAAGTGTATCAAAGTATGGTCGAGAAATAAACTGAAAAAAGTATTAAAATCCTTCGATCTAATTCAGAAAGAGAATACTTATCCAATAAGTTTCTAGATCATCTTAAAGAAAATAGAATTCTCTCGAAGTGGACACCTCCTTATACACCACAGTTAAATGGTGTAGCAGAAAGGAGGAATCACACTTTATTAGATATGGTGCGGTCCATGATGTGCCTTTTAGACTTGTCTATTTTCTTCTGGAGATATGTCCTAGAAACTGTGTTAGAAAATAGGTCCCAAAAGCCAATCATCAATCTGTTGACGGTTGAGCAACCTTGTATTGTAATTGATTTGTTAATAAATAAAATATATTTTTGATATTTTCATCATAAGTTTTCATCTTCTAATGAACTCCGTTGTTGTGATGAAGTTCTTAGGACTATTTAGGTTCGATAAAGAGAGAATTTATCGATTAATCCTTAAAACTATTCACGATCAAATGATAGGCTGTTAATAAGGATGACAGCCTCTATCGAGCATAGGTTACTGTAGGCCATATAGGTTGGTTGTCCTCTTAACCAAGGAGTGTGGAGACACTGGTATGGCATATAGGTGAGATGTAAGGGTACATCATCATTGAACGTGACCAACTCCAGAGCATTCTGCTATCGAAAATGTCTCTGATGGGATATAGGTATAAGTGTCCTTTAGACCTGAGATCGCCTCAGTGACTTGCAAGCAACTCACTGTGCTTTGGTACTGGACTAACTGAATTTTTAATTCAGTGATGAAAGACTTTTAGGTACAGTCAAGTACTTGTAAAGTTAGAGTGTGATCGAGATGGGATTGACCACTTCAAGAGTTGGAGAAGAATGAGTCGCTGTATTTTAATTTAGCAAAAGTTTGGTCAGGATAATCCATCAGATGGATTTGATATTTTGAAATACAATGTGGACAACCTGATCAGAGTTGACAGATGAACTCTGAGCTATCCTATGAGCATTTTGCTCAAGGGGATGAATTATATGGAAACTATATCTGCATGGGTTCTAAGGATGTTGTTCTACACATTCGACCTATCCGACCATCGGGTACTATTACTAGATGGTCACTTTGATTGGTATAAAAATTTATTCCTGTGCTATCAACTTAGATTTGAATCTATGAGATCACACACATTAGAGTTTACAATCTGATCGGATGGTTGATCAACGATTAAGAATCGTTCTAGGGTTAAACGACCAATACGATTGATATTTAACCTAGTGCAAGTGTTGCAGGAGGATCGATTAGCAATTCGATTGCTAATTGACTTAATTTGATTAAGTTAATAGATTGAGATTAAGTTTAATTGAATATGATTTAATTAGATTTAGTTTGAGCTTGATTAGATCAAGTCCAATTGATTTATTGGATAAGCCTAGTGCAAGGAAAAACTAGTCCTAGTTCAAATAGGACTTGGGTCAATCTAATTTCTAATTTGATTAGAAAATTAAATCAGATTTAAATCTATTTAATCTGATTAAATTAGGCTATTAATTGGGTTAAGACTTATTTTAATTAAGTTGATTTAGTTTTGATTTGATTTGGTTTGAGAAATCAAATTTGAACAAGTCATAGATTGAATCCTAGTAAGACTAGGATTCCACCTTGCGCCACCTTAGCCCCCCACGCCCACTCTCTCTTATCTCATGCCCACTCTCTTTTATTTTGTGCGACAAAACCCTCTCTCCCAGGTCTTCACACAGGCCCAAAACTTTTCTCTCTTTCTCTCTTACATGGAATGTGGTTGTGGATCAAGTCAAAGTAGGAATTAGTTTGGATTTCAAATTCTATGAGATAGAGTTTTAGGAAACCAAAACTCTTTCCTTATGGCATTGATTTTATCCAATTTTTTTTGAAATTTTTATGGCTTTTATGGAACATAATATGCTCCCTTTACTGATGGTCCACGGTAGAAAAAGAAAGAGGAGATGCCCAAGAGTTGGGCGCCCCTTGTCTTGCCTTGTTTGGATAATCCTTGACTAGGTATTTGACCTAGACAAAGACTCTTTATATCTCTCTATTTAAAATAAATTTCTTTATAAAATTTTTGTAAAATATAGAGCATTGAGAGACCTTTGGGGTATCCAAAAATCAAGGAGAAAGAGTATTGGAGCGTGGAGATCTAATAGACACAAAGCTAGGTGTCTGGATTAGAGCAAAGAGAAGAAGAAGAGGGTCTTCTTCTAGAGTTGCCGGGTTCATCTCTTCTCTTCCTCCATCTGTAAGTTTTCTGAGAGTGTCTCATCTAAAACTTCTTTTCCTACCTCTCATCTTTGGAAGAGTCCAAATCAAGAAGAAGGAGGCATCTGATCGACCATCGAAGAAGGATCAGCGCAGTACTAGCATACTGTGCTGATTTCCTAGATCAGAACTTCTGATCGTGATTCGTGGGCTCATATGGACGACTCCTAGAGGTCAGACATGTGTGCAGCTTACAACATCATCCTCAAGTCTGGATCAGTAAAGTTAGAATGTCTAACTTGTAAGGTAATAGATCTGATCTATTATATTTGACATATATTAGATGTAGTATAGAAATATGTTGATATGATCAACATGTAGTTCTTACTTTTTATATTTTAATTTTTAATTTAATACCATGTAATAATCATGTAATAGGAACTTAGATCTAAGGATTCTCTAATTTTACAAGATAAATTTTGATTTATTTTAGTCTTCCGCTGCCTGATCTTGAAAAAATTTCAAGATCTAACCCTGAAACCCTAGATCTGATTCCGAAACCCAATGTACCCGCATCAGTCGGACAGATACTATGATTTTTTGATCCGAGATGATGATCCCATCAAACTCGATGAGAATGATGAGGATCCAATCACCTATATGGATGCAATGTAGAGATCTGATTCTAAGAAATGGCTTGAAGCCATGCAATCCGAAATGGAGTCTATGAAGGTCAATGATGTATGGATATTGGTTGACCCACCTGAAGGGGTTAAATCCATTGGGTGTAAATGGGTCTTCAAAAGGAAGAGGAGCGCAAATGAAAAGGTGGAGACCTATAAAACTCATCTGGTTGTCAAGGGGTATCATCAATGTTATGGTATTGACTATGATGAGACGTTCTCTCCTGTGGTAATGCTCAAATTTATTCGGATAATGCTTGCAATAGCTGTCCATCTAGATTATGAGATCTGGCAGATGGATGTAAAGACAGCTTTTCTGAATGGAGAGCTGACCGAAGAGGTGTATATGATACAACCTGAGGGGTTTACATCCACAGATGAGTCCAAGGTGTGCAAGCTTTAGAGATCCATTTATGCATTGATGCAAGCTTTTCAGAGTTGGAACATGCATTTTGATAAGGTGATCAAAACGTATGGAGAGCTGACCGAAGAGGTGTATATGATACAACCTGAGGGATTTACATCCACAAATGAGTCCAAGGTGTGCAAGCTTCAGAGATCCATTTATGCATTGATGCAAGCTTTTCAGAGTTGGAACATGCATTTTGATAAGGTGATCAAAATGTATCGCTTCGTTAAGCACGAAGAAGAGCCCTGTATCTATAAATGGGCAAATGGGCCAGCTGTGGTATTCCTTGTCTTGTACGTGGATGACATTCTCTTAATCGGAAACGACATCCCCATACTATAGGGAATAAAAATTTGGTTGTCATCGTAGTTCTCCATAAAAAACTTGGATGAAGCATCCTACATCCTAGGGATGAAGATCTATAGGGATAGATCTAAAAAGATGCTTGGGTTATCCCAGTCCATGTACATAGATACTATGCTGAAGAGGTTCAGCATGGAGAATTTCAAGAAGGGCTATCTACTGATAGGCCATAAAATTTTTCTCTCTAAGAAGAATTATCCGACAACTCCTGAAGAGAGAGAGCGTATGAGTAGAGTCCCATATGCCTCGACCGTGGAATCTATCATATACGCCATGACATGTACAAGATCAGATGTGGCATACTCACTAGGAGTAGTGAGTAGATACCAATCTGATCCTGGAGAAAATCATTGGAAAGTGGTTAAAGTCATCCTTAAGTATTTGAGAAATACTAAGGCCCAATGGTTGGTTTATGGCTAGTCAGATCTGAAACTTGTGGGGTTCATAGACTCTGACTTTCAATCTGACCATGATGACAATAGAAGCATGTCGGGTTATATCTTTATTCTGAATGGTGGAGCCATCTGCTGGAAGAGTTCCAAGCAGCATACTGTGGCAGACTCTATTTGTGAGGCAGAGTGTATCGCAGCATCGGATGCCGCGAAGGAAGCTGTGTGGTTGAAAAAATTCATCAACGAGCTCGGAGTAGCACCCTCCCTCGATGGTCTGGTCCTACTCTACTGCGAACAGCACTGGTACCATAGCTCAGGCAAAGGAACCCAAAGCACACCAGCGGACGAAGCACATTTTGCGTCGCTTCCATCTAGTCTAAGAGATCGTGGATCGAGATGACGTCGACCTTCAGAAGATCGATGGAAAGGAGAATCTGGCCGACCCCTTCACTAAAGCCCTAACAATAAAGGAGTTCGACAATCACAAGTCGAAGATGGGTATTAGATACTGTGCCGAGTGGCTTTAGGACAAGTGAAAGTTGTTGGAAAATATGTCCTAAAAGCCAATCATCAATCTGTTAACGGTTGAGCAACCTTGTATTGTAATTGATTTGTTAATAAATAAAATATATTTTTAACATGTTCATCACAAGTTTTCATTTTCTAATGAACTCCGTTATTGTGATGAAGTTCTTAGGACTATCTAGGTTCGATAAAGAGAGGATTTATCGATTAGTCCTTAAAACTGTTCATGATTAAATGATAGGCTGTTAATAAGGACGACAGTCTTTATCGAGCATAGGTCACTATAGGCCATATGGGTTGGTTGTCCTCTTAACCAAGGAGTGTGGAGACACTGGTATGGCATACAAGTGAGATGTAAGGATACATCATCATTGAACATGACCAACTCTAGAGCATTCTGCTGTCGAGAATGTCTCTGATGGGATATAGGTATAAATATTCCTTAGACCTGAGATCGCCTCAGTGATTTGCAAGCAACTCATTGTGCTTTGGTACTGGACTAACTGAATTTCTAATTCAGTGATGGAAGGCTTCTGGGCACAGTCAAGTACTTACGAAGTCAGAGTATGATCGAGAAGGGATTGACCACTCCAAGAGTTGGAGAAGAATGAGTTGATGTATTTCAATTTAGCAAAATCTTGGCTAGAATAATCCATCAGATGGATCTGATATTTTGAGATACAATGTGGACAACCTGATCAGAGTTGACAGTTGAACTCTGAAGTATTCTATGAGCATTTTGGTCAAGGAGATGAATTATATGGAAACTATATTCACATGTGTTCTAAGGATGTTGTTCTACACATTCAACCTATCCGACCGTCGGGTACTATTGCTAGATGGTCATTTTGATTGGTATAAAAATTTATTTCTATGCTACTGGCTTAGGTTCAGACCTATGAGGTCACACACATTAGAGTTCATGATCCGATCGGATGGTTGATCAATGATTAAGAATCGTTCTAGGGTTAAACAATCAATATGATTGACATTTAACCTAGTGCAAGTGTTGTAGGAGGATCGATTAGCAATTCAATTACTAATTGACTTAATTTGATTAAGCCAATGGGCTAAGATTAAGTCTAATTGAATATAATTTAATTAGATTTGATTTGGGCTAGATTAGATCAAGTTCAATTGGTTTATTGGATAAGCCAAGTACAAGAAAAAACTAGTCCTAGTTCAAATAGGACTTGGATCAATCTAATTTTTAATTTGATTAAAAAATTAAATTAGATTTAAATCTAATTTAATCTGATTAAATTAGGCTCTTAATTAGGTTGAGACTTATTTTAATTAAGTTGATTTGATTTTGGTTTGATTTGATTTGAGAAACCAAATTTGAACAAGTCATAGATTGAATCCTAGTAAGACTAGGATTCCACCTTGCACCACCTTAGCCCCCCACGCCCACTCTCTCTTATCCCACGCCCACTCTCTCTTATTTTGTGTGACAAAACCCTCTCTCCTAGATCTTCATGCATGCTAAAAACTTTTTTCTCTTTCTCTCTTACATGGAATGTGGTTGTGGATCAAGTCAAAGTAGGAATTAGTTTGAATTTCAAATTCTATGAGATAGAGTTTTAGGAAACCAAAACTCTTTTCTTATGGTACTGATTTTATTCAGATTTTTTTGAGATTTTTGTATCTTTTATGGCACATAATATGCACCCTTTGCTGGTGGTCCATGGTAGAAAAAGGAGGGGACGCCCAAGAGTTGGGCACCCCTTGTCTTGCCTTATTTGGATAATCCTTGACTAGGTATTTAACCTAGAGAAGGACTCTTCATATCTCTCTATTTAAAATAAATATTTTTATAAAATTTTTGTAGAATATAAAGCATTAAGAGACCTTTGGGGCATCCAAAAATTAAAAAGAAAGAGTCTTGGGGCATGGAGATCTAATAGATACAAAATTAGATGTCTGGGTTAGAGCAAAGAGAAGAAGAAGAGGGTCTTCTTCTAGAGTTGCTGGGTTCATCTCTTTCCTTCCTCCATCTATAAGTTTTTTGAGAGTGTCTCATCTAAAACTCCTTCTCCTACTTCTCATCTTTGGAAGAGTCCAAATCAAGATAAAGGAGGCATCTAATCGACCATCAAAGAAGGATCAGCGCAGTACTAGCATACTATGCTGATTTTTTGGAGCAAAACTTCTGATCGTGATTCATGGGCTCGTGTGGATGACTCCTAGAGATTGGATGTATGTGTGGCTTGCAACATCATCCTCAAGTCCAGATCAGTAAAGTTAGAACATCTAACTTGCAAAGTAATAGATCTGATCTATTATATTTTACATACATTAGATGTAGTATAGAAATATGTTGATATGATCAACATGCAGTTCTTACTTTTTATATTTTAATTTTTGATTTAATACCATATAATAATCATATAATAGGATCTTATATCTAGGAATTTTTTGATTTTACAAGATAAATTTTGATTTATTTTAGTCTTCCGCTGCCTGATCTTGAAAAAGTTTCAAGATCTAACCCTGAAACCCTAGATCTGGTTCCTTCAAACTGCTGTCTATATCCTGAATCGAGTACCTTCAAAATCTGTGCCAAGTACTCTATATGAGATATAGAGAAGAAAGAAGCTTAATCTTAAGTATCTTAAGATATGGGGTTGTCCAGCTTATGTTAAAAGAAATTTTGAATATAAGCTGAGTACTAGGATAGATAAATGCTTATTTGTAGGTTATCCTAAAGAGAGTATAGGATATCTCTTTTACCATCCTATTGAACAAAAGGTGTTTGTCAGCAAACATGCCACTTTTATGAAAAAAATTTATCCTAGAAAGACGCAGTGAGAAGAAAATTGAACTTGAAAAAGTTCAAAACCTACAAATATAAGTACAAGATTCACCTCAACCAAAAATACCCATTAATGAAGTACAACCATAAAATATACCTCCTCTCCAAAGGTCGGATAGAGTACAGAATGCACCTCTAAGGTATGGGTTCATTATTGAGAATAATGAAGCTCACATCATTGAGAATGATGAATCTTTGACCTATATGAAAGCCGTCATGAGTAGAGACTCAAATAAATGGCTAAAGACTATGAAATTCGAAATAGACTTCATGTATTCCAACCAAGTATAGACTTTGGTTGACGCACCAAAGGCTGTGACCCCTATTGGATGCAAATGGGTCTATAAGAAAAAAATTGGAGCAGATGACCAAGTTGAAACCTATAAAGCCAGATTGGTGGCTAAAGATTTTAGACAAAAATAGGATATTGATTGTGATGAAATATTTTCACCTGTTGCCATGCTCAAATCTATACGAATTATGCTTGCAATAGCAGCATACCATGATTATGAGATTTGGCAAATGGATGTGAAGACTGCCTTCCTTAATAGTTATCTTGAGTAAGAGGTTTACATATCTTAGGCAAAAAAAATTATCTCAAAGGAGAGAATAAATCAGGTATGCAAGCTTAAAAAAATCATTTATGAATTAAAGCAGGCCTCGAGGAGTTGGAACATCCACTTTGATGTTACAGTCAAAGAGTTTGGCTTTATAAAAAATATGGATAGGCCTTGTATATACACGAAGACTAGTGGGAATGTCATTGTCTTCTTTGTTTTATATGTAGATAATATACTCTTCATTGAAGATGATATTACAATGTTACAATCGGTCAAGACATGGCTATCAAGTAAGTTTGTCATGAAAGATTTGGGTGAAGCATCCTATATACTAGGTATAAAGATCTATAGGGATAGATCTAAGAGGATGTTAGGCTTGTTCCAATCCAGGTACATAGATTAGTACTAAAATGGTTTAGCATGGATGGGAGTAAAAGATGTTACTTACCCATGAGTCAAGGTATACATCTCTCTAAAAGAATGTCTCCTAAAATACCGAAAGAGAGAAATAGAATGAGTTTTATTCCCTATGCATTGGCAGTAGGTCGATCATGTATGCTATGCTATGTACCAGGCCTGATATTGCCTATGCCTTAGGCATAATTAGTAGATTTCAAGCTGATCAAGGAGAGGATCATTGAAAAGTAGTGAAAAATATTTTTAAGTACTTGAGAAGGACTAAAGATATTTTTCTGGTATATGGAGGATCTGATCTAAAACTAGAAGGCTATCTGACTCTAGTTTCTAATCAGACCCTGATAATAGCAAGTCCACTTCAAGGTATATTTTTACTCTTAATAGTGGAGCAATTAGTTGAAAAAATTGAGCAGCAAACTATAGCTGACTCAACCACTGAGGCAAAGTACATAGCTACAAGTAAAGCCGTTAAGGAAGCTGTCTGGATGAAGAAGTTCATCACTGAGTTGGGTGTCATTTTTGAGATTAAGAATCTAGTACCACTTTACTGTGATAATACTGGAGCAGTTGCTTAAGCAAAGGAACTGAGATCTCATCATAAATCTAAGCACATTCTAAGACGTTTCCATCTCGTTCGTGAAATAGTCGAAAGATAAGATATAGTCATTGAACAAGTAGAAACAAAGAACAACATAGCATATCCGTTCACTAAGGCTCTATCACAGTAGCAGTTCGATCGCCACCTCAATTGTATGGGGATAAAATATAAGGATGATTGGTTTTAGTGCAAGTGGAAGATTGAAAGAAATATGCTTTACAAGCTAATCAAAATTTATATTTTGATGGACTTTCTTTATAATCTTCCAGACTCATGTAATTGATATTTTATAAATAAAAGATATTTTTCATCATATGCTGCATCTTACTTTTGTAATGATTATGATGAACTCCATAAATTAGGGTAATAGATTTAGGATTATGATGAGATCATACTTATGAGATCTAAAATCCTAAAATTCTTGATTTAGAATATTCCTGTCATAGGAGCATTGAGTAGGAGATCAATGTTCCGGATAGACTAGCACTTCCTATGCATGCTTGATGGAGAGGGTGGCTGATCTCATAAGCCACTTGTGTGAGATACTAATACAAGAATTTGGGTGCTCATTAGAGAATGAGTTCATCGAATTGATCCGACTTAAGAAATATCTTATGGAATCTACTTATCCATCAAAAAATATTTTCTTATAGTGGGAGTTGTGCATATAATTCTTTGACCTGAGACTATCATAAAATTTTATATACATGAATCCATATTTTGGTTCATACTTATTCATGACTTAGTCATGTACAAGGTGATCTGGATATGATGGAATGTGTATAGAGGTTGTGAGTAGGTCAATATGGAATCGATCACTTCTGGTAAAAGGAGATCGCATCCTACTTGCTCTGAACAATTAATGATTTAGAAAGTCTTTGATCAAAGTAGAATAAAAATTAGAAAGAGTTTTTAATATTTTATTAATCAAATCATCATTAAAGATTAAGAAAAATATGAATCTGATATTAGATTTGATATCATTCCATATCCAAAGTCATATTCGGGATGCAGGGAGATCGCAGGATCGAATTGCCATTAAAGAGTATTTTTAGTATTTTTATTAAAATTTTATATCTTCTAAATAGATATGATACATTGCTAGACGTCAATCTTGTCTTATGGGTTTGATCGAATTAAAGAGTTTAATTCGATCAATAATTAGAAAGAGTTCTAATTGCTGAAATCAGGTTAGCTCGAATGGATCTAGATCTGTTAGATTAAATTTCAGTCAAATCAGATCAACTTACACTCAACCCCACTACTAGCTAGATGTGGAATCTAATGGGTCATACATAAAGAAAATTGATCAGGGGTCTAATTAGATTAGATCATATTTGCAAAGTAGACATGCTAGCACAAGTTGAAAATCTTAGCTCCTTGTTTCGAATTGGGTTCGAAATTGATTCCAGATTGGACTAATTAAATATAAATTGATTCAAACCAATTTTGGATTTGAGTTGGGTCAGCTCTTGGCTACATGTACCAAAGATTTGGAGCCAAGTAACCAGGTCCCCACATGTCAAGAATTTTTCTTGCGTGTGGGATTCAATTTTGTGCACAAAAGACCAAGTGGCATCCCATGAGATGGGACTCCCCTTCCTCATCTTTATCCAATGTTCCATGATGAAAAAAATACTTGGAGATTCTTAAGTTAATTTTAAGCATAGAGAAGTCTTTCTGTGGCTTAATCACCTTTTGGTTTAATCATGAAAATTGGTTGAAATTTGAAAACCTGCCAAATTGATCCATGCGCCTAACCAAGAGTCCATTTTGTGAAGGACTCTAATCCATTTGTCATGACACCTTTTGATTTCAGATTTTTTCCACACAATCAGAAAGTTAGCACCTATAATTTGGTCCATTAGATGGGCAAAGTGCACTGATGTGTGGTGGAGAAAAAAAGTACCAAGGAAGCTGCATGATGCATCGGAGAAACATCGAGAAAAAATATTTCGAAGAGTCCTTCTGCATGAAGAATCTCTTGGATTTTTTCTCGATGCTTGCCATGTGTCATGAGGTACCTGATAGGCATGAGATTTTATCAGGGGGTGTGAGAAATTTTTATGGATGTGAGATGGCACGTGGAGAAGCCACGAGACATTCCTAAAGGCAACCTATCGCTAACTATTTAAAGGAGTTGCGCCAGGGATTTGTTTCATTCAAATTTCTAATTTCTTCTTTCTTTCTAACATCATCTCTCTATTATCTAATTAGTCTCTTCCTTCTCTTATTATGATAAGTCTAAAAATAGTAAGGATAAGTCCGATTTTTGGATAAGAGCCTAGGAAGAGATATAAGGAAGACAAGAAGAGAAGAAAGGTAGGGATAGGAAGTCTAGGAGGAGAGAAAAAAGGTCTTGAGATCCTACTATTCAAAAAAATTTTCAGAGTAAGAATTTTGGAGGAGGAATCATCTTAAGAAGTTGGTGTCCTGATCATAGCCATGTGTAGATCATCGTCGGAGGACGAACACTTGGACACCTGGTGGAGGTTCTACTGGATTTTGGAATAAGCGTTCTAGGTATTCTTCTATAGCTTAAATTTTATTATGAATATATGTTATATGATTATTAATCATCAAGGAGGTGCTGGTTTAAGGATTTATTATTTAAGATTTTATAGTTTAAATTTTTGAAATTCATTATGCTTTCGCTGTGCATGTCCACCCTGAAACCCTACAGTAGCATCATAATAGAAAAATTATAACGTATTATCATATAATTATCTTGTCCAGCAATCTTTTGCTAATTTCTCTTTTAAGGCCAATCGAATCAAGGAAAGCTAGATATAGAGGATAATTTCTCTTTCAGTACCCCAGCTTCTTCCAAAAGAAGCATTCTGCCAGACTCTGGTCTGCCTTAGACTAGTTAGTTCGATTGGGCTTGGAAGCCCTAGCATGATACCACTACACCATACTTGTCTTTCCTCTCTCAATGGATCGATGCCGTATTGAGGATAATTCCTTAAGTATGCCAAAAGACTTATTCAACATTTGAAGCATCTTCTTTGGTTGAGCATCAATAAATTTACAACTAAATTCGTCACTCATAGCAGCTCTCATTATGCAACGTACTGTCGTATATCATTGAGCCACTTCTGATAAGTGTCTCTAACCATCGCATCTGCATTGGAAGCTGGTACTTAAGGTACTAGATCCGTAATGACATATAAGATCCTTTCATGTTTGAGAACTATTCTCGACTTTTGATACCAATTACTGAAATTTGGTCCTATAAGCTAGTCACTATCTAATAGCGAGCGGAGCAATAAATTAATAGCCATTACTGAAAAAAAAAATATTAAGACCTATTAGTATATGAATTATTTAATCCTAAAGACTTGAACTTTAGTCTAAAGATTCTCCTACTATTTTATATGAATCGATAGCCTTTATCTCTAATTCGAAAAATTATTTTAATTTTTTAGTGGGTACTAAAATCCACATAGACTACACACGAGCCCGACTACGGCCGACCAACCTATGTGCATCTATGGATAAATTCTTAACCAATTATTTCTCTAAACAACTTCTAGTAATTAATTTTGTCTTAAATTTTATTTCAGTAGGCTAGGGCCTCCACTGAAAGTCCTGATTAGATCCAACCATTAACATGACCATACTCAGTCCATCTAACCAATAAATGATCAGGCCCAACCATGGTCAGCCAACCTGACCACCCATCAGAGAGACACGACTGAGCCATCATATAATGAATGATAATTTTAATATCCAAATAAACATGAGTCCAATGGGTCTGTAATGCTTACCTAGACTATTGGATCCATTATCATCCACCTTAATGGGGTGCTATAATCTAGTTATCCCCATAACTAGCTCATTTTATAGACCTAATAATTTAAAAAATTTGATTAATGATTTAACAAGTAATTAACCGATGAGTTTGAAATCCTCCCACTGATTTCATCAAGTCATGAAAAGGACTAGACAAGCTGGTCCATTGGACTGGCGAGTCTAAATCCTCCCATTGACTTCACCAAGTTATGAAGAAGAATAGAGACAAGCCGATCCAAGGGCACCTAAATTAGTCGAACTGATTTAGCAATTTGAGAATGAGAGAAGAGATCGACCAGCAGTCAAAAGTCCTTCCGCTGACTTCACCAAGTTATTGAATTGGACTAGAGACATACCTGATCTAGAGACACCTAAATCAATCACACTGATTTATCTTAATAGCATGGGTCAACTCAAATCAATTATCGATCTAATCAAAATATAATCTATCAAATTAGCCAGATAAGTGAGATCGGTGGGAGGATCTATCTTGGCTTGCCTTAGACACCATCGAAATGGCCAAATAAGTAGACTGTCAATTAAAAACCACCAATCATATTGTTAGAATTTCATGTCGAGGAATACATATATATGTTTCAAATTTTTTTTCCTAAATAATACAGCAGAGTAGAAGATTAAAAATTTTTTTAATCTTAATCATGCATGCATAAAATATAGAACACAAAGATCTACTTCATATGCTGAAATTGAACACATGCTGAATTTTATGCTAAAATTGAATATGTGATCGAATCATATATCTATTTCATAATTTTTTTCTTCAAATCTGGATTTGAAAGAGAATAGGTTCTCTCTTATCCATGCAAGTGCTCGGCCTCTATGGGTATTCACCCAGGATCAGCCTGGAACAGTCCTCTTTGGTGTTGATCCTTCTTCTCTAAGAATAATCAGTCTGCGAATCTGAATAAAGTCTGAATCACGATCAACTCTTTGATCCTTTCTTTGATCTTTTCTTCTCTTCTTCACTTGCTCTTCTATCTTTGATTATGAAGCAATCAATGCCTGAAAACCAGCAAGCAAAGGGATGCCCAAGCTCCTCTTGGGCATGGAGATATGGGACGCCCAACCAATTTGGGCATTGGACTTCAAGGGAAAAAGAGAGGGAGAAGAGAGAGAGGGCATGGGGAGCTTCTAAGGGAGATGTGGGCTGCTAGAATTTAGAGCTTATGAGCCTTAGGAAAGGTCCATTTAAATAGACATAAGGCTTGAATCCTATTCAAAATCAAACTACCACTTAATACAAGTTCTACTTACATTAGGAATCCTTATTCCTTTAGTTATTTGACTCCCTTTAGGAGATCCTTTAGGTGCCAACTTTTGGAGCCCTTGCACCCACAAATATACATGCCACGTGACTGCTATGGGATGCCCCAATCAGATCCACACACCCTCTCGAGTGTATGCATGCTCAACTTAATCAAATCAAGTGGCACCTAATCAAAACTATCAAAGTAATTGATTAAGGATTTGAACCCTTAATACATTTGATCCAAAATCCTAGGCACCCAACAATTGGAGCCCAATAAATCTAATTCATTTAGGTTATTATCAAATAATTAAATTTAAATTAATTTTATCAAATAAGAAATTTAAATGCAAAGAAGAAATTCGCTTCAACCATGTGCTAGCAAGGTTATCCTGAACTCAATAGGATTTCTCTAAACTCGATTGAGACTTCATACGTCCAGTTGCTTATTCCAGATCTAATCCCTTTATTGTGTGACTCCATAAGTTTCATTCTATCTGATAATGAAATATACAATTATCTTTATCATAGCATCATTGAAACTTCTTTCAATGGGTCGGAACAGTTTCACTCTAACTCATCAAGGATTATTGATCTTGAACAATCCTAGTGAGATCTCAATCCACCAGTGATACCTAGCAGTATGTAGTGGCAACCCAGTAGAATCAAAAAAGAATCTCAAGGTGTAGTTAATATATGATTCAGTCCCTCCATCGTGAGTCCCGACTAGATGGATGGTTATGGATAAATCATCAAACCTTATTATCAGTCATATGATAGATTCGATCAGCTCAAGTCCAATTGCGATCCTTATGAAAAATTTTTTTCATCAATCACACTACTGTGGCCACAGACTCTCGAACGTAACCTCTCAAATCCTATAAGACTACTCTTCTCTAACAAGATCGATAGATTTCATCTAGATGCGCATCCTACTCCTATAATGGACCAACGATCGCCAACATCCACTACAAGGATACATTGAGATCATGTTTATATGTCAGTCAAACTTCAATAGTCTCATTGCGAGTAATCATACCATCACAGGTCAAAAGATCATTTACACAACTGCAGCATCGAGACAATCACTGACGATCAAGTAGAAATTCAAGTGATCTCTCGTATGGTCATGCTTAATACTAGTTATTCTCTAACAACTATCCACACTCGTCACTCAGTATCTCTACACCATAGATCAGAGATCCATCTATCCCAAAGGAAGTGATCTGTGAATCAATTTATCTAAATCGATCACCATCATCATGATGATACTATGATCAGGAGCATTTAAGAATTATATACATATCTCTAATTCTCAATACTTTAAAAATATGTATTAAAATATTAATTCTATGGATGATTCAAGAACACATCACACTTGAATAAAAATCAAACTTGCTCTTTATTGATCAAATCAATGAATTAAGTATAAAATTATGTCTTATATTTATTATAATGTGTCTGCCATATTGACTTCTAAGACATACTCTAATAATCTTTCACTTGGACTACAACCAATTGGCTACTAATCTAAGTCCCATCTTCTCAAGGTAGCTTCCATCTGTGGCTGACTCAATTGCTTTGTCAATGGGTCAGCCATATTATCCATGGAGTTTACTCTTCATACCTCGATATTTTTTTTTTCGAGATAGTCGCATATGATATGGTACCGTCGCTCGATGTGCTTTGATTTTTGATGAGACTTCGGCTCCTTAGCAAGTGCTATGGCTCAATTATTGTCGTAATAAAATGGTATGGCATCCAATGACATTACCCCAAGCTCTGTGATGAACTTCTTAAACCAGAAGTCTTCCTTTGCAGCATCCGAAGCAGCACATATTCAGCCTCTATGGTTGAGGCTGCTATGATGGATTGCTTGAAATTCTTTCAGTTGACTGTACCATCATTGCATGCGAATACATATCCTGACATAGACTTTCTATCATCAGAATCAGACATGAAGTCTGAATCAGTATACCTCTCGACTCATAACTCAGAACCTCCTCCAAAGATCAAGAATAAATTCTTAGTTCTTCTTAAGTACCTAAGGATGTTCTTCACAGCTATCCAGTGCTCCTCCCTTAGATTCGACTGATACCTACTCATGACACTCACAATAAGAACAATATCAGGTCGAGTACACAGTATGACATACATGAGGCTCCTTATGGCTGAAGCATAAAGAATCCTACTCATGCATTGAACTTCCTTAGATGTGGTTGGACACATCATCTTAGAAAGATGAATACCATGCCTAAGAGAAAAAAGTCCTCTTTTAGAGTTTTTTATGCTGAACCTCTTCAGTACTTTCTCTATGTACATTTTTTGTGGTAGTCCTAGCATCCTTTAGATCTATCTCTAAAGACCTTTATTCCAAGAATATAGGATGGTTCCCCTAGATCTTTCATGGAGAATTTTTTAAACAACCATCTTTTGATCATGGTCAGTATGAGAATATCATTTTCAATGAAGAGAATATCATCCATGTATGATACGAGGAATGTTATTGCACTCCTACTGATCTTTTTGTATATATAAAATTCTTCTTCATTTTTGATGAAACCAAACGATTTGATCGCATCATCAAAGTGAAGATTCTAACTCTGAGAAGCTTGCTTTAATCCATTTATAGACCTTTGCAGCTTGCAGACTCTGTGATCACCATCACTTGATGTGAAATCCAAAGACTGCTCCATATAGATATCTTTCTCAAGATATCTATTCAGGAAAGCAGTTTTCACATCCATCTGTCAGATTTTATAATCATAATAAGCTACAATAGCAAGCAGAATGCAGATGGATTTCATCATGGCTACGGGTGAGAAGGTTTTCTGATAGCCAATGCCCTCGTGCTGACTATAACCTTTTGTCACGAGCTTAGTTTTATAGGTCTCTACCTTACCATTGGCACCTATTCTTCTTTTGTAAATCTATTTACATCCAATGGGTACTATACCCTCAGGTGGATCCACTAAGATCATACTTAGTTCGAGTGTATCGAGTCAATCTCTGACTTCATTGTATCTAACCATTTCTTGAAATCGATGTCAGATGTCACCTCGTCAAAGGCATTAGGCTCATCACCATGACTCTTATCTCCCATGAGGAATATTTTCTTTACTTTCTCCATAAGCATACCAATGTAACCTTTAAGAGATTGGGAGACCCTGCTAGATCTATGAGGTGGTAGAGGAACATCACTACTAGATCATGAATAATGGGTTCCTGAGAATCCATAGCTCTTTGCTCTTCCGAAATTTTTTCTTCAAGCTCAACTAATCTCCCACTGCCACAATCTTGGATAAACTATTTTTCAAGAAATATGACATTCTGACTTATAATCACATAATGATCTTGTGGAAAGTAGAAGTAGTATCCCATTGATTCTTTTGAATATCCTATAAAATGAGCTATTACAGATCTATCCTCTAATTTATCAGCCATCTATCTTTTGACATAGGTCAGACATCCCCAAGTTTTAAAATAATCTAGACTCGACTTTTTATCATATCATATCTTATATGATGTGGTAGGAACAGATTTTGATAGAATCCTTCAATAGGTGAATTACAGTTAATAAGGCATGTCCCCAAAGATATAAGGATAAATCAGTGAAACTCATCATGGACCTGACCATATCTAATAGGATCCTGTTCTTCTTTTCGAATACCCCATTGAGTTGAAGTATTTTGGAAGGAATCCATTGAGAGACTATGCTGTTGTCTTTAAGATATCTCAAAAATTTTCGACTAAGATATTCACTTCCTCAATCAGATCGAACAACCTTAATGGGTTTGTCTGTTTATTTTTCTACTTCATTTTTGAATTCTTTGAATTTTTCAAAGGCTTCAGACTTATATTTCATTAGATACATATACCCATACCGAGACAAATCATCGGTAAAGGTGGTGAAGTAACTATAACCACCTCTGGCCTGCACATCAAATGGCCCATACACATCGGTGTGTACCAAGACAAGTAACTCGATGGTCCTTTCTTTATATCCTACAAAGTATAACTTGATCATTTTTTCTCGAAGACAAGATTCACAAGCTAGATATGACTCTGGATCAAGAGAGCCAAGGATCTCATCCTTTTTCAGTTTGTTTATCCTATCCTTTCCAATATAATCTAGTCTATAATGCCACAAGTACTTCTGATTAATTTCATCTCTGAATCTTTTTTGACCTACGGCACTCACTATTTGCTCATTCAAATTCATATTTACATCAATATGTAAGTAATATAAAATATCAATTAAAAGACCACATGAAATCTATTTATTTCATAAATAAATGAAATAAAATTTTTTATTGAAATTAAATTTAAAATCATCCTGTGCTAGCACAGATATGAAAATCAAATTCCGACTAGCTACAGAAATAAAATAACAGTCCTTTAAATCTAATCTAAATTATGATGGTAATCGAAGAGGATAAGTGCCAACAATTTCTACAATAATTTTTACTCTATTACCGATCCGAAGGATCATGTCACCTTTTCTTAACCTCTTACTTTCTATTAGAACCTGCATTGAGGTACATATAAGAGCACTTGAACCAAAGTCCAATACCCAACTAGAAGTAGAAGAAATCATAAGGTTAGATTCAATTACGAACATTCCTTCTGAAGATTTATCACCCTTTTTGGTCTTTAGGCTCTCTAGGTAAAGTGGATAGTTCCTCCTCTAGTGGACGTCAGCATCACAGTGGAAATATTTTTTCTTTACTTCAGCCTTCTTTAGAACATCCTTCTTTGGCTTGCTCTCTTTCTTCTACTTCTTAGTAGATTTATTCTTCTTCTTCCAACTAGACTTTCTCTTAATCGAAGAAGTCTGCTCCACAGTGAGAACAGTATCCTTTGAACTCTTCAAGGTTTCCTCCATTGTGACCAACATGTTGACCAGTTCGGATATAGTGCAATCAAGTTTATTCATATTAAAATTTATTATAAATTGACTATATGAACTAATAAGGGATTGAAGAATCAAATCCATCTATAATTTTTTTTACATATCAAGCCCGAGCTTCTCAAGCTCCTCGATATCCTTGATTACTATCATACAGTGCTCATGGACTGACTATCCTTCACGTATCTTCAGATTGAAGAGTCTCTTAGATACTTTCAAATGTGCTGTATGGCTCTACTCACCATACAACTCTTGTAGGTGAGTGATCATAGCCCTGGTAGTGGGCATATGCTCCACTGGCTCGACAACTCATTTGTCATGGATGCCAGCACATAGCACTTGTCCCGTCTGTCTTCAACCGTCCACTTTTCATAAGCAATTCTTTGCTCTACAGTGGGATGATTTAGTAACACTAGGGATTCTTGATCGAGTACATGACTTAGTTTTTCAGAAGTCAGGACAATCTTGAGGTTTCTTAGTTAGTCTTTATAGTTTATTCCAATCAAACGATTGGATTCTAGGATGCGGGCTAGAGGATTTGAGGCTGACATTGCTTAACTGCGACAGTAGAGATTCAAGTTAGATTTTTATACTTTAAATTTATATTTGCTTCTAGAAACTTTAAGATGCAAACAATAACTCTCACTAATTTTTTGGATCCCCTCACTCTCTGGGCAAAAAATGAAAATCCTAACACGATAACTGGATTCCTAATGGGTGCTGTGGTCTTACCGATGTCATGTATCTTACCTAACAGTTATTGGTAACACGCACATTAATGTATGGATAACTCTTTGCTCAGATACTTCTCTAAGCATATTGCAGTGATTTAGTCTCTAAGTCATATGGGCTCACCTAACGGTTATTGATCATACCTTTAGTTAAGCCCAACCCACCGTTCACAAGCAGGTGCAAGGCCATCATTGAATCCCTCACCTAACAGTTATTGGGCCCAACCCCATCCTTACCCTAAAGCAACTCTTTGCGAATAAAGTGGTTGCGTGTTCCCGGTGTAACTGAACTATTGTGACCAGTCGAAAATAATCAACACCAATAGTATATCCACACATCTATAATGGTGGAAGATCTATGGACTCAATATTTATGGGAAGGTTTAGGTTTAGGTCTCATCTAATCAGTCATCATATGACCAATCTAATTGACATGGGCAAAACCAAATCACCAAGCAACCTTATTCAGGACTCAATCTTCCAAATTGATCAAATAAGTGAAGATCGATAAGGATTTCTCCATTACTTTTCTTAGACACCAATAAATTGGCTAGGTCAGTGAACAGAATCAATTAAATAACTACCTCTCAATTACTTGCCTTAGACACTAATAGGTCAATTGGTCCAAATAGGTTAACTTAAGCAAATCAGGCTCAAGCCATCGAGCCAAATTAGGTTCTTAAGTTAATCGATTCTACATATGGAATTCGATCGATTTGATTAATAATAATTGCTTGATCTTATAACTTAATTGACCTAACCCTAATCAGCACTTGACTTGGTTTGATCATTTACTTAATCGAATTAGACCCATTGTGTTCAAATCAAAAATCCTAGACACAATCTAATTACATGATCTAATTTTTGATTTTTTCATGACCAAAACTCTCATGCATAAACACAAATTTTAGATTTTAAAATTAAATTTTAGATCTAAATTCTTTACATAAAAGATAAGTTTTAAATTATGAAATTAATTTTTAGATTTTAACATACAAGCATATATCTCAAATATGTATGTAAAGTTTAGATCATAATATGATGTGATATATCTCACATATAAATCATAAATCATATTGAAAATAATTTTCAAACCTAAATATGTAATCACATATCTCATATATAAATCATAAATTAGGTTAAATTAATTTTTAGATTTATGCATGCATCTACATATCGCAAAAACGTAAACTAAAAATCATGCTAGAATAATTCAGATCTATGCATGCTAACACATATCAACTATATGATCTGAAAATTAAATCTAAAATAAATTTTAGATTCAAAATAATTATCTATACATCTCATATATCAAAAAAAAATAGATTTTAAAATTTTTTTCAAAATATGTATGTCAACTTCATGCATATGAAATTCGTGGCTCTGATACCACTGATGAAATTTCATATCGGGGCATGCATGTATATTTTAAATTTTTTTTTCTAAATAATATAATTTAATAGAAGATTAAAATATCTTTTAATCTTATTCATCTATACATAAAATATAGAACACAAGAATCTACTTCATATGCTAAAATTGAACACATACTAATTTTATGCTGAAATTGAATAAGTGATTGAATCATATACTTGTTTTGGCAATTCTTTTCTTCAAATCTAGATCTGAAAGAGAGTAGGTTCTTCCTTAGCTGTGCAAGTATCCGATCTCTATGGGTATCTACTCAGGATCAATCTGGAATAATCTTTTTTGGCGTTGATCCTTTTTCTCTAAGAACAATCAGCCTACAAATCTAAACGAAGCCTAAATTATGATCAACTTTTTGATCCTTTTCTTAATCTTTCCTTTTCTTCATTGCTTGCTCTTTTATCTTTGATTATAAAGCAATCAAGGCCTAGAAATTAGCAAGCAAGCAGACACCCAAGCTCCTCTTGGGCATGGAGATATATGAAGCCCAACCACTTTAGGCATTGGACTTCAAGCGGAGGAGAGAGGGGGAAGAGAGAGGGGGCATGGGGAGCTTCTAAGGGAGGCATGGACTACTGAAATTTAGAGCTTAGGAGTCTTAAGGATGGCCTCTTTAAATAGGCATAAGGTTTGAATCCTATTCAAAATCAAACAACCACTTAATACAAGTCCTACTTGCATTAGGAATCCTTATTCTTTTAGTTATTTGACCCTCTTTAGGAGATCCTTTAGGTGCTAACTTTTGGATCTCTTGCACCCACAAATACACATGCTACATGGCTACCATGGGATGCCCCAATCAAGTCCACACGTCCTCTCTAGTGTGTGCATGCCCAACTTGATCAAATCAAGTGGCACCTAATTAAAGCTATCAAGGAAAGAACCTTTAATACATTTGATCTAAAACCCTAGGCACCCAACAATTGGAGCTCAATGAATCTAATTTATTTAAGTTATTAGTAAGTAATTAAACTTGAATTAATCTTATCAAATAAAAAATTCAAACGTAAAGAGAAAATTAGGTTCAACCATGCACTAGCAAGGTTATCCTAAACCCAATAGAATTTCTCTAAACCCAATTGAGACTTCATAAGTCCAATAACTTATTTCAGGTCTAATTTTTTTGTTGTGTGATCTCATAGATTCAATTCTATCTGATAGTGAGATATACAATGATCTTTATCATAATATCATTGAAACTCCTTTCAATGGATCGGAATAGTTCCACTCTAACTCATCAAAGATTGTCGATCCTGAATAACTCTAGTGAGCTCTCACAATCCATCAGTAACATCTAATGGTATGTAGTGGTAATCCAGTGAAACCAAAAAGAACCTCAAAGGGTAGTTAACATGTGATTCAGTCCTTCTATTGTAAGTTCCGACTAGATGGCGGTCATGGATAAATCGTCAAACCTCATCATCAGTCATATGATAAATTCGATCAGCTCAAGTTCAATTGTAATCTTTATGGAAACTCTTTTCCACCAATTACATGTTGTAACCATAGACCTCAGACTTAGCCTCTCAAATTTCATAGGACTACTCTCTATCAAGATCGATAGATTCCATCCAGATGCGCGCTTTACTCCTACAGTAGACCAACTGTCACCAACATCCACTATAAAGACTCATTAAGACTATGTTTATGTATCAATCAAACTCCAACAGTCTCACTATGAGCAGTCATACCATTGCAGGTCAAAGGACTATTCACACAACTACAGCATCAAGGCAATCACCGATGATCAAGTAGAAATCCAAGTGATCTCTCATATGATCATGTTCAGTACTAGTTGTTCTCTAACAACTATCCATACTCGTCGCTCAATGTCTCTATACTATAGATTAGAAACTCATCTATTCCGAAAGAAGCGATCTGTGCATCGATCTATCTAGATCGATCACCATCCTCATGATGATACTATGACTAGGAGCATTTAGGAATTATATATATGTCTCTAATTCTCAACACTTTGAGAATATATATCGAAATATTAATTTTATGGATGATTAAAGGATACATCATACTTGAATGAAAATCAAACTTGCTCTTTATTGATCAAATCAATAAATTAAGTACAAATTTGTATCCTAAATTTATTATAATGTGTTAGTCATAGTGGCTTCTAGGATATTCATCTAACACGTATTGTCAAGAAATATTGCCAAACTTATCTTAGACACCAATTGATCGATTAGTTTCAATTTGATCAACCAAAAGACTTGGGCTAAACTATTAAACCATAATCTAGTCTATTTGGTATGGTCAAAAATATAAACTTGATCAAACTACAACTATTGAGGTTAATCTAGAGAAATTCTGATCTAATCTAATTCAACTCTTGATTAGATTTAATCAATTTCTCTAATTAGTTTATATTTATTTTTAACTCTAGGTCTAACCCAGTTAGAAGATCTAATTCATGCTAACCCATTGCCCAAATGGTTTATGAGGTGTCTTAGCATCTTTAATTCTCAAATCTAGATCATTTAATTCCAAATTAAGTATGTGAAACATGTGTTTCAGTTTGTAGAATTATTCTACTAGGACTTTAAGTGAAGCATACCATGTAAAATTTCAGATCTTAAAATATAATATTTAGATCTATGTTTAATAATTAAATATGTATCAATTTAATCTAAATCTCATACACACATCATATGTATCATGATCATTTTTAGATCACTACCGATTATATCATATGTAACCTGTAATTCAGATCTTAGAATAATTTTTATATCTAAATTTATTTTATTAAAATTATAATTAATTATAAATTATTTTTGATCTAATCTAAATATATTCATGATTAAAATAATTTTAAAATTTTTTTCACTATTCTTCTTTATGAGACTTCATCACAGTGGCACCCCTACACGTCATAAAAGAATCCATCGAATAGACAAGAGAGAGATTCAATCTTTGCTTTTTCTTATGATTAGATGGCTTGAAGATCATATCAATCCGAGTATTAAGCCACTAAGATTAGAAATTTAATTTCTAAAATAAATTGTATCTACATGTACATTGTCTAATAATGTACATCTACGATATGAAAAAAAAAAATACAGGCATGCACTTATGAATCATGATCATTTCATTCATAATTTGCATCTAATCTAATTAGATTAATGAATCATATACATATTTCAGATATGAACCTACTTTTATATAGCATATAAAATAATTAATTTCAGATCTGAATCATATAAAAAAATAATTCAAACACACACATAAACACATAGAAATAAAATTTCTGATTAGATCAAATTTGATGTTATGCAAAATTTTTGCTTAAAATCAGATCTAAAAATTTATCAAAATAGATACATTTCAGATCTTGACTAAGTCTAATTTTCAATCCAAAATAATACTATAAAAATTTTATTAAAATAGATTTAAAATAGATTTTAATTTGGTTGTTATTTCAACAAAAATCTACATCAAGAAAATTCTATTATAACAAATTTATAATAAACCATCATCAACGGTTGATTAGGTTCTTGAAATCTGGTCAAAATGAGATCATAAATTTTATATTAATAGGTCTAAATCAGATTTATTATCTATCATAAAATTTTGATCATATATCACATATAAAAATATCAAAAAAAATTAATCTATGCATCTATATATCAATCTAGCTCTGATATCAGTTGAAGAAAAAATTCGTCCGATCTGATCGGATCGTTAGGGTGCATTTGAAAAAAAATTTATAATAGTTACAACATAACATACACAATATGCAGCAGAATAGGAATCAAAATCTTTTAAGAAATTTGAATCTGATACCTCTCGAGGTCTGAACGCACAAACCCTCTACTTCACGTGCATGCCAGGCTCTATAGAGAAGAGGGACGATTTTCTTGGGCATTAATCTTTAGAAGGGAAGTAAGGAAGGAACTAGATCTCATCTCATAGCAAGGGGGCACCTAGATAGGAGTCTTCACACCTAGAGAAGAAGCCAAGAAACTCCACGCCAAGAATCAAGGGACGCCTCCCTTTCTTGGACACGCACACCCTCTCACTATCTTATAGTATTTTTCACTTTGTGTTGTCACACAAAACAAAGTCAATCACAATCAGTAGTTAGCCTTCCCTTCATATAGGTAACGCCCCTTATTGACCAAGTCCCAACTAACTTAAGACATAGGATTTGAATCAAATTCAAATAAAATCCAACTTAAGAAACAAAGAGAGAACTGACTCCCATCTTTACGTGAACTTTCTTCATGCACGCAAGAGGAGTTTTGGGGTGGAAAAACTAGCACCCACTCCCTTATTTGGTCAGCCATACATGAGAGAGAGAGTCCCTAAGTTGTTGGACTCTTTGGTTCTCAACCAATTTGGCTCAAATTTGACCCGATTAGAACCTAGTTTGAACCAAACTTGAAGAGTCTGTCAATTTTAATCTGATTAGGATCCTAGTCCAAATCTAACTTAAATTTTTAATCCAATTAATTTTTAATTAAATCAGATCTGATCTAAAATTAATTAAGACATAAATTCTATCTCTCATAAATCTCTTAGATCATTATCATCTTCGAAATTAAATCTGTACCTCATATCCAGTGCTAGCTAGACATAGACAACTTTTTAATCCCATATGACCTCTAACTTAATTCTCAATTAAGCTAATCTATTTATTCAATCAAGTCATATACTTTCAAATTGAACACATAGATACAGATCAATTTTTTTCTACTTTGCCTGATTTTGTACATGACTCCATAGATTCGAACACTAAGCTGGTAGTATAGAAAATTATTTTTTATACTAATCAAAGTCACCATATAGCAATGATTTTCGATGTTCGAATAGATCGAATGTTTGTAAGACAATACTCAAGAACCATGAAATATGGTTATCGTATAATTCATCTCTTTGATTCTAAATGCTCAGAACGATCTAGAGTTTAACTGTCAACCCTCGATTAGTCATTCATATTGTATTTTAATTTTTTTTCAAATCCTATGATCTATCATACGGATTGTCTTGACTAAGGTCTTACTCAATTGAAATACAATGATGCATCAACTCCTAAAATATAGAGGGGTCAATCCCATCTTGATCCACACACCAATTACCACAAGTACTTGACTGTGCCTAGAAACTTTCCATCATTGAATTAGAAATTTAGGTAGTCCGACAACAAAGCACAGTGAGTTGCTTGCAAGTCAACGTAGTGATCTCAAGTCTGAAGGACACTTATGCCCATATTCTTCATGAGCTACTCTTAACAATAGAGTGCTCCGCAGGTGAGCCACTGGTTCAGTGATGATGTACTCCTATATCTCATCTGTATATCATACCAGTGTCTCCATATACCTTAGTTAAGAGGACAACCAACCTATATAGCACACAACGATCTACTTTTGATAAACATCATCATCCTTTAATGATGTATCATTTGATCACGAACATATTTAAGAACTCTTCAATAAATCTTTCTTTATCGATTGTCATATAGTTCTAAGGACTTCATCACAACACAAGAGTTCTAATAAGAAAGATATACACCTTGTGATGAATTATGCCAAATAATTTTTATTAATTCATAATTTATATATAAATTATAAAGAGCACAATCATCCAAATGATAGATTTTAGGACATATTTCCTAACATTTAATCCATTCAAGCCTAATTAAATTAGATTTAATCTAAAATTAATTAGCATTTGAATTCAATCTCTTATAAGTCTTTTGGATCATTGATCAGATTATTATCATCTCCTAAATTAAACCTGAACCTCACATCTAGTGCTAGCCAATCATAATCAACTGTTTAATCCCATATGATCTCTAACTTAATTCATAGTTAAGTTAATCTATTTGTTCAATCCAGTTGCATACTTCCAAATTGAATACATAGATTTAGGTCCATTCTTTCCTACTTTGCATGACTTTGTGCGTCACTCCAGAGGTTCGAATATTAAACCAATAGCACAGAAACTACTTTTGGTACTAATTAAAGTTACTATCTAGCAATGATTTCCGACGTCTGGATAGGTCGAATGTTTGCAAGGCAACACTCAAGAACCTAAGAATATGATTATCGCATAATTTATCTCTTTGATCCTAAATACTCAAGATGACCTAGGGTTTAATTGTTAATGCTGGATTAGTCATCCACATTGTATTTTAATATTTTTCAAATCCTGTGACCTATCATATGAATTGCTCCAGCCAAGGTCTTACTCAATTGAAATACAATGATGCATCAACTCCTGAAATGCAGAGGGCTCAAGCCCATCTTGATCCACTCATAGATTTCATAAGTATTTAATTGTACCCAATAGCCTTCCGTCACTATATTAGAAATATAGATAGTCCAACACCAAAGCATAGTGAGTTACTTGCAAGTCACCGTGATGTTCTCAGATCGAAGAGACACTTATTCTCATATTTTTTGTGAGCTGCTCTTAATAGCAGAGTGCTCCGTAGGTGAGTCACTTGTTCAATGATGATGTACTCTTACATCTCACCTGTATGCCATACTAGTGTCTCCATACTCCTTGATTAAGAGGACAACCAATCTATATGGCACACAACTATCTACTCTTGATAAATGTCATCATCTTTTAATGGCATATCATTTAGTCATGAATAATTTTAAAAATTATTCGATAAATCTTTTTTTATCGATTGTCATTATAGTTCTAAGGACTTCATCACAGCACAAGAGTTCTAATAAGGAAGATGTATACCTTGTGATGAAAAATATCAAATAACTTTTCATAATTCATATGCATATTATAAAGAGCATAATCATCCAAATGACTGATTTTAGGATATTTTTTCTAACAACTCTCACTTGGACTAAAGTCAATCGGTATAATATCTAATATCCATCTTTCATTTATATTCAATGAACTCTTTTATTCTAAAGGCTTTAGTAAAAGGGTCGGCCAAGTTCTCCTTTCCATCGATCTACTGAAGGTCGACATCATCTCAATCCATGTCTCACAGATAAGGTGATAGCGATACAGAATATACTTGGTGTTAGATGTATATCCTAGAAGTCAATATGGTTGACACATTGTAATATAACTAGGATATAATTTTATACTTAATCTATTGATTTGATCAATAAAATGACAAGTTTATTTTTCATTTAAGTATGATATATCTTTGAATCATCTATAGAATTAATATTTCGATACATATTCTCAAAGTATTGAGAATTAGAGATATGTATTTAATTCTTAAATACTCCCAGTTATAGTATCATCATGATGATGGTGATCGATCTGAATAGACCGACACACAGATCATTTTCTTCGAGATAGATAAGTCTCTGATCTATAGTGTAAAGATACTGAGCGATAAGTGTGGATAGTTGTTAGAGAACAACTAGTACTGAGCATAATCAAATGAGAAATTACTTAGATTTCTACTCGATCGTCAGTAATTGTCTCAATGCTATAGTTGTGTGAATGATCCTTTGACCTGCGATAGTATGACTGCTCGCAATGAGACTGCTAGAGTGTGACTGACACATAAACATGATCTCAATGGGTCCTTGTAGTAGATGTTGGCAACAGTTGATCCACTATTGGAGTAGGGTATACATCAAGATAGGATCTATCGATCTTGATAGAAAGAAGTAGTCCTATGAGATTTGAGAGGCTAAGTCCAAGAGTCTGCGGCCACAATAGTATGATTGATGAAAAAGAGTTTTCATAATAGTCACAATTGGACTTGAGCTGATCGAATCAATCATATGACTGATAATGAGGTTTGACGATTTATCCATACCTGCCATCTAGTCAGGACTCATGATAGAGGGACTAAATCACACGTGAACTACACCTTGAGATTCTTTTTTGATTCTACTGGATTGCCACTACATACTGCTAGATATCTTTGGCAGATTGTGAGAGCTCACTAAGATTGCTCAGGATCGACAATCCTTGATGAGTTAGAGTAAAATTATTTCGATCTATTAAAAAAAATTTCAATGATACTATGATAGAGATCATTGTATATGTCACTACCAGATAGAATTAAACCTATGGAGTCACACAACAAAAGAATTAGATCTAGAATAAGCAATTGGACTTATGAAGTCTCAATTGGATTTAGAAAAATCCTATTACGTTCAGGATAACCTTGCTAGCATATGGTTAGACCCAATTTTTTTTTTACGTTTAAATTTCTTATTTAATAAGATTAATTCAAATTTAATTATCTACTAATAATCTAAATAAATTAAATTCATTGCTCCAATTATTGGATGACTAAGGTTTCGAATCAAATGAATTAAGGGTGCAAGTCCTTAATTAATTTTTTTGATAGTTTTGATTGGGCGCCACTTGATTTGATCAAGTTGGATATGTCCATCAATTAGAGGATGGTGGGACCAGCTTTGGGCATCCCATGGATGCAAAGTGGGATGTGTTTTTATGGGTGCAAATGCTTCAATAGTTGGCACCTAATGGATTTCCTAAAGGAAGTCAAATAACTAAAGGAATAAGGATTACTAATACAAGTAGGACTTGTATTAAGTGGTTGTTTGATTTTGAATAGAATTCAAACCTTATACCTATTTAAAGGAGCCTCTCCTAAGGTTTCTAAGTACTTCAACCAGCAGTCCCATGCCCTCTCTTGGAGAGCCCATGCCCTCTTTTCTCTTCTCCCTTGGAGTTCCAACATCCCCCATATTGGATGTCCTCCATCTTTGATGCCCAAAGGGAGTTGGGCATCCCTTTTGCTTGCTACTTTTTAGTCCCTGATTACTACATAATCTAGGAAAGACAAGCAAGAGAAGAAGAGAAGAAGAAGATCAAAAAAAGGTTCAAAAAATTGATCACGATCCAGGCTTCGTTCAGATTCGCAGGCTAATTTTTTTTGGAGAAAAAAAATCAATTTCAAAGAGGACTGTTCCAGGTGAAAGAAGAGTGCCCTATAAGTCAATCACAAGTGTGTTGCGATGGAATTTTTCTTTATAATTTTTCAACTCATGAAATGATGTTTATTATTTGAGGCATTAATTCATCTATTAGCTGCATCTTATTATGTCTAAGATTATGATGAACCCAAAGATTAGGATAATGATTTTAGGAGACATGAATGGGTCATGCTAGTGAGGCCCAAAATTCTAAAACTCTAATCTTAAACATTCCTGATCGTAGGAGCATTGAGTTGAGAATCAATATTCCGGATAGACTGGCACATCCTATGTATGCTCGATGGAGAGGATGGTAGATCTCACTAGCCACTTGTGTGAGAACTAATACAAGGATGTGGGTGCTCATTTAGAAAATAAGTCCACTGAATTGACTTGATGAAAGAGAACATCTTATGAAAGCCCTACTTACATGTCAAAGATGGTTCTCTAAGTGGGAGTTGTGCAAGTGATCCTTAGACCGGAGACCACTATGGAATCTTATGCACATGAATCCATATTTTGGTTCATACCCAAGTATGGCATTAAAATATGTATGGGGTGTTCTAGATATGGTAGAGTGTGTATGGAGGTTGTGAGTAGGTCAACATGGAATCGATCACTCCTAGTAAGAGGAGATCGCATCCTTTGTATTCTCAATCCTAGATGACTCAAAAAAATTCTTTTGGCCAAAAGCAAGAAGGAGATTAGAAAGAGTTTCTAATACTTCTTTATTAGAGTCATCATTGGTTAATTGAGAATCAATATGAATATCTATTTGAGTTTGACATGATTCCATACTCATGAACATATTCAGGGTGCAGGGATGAACGAAGGATTGAATTGCATGGTAACTTGCCACTGAAGGGTATATTTGATATTTTTATCAAATTTTATATTACTAGATATCAGTCTTGACTTATAGATTTTTGATCGAATTAAAGAGTTTAATTCGATCACCAATTAGAAAGGATTATAATTGTTGAACTCAGATTAGCTCGATTGGACCTAAATCGATTAGATTGAAATCTAATCAAATTTGGTCAACTTGCACTCGGACCTACTACCAGCTAGATATAGAATCCAATGGATCATACACATATAGAAATTAGCCAAGGATCCTTTTGAAAAAGGTTGATTGGAATTTGGGATTCAATCAGGGCTCCGGTAAGCATGCTAGCACGTGTGGAACCCTTGCTCCTTTGGAGATCAATTTGGTCTCATCCCTTGCTAATTAGCTATCCCAATTTAGTAGGTATTTGGGTTAGGTCATGCCACCTGAAAGCAGCCCAAATTGGGGTGCCACATCCCATTTTAATACCAATTATGAAGAGTCCAAGTTGTAAAGGACTCTTGGCACAAAATAGGTTTTGCATACAAGTGTTAGCATGGGCAGAAGAAAAGAGTCCTTCTGGCATAGGATTAAGATGCGTGTGGTAGCCCATATCACCCTCCATCCTCTGGTGCACATCTCAAAGCATGAGATGTATTATTTCTAAAATTTTTGGAGTAGAGAAAAATTAGAAAAAGGAATGAAGTCTCACATGCATGTGTAGAAGCATCACATCTCTCTGAGATTTGGAGAGTCCTCATCAAATGCATTCAAAATGGAATAATTTTTGAAGATAACATTTCATATTTGACAATCTATTTTTAATTATTTTTTTATAATTTTTTCAGACTTATCTGGATGCAAACGGATGCCATAAGTTCCTCCTCATGCCTGCATGCATGGTGATTAGACTTCACATGAAAGAATGTGAGAACACATCCATTTGTGAGAATTTTTATCCACTCATTATATGTTATGGAATTATGATTAAATTCTCTATCCATGTAAATTTTTGAAAATTTTTCTAATTTGAGAAGGGATGCAAAAATATCCCTTCTCTGGTCACGCATGCAGAGCAGGGTGCTGATCGATGTATCATTGATAAGAGTCCTTCTGTTTGAAGGAACTCTTATCTTTGATCATTAGATCAGATAGGTCTCTTGGATGAGGTGCATCCCTCTCTTTTGGCATCCCTCTAGTGGCTATAAATTGGTCAGGGCACTAGGTGTCCGAGGCAATTTAGAAAGAGTTTTCAATTTTATCTCCGTTGCTCTCTTTTCTTTCTTACAACCTATCTTAGTTTTAAGATAAGACTTTGAGATTTAAGACAAAGCCTTATCTGGTCCTGACAAGGGTTGTGAGGGTCCTAAAGAAGGAGGATCAGAAGTCCAGAGGAGGTTGTGAGAAGGTGGAGTCAGTTTCTTAGAGAAATCTGACTGGTATGAGGCTAGTCGAGTTCTAATGGCTAGAACTCTTAAAGCAAGGTAAAGTGCTGACCTTGGTTCAGTTTCTGTGTGGATCACCATTGGAGGGCAGACATTTGGACATCTTATGAAAATTGAGATTAGCACTACATGTATTCTTCTTATCCTAATTTATATTTATTATACTTTGATATTATAGTCAAAGATTTCTGGGTATTGGGATTTCCGGTGCATCGGATGTTTTGAACGAAAATTTTAAACACCTAACCCTTTCGCTGCACCACTAAAACCCAATAGTGGTATCAGAGCCTATCTTGATCTATATAATCAAAGGTCAGAATGTTGTCTTTATTGTTGTCAAATATAAATTTTTGGTTTGGTTTAAGTCAGGTCAAGGGTTGAACCCGATTGAACATCCAAACCCTCGTATGTCTTAGAGATATGTTTTTAAATATAAAATGCATGATGCATGTATAAAATCTTTCTTAGTAGCTTAGTACTCTAATGGGTTCATCACCAGGCCATCTGGTTATAAGAGCAACTAGAGTTCAAAGACCCTCTCTTCCTATTCAATAAGGTACTCTTATGGCGTGTAGGGGTGCCACTATGATGTCCTAAGAAGAAGAACCACAAAAAGAATATTTTATATTCATGCATGTTATTAGAACTTCATGCATATGTGCTATGCTTGAGATGCTTAGTTATAATTATATTGAATGATTATGATTTCATATCTTAGAGATATGAATATATGCCATGATTAGTTGTTATGATTATTAAGAAATAACTATAATAGTGCATCATTGTGATTGATTGAATTAGGATGTGCTTGAGACCATTAAAGTCCTCATAAAAAATATATTAAGTCATAGTGTTATAAACCAGTAGCTGATCTATTTTTTAAATCGATTAATCAATTGGTGTCTAAGGAGTGTTTCAAGTGCAGTGGTTATTTAATTGGTTCTGTTGCTGGACTGGCCAATTTTATTGGTATCTAAAAAAAGCAACGGAGGACCCCCATCAATCTTAATACTTTCCTGGCTAATTGGATTAGTTTGAATTTTGAATAAAGATAGCTCAGTATTTAGAACACTACATATGCCTTCCTTCATGCCTAGTCAATATCCTGTCAAAAATCATAGTAGGTTTGTTGTGATATCCACAAGGCTTGCTATAAGGATTGATGTGGGTTTGTCTTGGTGCATATTAGATGCTTTATGGTATATTTTGGATATGTTGCTTTGTTGTGATATCCACAAGGATAGTATTTTTCAGATATGACTATATGAAAATGAAAGATCTGACTTAACTACAAAGTACTATAGTTTGTTGTGATATCCACAAGGCTATGAGTATTTTTAGAGGCAAGATTTATGTTGAAAGTTACATGAGATGCAATTGGATAGATTTTCCTACTTTCAAACTTCTTGAGGTTTGTTGTGATATCCACAAGACTTCAATAAGAAATTAAGATCTCAACCCCATTAAGAAATCAGATAAGAATTTCTCGTTTGCCATAGGAGAGGACTATGGTATTCGATAAAATAGTGGGACGCATAACTAGTTTTAAAAGTCCTCAACTAGTTATGCATGTCAAACTTGAGTGGTTTGCTTATACTATTATTCTTTATTTATGTAGATTTAAGTTTGCATTATGGCTTCTTTATTTTCACTGCATGATACTATAGATAAAAATATGTTGACGAATCCAACTCTGTGGATTGGTTGAGGAACTTCCAAATAAGGTTTGTATCGGAGAAGAACTCTGATGTTCTGGATATTTTTGACCTTGGGATATTCAGTAATAATGAGAAGAAAATAATGTCCATATGGATATTATTTGTGATAAATTTGGATATTGGGAGTATAATTGTAAAAATTATCTTGCAAGATTGAAGCAGGGTGCATGTGTAGCACCAAAAGGTGTGTATATGATACAGACCTATGTTTCATTGAGTGGTTCAGACTCTGATATTTGGGTATTAGATACCACCTATAGATCGTATATTTATAATTTATTATAGCAACTACAGAATATCAAAGGACTGAAAAGAGGTGATCTCGAGCTCTATGGTGCAAGTGGAGAGTCCATTAGCACAGAGGCTGTGGAAATCTGCATGCTTGATTTTTACCTTCGGACAAAATTTTAGAATTAAAAGACTGTTATTACATGTCAAAGGTCATTAGAAATATTATTTCTACACCTTTGTTGTAAAAATAAGGTTATAAAATAAGGCTAATGGAAAATAGATGCTCCATTTTCTTTTCTAATGAATATTCTGGCAGTAGTTATATTAATAACAATCTTTTAATTTGTGTACTCAATGAAAATATTTTTATATTGAAAGAAATATAAAAAGAAAGAAAGAAGATGTAAATGTCACATATCTCTGGCATTGTCGTCTTAGTCATATTAGTGAGTTAAAGATTAACAAGTTATACAAAGAAGAATTCTTTGACCCATATAATTATGAATCATTGGGAACTTATAAATCTTGTCTCATGGGTAAGATGACCAAGACTCTATTTTTTGGATATGGAGAGAGAATGAATGAGTTGTTAGCCCTAGTACATACAGATGTATGTGGATCAATGACAACTCAGACCAGAGGAGGATACTCTTATTTTATCACCTTTATGGAAGATTTATCAAGATTCGAATATGTGTATCTTATGAAACATAAATTCGAAGCCTTTGATTAGTTCAAAGAGTATCAATGTATGATCGAGAAACAAACTAAAAAAGATATCGAGGTTCTTTGATCTGATCAAGGTGGAGAATACTTATCCAGTAAATTTTTTGATCATCTTAAAAGTAAAGGTATTCTCTTTGAATGGATCCCTCCTTATACACCCCAGTTAAATGGTATAGCAGAAAGGAGAAATCATACTTTAATGGATATGGTGCAGTCCATAAAGTGCTTCACTGATCTTCCAATATCTTTTTGGGGATATGTCCTAGAGACTGCCACATACACATTAAACAGGGTGCCTTCAAAGTCTGTTGCAAGCACACCATATGAGATATAGAAGGGAAGGAAGTCTAATCTTAAACATCTTAAGACTTGGGGCTATCCTGCTTATGTCAAAAATATTTTTGGACATAAGCTTAGTGCTAGATCAGATAAGTGTAGGTTTGTAGGGTATCCTAAGAAAACTAATAGATACTATTTCTACCACCTATTGAACAAAATATGTTTGTTAGTAGGCACACCACTTTTTTGAAAAATGAACTCATCCAAGAAAAAGGCAGTGGGAGGAATATTGAACTTATTGAAGTTCATGATCAACAAATCGATCTAGAAATACCAGTGGTTAGACCACAAGAAGATCCTCAATCAAAAGTACCTAAAGATGAGGTACATCCACAATACACACCTCCTCTCCGAAGGTCAGATAGAGTGCATCATGCACCTCTAAGATTTGATGACAATATGATCAACATCATTCAAGATGATGATCCACTGATCTATTCAGAAACTGTCATGAGTGGAGACTCAGACAGATGGCTGAAAGCCATGAAATCTGAGATGGACTTGATGTATACAACTAAGTATGGACCTTGGTTGATGCACCTAAGGGTGTGATCCCAATAGGATGCAAGTGGATCTTCAAGAAGAAGATCGGAGCAGATGACCAAGTAAAAACCTACAAAGCTAGGTTGGTGGTGTAGGATTTCAGTCAAAGCTAAAGAATTGACTATGATGAAACTTTCTCACCAGTGGCTATGCTCAAGTCCATCCAGATTTTGCTTGCTATAGCAGCATACTATGATTATGAGATCTGGCAGATGGATGTCAAGACTGCATTCCTCAATGGTAATCTAGAGGAAGAAGTCTATATGACTCAGTTAGAGGGATTTATCTCAAGTGGGAGGGTAAATCAAATATGCAAGCTAATGAGATCCTGAAAGGAATATGCCCTATAAGCCAATCAAAATGTATAAATAGATAGATATTTTTTGTCTCCCGACAACTCACGTACTGATGTTTTAAATAAATAAAGGCATTTAGTTCATCATATGCTGCATCTTATTTTGATGAACCCCATAAATTAGGGCTATGGTTTTAGGGTTATGATGCGATCATACCAAGTGAGACCTAAAACCTTAAAACTCTAATTTTAAATATTCCTAGTCAATGGAACATTGAGTAGGGGATCAATATTTCCGATAAGACTGGTACATCCTGTGTATGCTCGACAGAGAGGGTAATTGATCTCATAATTACTTGTGTATGACACTAATATAAGGATATAAGTGTTCATTAAAGAATGAATTCACTGAATTGATCCAATTAAAGAATATCTGATGGAGTCTTATCTACATGTCAATAGATTTTTTCTTATAGTGGGAATTGTGCATGTAAATCTTTTGACCTGAGACTGCCATAGAATCTTATAAGCATGAAACCATATTTTGGATCATACTCATTCATGATATAATCATGTACGGGATGTTTTGGATATGATGGATTGCTTATGAAGGTTGTAAATAGGTCAATATGGAAACGATCGCTCCTAGTAAGAGGAGATCGCATCCTATCTGCTTCAATCAAATAATGATTCAGGAAGACTTTGATCAAAGCATTATGAAAAAATTAGAAATGGTTTCTAATATTTTATAAATCGAATCATTATTATTTGATCAAGAGAAATATGAATATAAAATTAGGTTTGATATTTTTTCATACCCAAACTTATATTCGGGATGCAGGATGATCGTAAGATCAAGTTGCACGGTAATTTTCACTGAAGGGTATTTTTGGTATTTCCACCAAAATTCTATATCTACCAGGTAGACATGATATGTTGCTAGACGTCAATCATGTCTTATGAGTTTGATCGAATTAAAGAGTTTAATTCGATCATTAATTAAAAGCTATTCTGATTGATCAAAATGGTTCAGCTTGATTTGACCTAAATCAGCTAGATTGTGTTCTAACCAAATTAGTTTAAATTGCACCTGGACTCACTGCTGGCTAGATGTGGAACCCAATGGGTCACACACAAAGGGAATTGATCATGGATTTAATTTGATTAAACCATGTTTGCAAGTTGAACATGCTAGCACATGTTGCAGACCCTAGCATTTAGATTTGAATCGAATTCGAATCGGGTTACGATTTGGGCTAATTTAGAACCAATTTGAGCCAAATTGGATTTGGTCTTAAAGTGAGTTTGAAGTGTTTTAATTGGGCTTGCTGTTGGGTGCCAAAAACCAGGGAACCACACACCTAAGAGTCTCTCTCTTGGCGTGTGGATTTAAATCCATGCGCATGAGCCACATGGCGCATGGATGGAGTTGGCGCCACCTTTAGATAAGGTCTATCCTTTTTTTTTTTTTCGTAACCTTTATTCTACGAATGTATTTCAGATGTCTTAGGAGGTGCCTAAGAGTCCTTCTGAGTATTAAACTCATCATAGAAGAATTAAGAAAAGGGATAAGGATTAAATCCATGCGCCACCTCTTGAAAGCGCCCCTTTGAAATTTCAAATGGGGAGATAAGTTTTAAATTATCCACGCCCCTTAATCTCTTGCGCCATTCTTCAAGTTGGCACCATCTATCTTGGCCATTGGATGGGCTTCCTTCCAGATCCAAAGGCATGGGTTAATGGCGCCAATAAGAGAAGCTTCGTGACTTCTCATCTGAACACCGTAAGTTAAGATCGAAGAGTCTTTCTGAAATAAGGCATCTCTTCAACCCAATTTTGATGTACACATGGCATTTCTTAACTTATTGGGCATGAGAAATAGACAAGAGGCGTGAGATAAATTGTAAGAGGGTGTGAGATTTTTTGGATTGCACCTTTACGTGCAATATAAATAGGGGTGCACGCCGAGGAGTCTCGGGTATTCTAAAATCTTCTTTCTTTCTTACAAGAGGCTCTGCTTGTCCAATTTTCTTTATTCTTTCTCTCTAGCCTAGATAAGGTCCTGATAAAGGACAAGAAATCTTCCAAAAAGACTTAGAGAATTGGAATAAAAATTAAGGAGACAAGGAGCAAGAAAGAAAGGGAAGAAAAGGTCCAACAGTGTGACAACAAAGCCAAGAAAGGAGGTTCTGCCCAAATTGCATTTAAATTCTGATAAATCAGAATTTAATTGTAGAGTATTTTCTAATAAGTGATAGAGAATTGATCGAGTCCCCGTGTGGATCAACGTTGGAGGGTGAACATGTTGGCACCTTGTGGAAAGCCAAACAGATTGCTGCCGGCAACTAAGCACAAATCAGGGTTTAGCGATAAGAGGTATGTTTCTATATCTTTTATTTGATATTAATGCATATTATATGGTTTAATTTTTGATAAGGTGATCTTGGAGTTAGGTTTTATTTTTATAATTTCATAATAATTGCTTTGAAATCCATGCTTCCGCCTTTGTATTAAAACCTTTCAGTGGTATCAGAGCCACCTTGTTAGAATTAAATAATATGATGATATGTTAATGATTTAAAGGCAATATTACAAATATGATATGATCATTATTTATGTTTTAATATGATATTAATATGATGAGATCATATTCATTATTTTATAATTAAATCATGATGTATATAATTTTGGAATGTTGCTATGTAATATTGAATTGTGTTCACTATGATGCTATATGATGAGATCATATTCATTATTTCATAATTAAAATATGAAGTATATAATTATGGAATATTGCTTTGTCATATTGAATTGTGTTCACTATGATGCTATATGATGAGATCATATTCATTATTTCATAATTAAAATATGATGTATATAATTATGGAATGTTGCTTTATCATATTGAATTGTGTTCACTATGATGCTATATGATGAGATCATATTCATTATTTCATAATTAAAATATGATATATATAATTATGGAATGTTGCTTTGTCATATTGAAGTGAGTTCACTATGATGCTAATTTTTTTTATTCATGTATTTATTATGATATAGAAATTAAATATGCATTGAGACCTGAAAAACCCTCTGTAAAATGATATTAAGTTGTAGTGTAATTAACCAATAGCAGAACTATTCGATGATGTCTAATTGATCAATTGGTGTCTAGGAAAGTGGTTCATGATTGGTAAAGAGAATGTGGTTTCTAATTGGTTCCGTTGTCTGACCTGACCAAAATTTATTGGTGTCTAAGGAAAGCAACGGGGGGACCCCCACCTCTCTTCCACTTACCTGGCTGATTAGATTAATTTAATTCTTGACTGGGATGCTCGGTGTTATATTCACTATATTATGGCCTTCCTTCATGCTAGGACATTACTATGTCACGAACCATATTAGGTTTGTTATGTAACCACAAGACCAATTGTGGAAACTGACATAATATTGTTTTGGCACATCGAGATGCTTACAGCAATTTTTGAGTATAATGCTTTATTGTGTAACCACAAAAGCATTTATATTCTATTTTGACTGTATTAAAATGAAGGGTCCTACTTAACTAAAACATTATGGTCTGTTGTGTAAACACAAAGCTATTAATGTTTTAGAGGCCAGGGCTTATTATTGAGAATTGCATGAGATGCAATTGGAAAGAATTTCCTACCTTTAAACTTATAAAAGGTTTGTTGTGCAACCACAAGATCTTTTATAAGGAATTAGGGTCTCAATCTCACTAAGAAAATCAATCAAGATTTTCTCAAACATCATACTAGAGGGTTATGATGTCTGATAAAAATAGTGGGAGACACAATAAAATTAAAGTCCTAATTTAATTGTGTATATCATCTTGAGTTGTTCGCTTATGTAATGTTCTTTATTATGTAGATTAATGGCTTCTTCATTTTCACTTCGCTCCATTTTGGATACAAATAAATTGACTGGTACAAACTATGTGGACTGGTTGAGAAATCTTAAAATAGTACTTAGTCAAGAGAAGCTTTCTTACATTCTCGATACCCCTGACATTGAGCCAGTTGGGGAGGATGCCACAGAGGAAGAAAAAACCACATATAGGATGTGGCAAAATGATTCTTTAACTGTCAAGTGTATAATACTTGCCTCTATGACAAATGAGTTACAGAGGCAGCATGATAGCATGGACACTCATTCCATATTGCTCAATTTAAAAGAGCTTTATGGAGAACAGAGTAGGACTGCAAGATATGAGATATCTAAGCAGTTATTCCGTGCCAGAATGACAGAGGGTTCATCTATACAAAACCATGTTTTGATGGTTATTGACCTGATCACTCGATTAGGTCAATTAGGTTTTGTTATGGATGGGGAGTTGAGTTAGGATCTAATCCTGCAATCACTTTCAGAATCATTTTCTCAGTTTGTCGTGAACTATCACATGAACAAACTGAATTCTTCCTTGCCTGAGCTGTTAAATATGCTCAAAATAGCAGAGAGCCATATCAAGAAGGATAAGGCTCCTCTTCTTCTTGTGGATGGGATCTCCAAGAAGAAGACAGGCAAAAAGGGTTCTAAAAGGAGGCTGAACCCTAAAGATGGTATAAATAAGAGAAAGAAGGGAAAGAAGACCTCCGGACAGTCGACCTGCTTCCACTGCGGCAAGGCAGGTCATTGGAAAAGGAATTGCAAGGCTTATCTTGCAACAATGAAGACTGGTGCAAATAATGCACCAAAAGGTATGTATGAGATACATATAATATTATCATTGAATTCTTCCATATCAAACTCATGGGTATTAGATACTGCCTATGGTTTTCATATCTACAAATCATTGCAGGGGCTGCAGAAAATTAGAAGTTTGAGGAAGGGAGACTTCGAGCTCTATGGTGCTGGAGGAGATTCTATCCAACCAGAAGCTGTAGGGACATATATCTTGAAGTTTCCTTCTGGGAAGATCTTAGAGCTAATAAATTATTATTACATACCTAAGATCATTAGAAATATTATATCTGTACCCTTGTTGATAAAATAAGGATATCAAATATCTGTAACGAGCAATGGTTGCTCGATTAATTTTTCTAATGAAATAATTTGTCATGGCATTTTTGACAATGGTTTGTTGACTCTATGCTTGAATGATAATATTTTTCATGTTGATGAAAATAGTAAACGTAAGAGAGATAATGTAAATAATACCCTACTTTGGCATTGTCGACTTGGTCATATTAGTGAGACTAGGATTAACAAGTTGTACAAAGAAAAGTTCTTTGATTCTTATGATTGTGAATCATTAGGAACTTGTGAATCATGTCTCATGGGTAAAATGACCAAGACTTCATTTAGTAGACATGGAGATAGGACAAACGAGTTGTTAGGACTTGTACATACAGATGTATGTGGCCCTATGACAACTCATGCCAAAGGTGGATACTCATATTTTATTACATTTACAGATGATTTATCTAGGTTTGGATATGTGTATCTTATGAAACATAAATCCGAAGCCTTTGATAAATTCAAAGAGTATCAAAGCATGGTCGAAAAACAAACTGGAAAAAGTATAAAAATCCTTCGATCTGATCGAGGAGGAGAATACTTGTCTAATGAATTTTTAGACCATCTTAAAGCAAAGGGAATTATCTCTGAATGGACACCTCCTTATACGCCACAATTAAATGGTGTAGTCGAAAGGAGGAACCGTACCTTATTAAATATGGTACGATCCATGATGTGCTTCACTGAATTGCCTACTTCCTTCTGGGGTTATGCTTTAGAGACCGCAATAATTATCTTGAATAGAGTACCTTCTAAATCTGTATCTAGCACTCCATATGAAATATGGAGAGGTAAGAAGCCCAATCTTAAATATTTTAAGATATGGGGATGTTCAGCATATGTCAAAAGAAATTTTGGACATAAACTAGATACTAGAGCAGATAAATGTTTGTTTGTAGGATAACCTAAGGATAGTATAGGATATCTATTCTACCACCCTACTGAACAAAAGGTATTTGTAAGTAGGCATGCCACTTCATGGAGAAAGAATTTATCCTAGAAAGAGGCAGTGGGAGAAATATTAAAATTAATGAAGTTCAACAAAAATAAATAGATATTTCTCAACCAAATATTCATATAAATAAAGAAGAACTAGAACACATAACTCCTATCTGTAGGTCAGAGAGGGTACGACATGTACCTATAAGGTATGGGTTCATTTTTGAGAATAATGAAGCCCAAGTCATTGAGAATGACGAACCTTTGACCTATATAGAAGCTGTCATGAGTAAGGACTCAGATAGATGGCAGGATGCTATAAAATTCGAGATAGACTCCATGTACACCAACAAAGTATGGACTTTGGTTGATGCACCAGAAGGGATAAACCCTATTGGGTGCAAATGGGTCTATAAGAAAAAGATTGGAGCAGATGGTCAAATAGAAACCTATAAAGCTAGATTGGTAGCTAAAAGTTTCAGGCAAAAATAGGGTATTGATTATGATGAAACTTTTTCACCTGTTGCCATGCTCAAATCTATTCGGATAATGCTTGCAATAGCAGCATACTATGATTATGAAATATGACAAATGGATGTGAAGACCGCCTTCTTGAATGGTTTTCTAGAAGAGGAGGTCTACATGTCACAGCCAGAGGGTTTTGTCTCAAATGACAGACCAAATCTAGTATGCAGGCTTAAGAAATCTATTTATGGATTAAAGCAAGCCTCAAGGAGTTGGAACATCTACTTTGATGTAACAATCAAAGAATTTGTCTTCATCAAAAATGTGGATGAACCTTGTGTGTATAAGAAGATTAGTGGGAGTGCCCTAGTTTTCTTGGTTCTGTATGTAGATGACATACTCCTTATTGGGAATGATATCCCAATGTTACAAACAGTCAAATTATGGCTATCAAATAAGTTTTCCATAAAAGACTTGGGGGAAGCATCCTATATACTTGGTATAAAGATCTATAGAGATAGATTTAAAAGGATGCTAGGCTTATCTCGTCTAAGTACATTGACTTAATACTGAAAAGATTCAGTATGAATGAAAGTAAAAGAGGTTATTTACCCATGAGTCAAGGCATACATCTCTCTAAGAAGATGTCTCCTAAGACAACTGAAGAGAGAAATAGAATGAGTTCTATTCCTTATGCTTCGGCTCTAGGATCAATAATGTATGCTATGTTATGTACCAGGCCTGATGTAGCTTATGCCTTAGGCATAGCCAGTAGATTTCAGGCTGATCCAAGAGAGGATCATTGGAAGGCTGTGAAAAATATTCTAAAGTACTTAAGAAGGACTAAGGATACTTTTCTCATATATGTTGGATCTGATCTTAAACTAGAAGGATACTCTGATTCTAGTTTTCAATCAGACCCAGATGATAGCAAATCCATTTCAGGGTATGTCTTTACTTTGAATGGTGGAGCAGTGAGTTGGAAGAGTTTTAAGCAGCAAACAGTAGCTGACTCAACCACAGAGGTAGAATACATAGCTGCAAGTGAAGCCGCCAAGGAAGCTGTCTGGATGAAGAAGTTCATCACTAAATTGGACGTTGTTTCTGAGATTGAGAACCCAGTACCACTTTATTGTGATAATACTGGAGCAGTTGCTCAAGCAAAGGAATCCAGGTCTCACCATAAATCCAAGCACATTTTGAGACGCTTCCATCTCGTTCGTGAAATAATTGAAAGACAAGATGTTATTATTGAACGAGTAGACACAAAGAACAACATAGCGGATCCATTCACTAAAGCTTTACCACAGCAGCAATTCGATCGCCATCTCGATTGTATGGGGTTGAAATATAAGGGAGATTGACTTTAGTGCAAGTGGGAGATTGAAAGGAATATGCCCTATAAGCCAATCAAAATGTATAAATAGATGGATATTTTTTGTCTCTCAACAACTCATGTACTGATGTTTTAAATAAATAAAGGCATTTAGTTCATCATATGCTGCATCTTATTTTGATGAACCCCATAAATTAGGGCTATGGTTTTAGGGTTATGATGTGATCATACCAAGTGAGACCTAAAACCTTAAAACTCTAATTTTAAATATTCCTAGTCAATGGAACATTGAGTAGGGGATCAATGTTTCCGGTAAGACTGGTACATCCTGTGTATGCTCGACAAAGAGAGTAATTGATCTCACAATTACTTATGTATGACACTAATATAAGGATGTAAGTGTTCATTAGAGAATCAATTCACTGAATTGATCCAATTAAAGAATATCTGATGGAGTCTTATCTACATGTCAACAGATTTTTTCTTATAGTGGGAATTGTGCATGTAAATCTTTTGACCTGAGACTGCCATAGAACCTTATAAGCATGAAACCATATTTTGGATCATACTCATTCATGATTTAATCATGTATGGGATATTCTGGATATGATGGATTGCTTATGAAGATTGTGAATAGGTCAATATGGAAACGATTGCTCCTAGTTAGAGGAGATCGCATCCTATCTGCTTCAATCAAATAATGATTCAGGAAGACTTTGATCAAAGCATTATGAAAAAATTAGAAATGGTTTCTAATATTTTATAAATCGAATCATTATTATTTGATCAAGAGAAATATAAATATAAAATTGGGTTTGATATTTTTTCATACCCAAACTTATATTCGGGATGCAGGATGATCGTAAGATCAAGTTGCATGGTAATTTTCACTGAAGGGTACTTTTGGTATTTTCATCAAAATTCCATATCTTTCAGGTAGACATGATACATTGCTAGACGTCAATCATGTCTTGTGAGTTTGATCGAATTAAAGAGTTTAATTTGATCATTAATTAAAAGTTGTTCTGATTGATCAAAATGGTTCAGCTTGATTTGACCTAAATCGGCTAGATTGTGTTCTAACCAAATTAGTTTAAATTACACCTGGACTCACTGCTAGCTAGATGTGGAACCCAATGAGTCACACACAAAGAAAATTGATCATGGGTTTAATTTGATTAAACCATGTTTGCAAGTTGAACATGCTAGCACATGTTGCAAACCCTAGCATTTAGATTCGAATCGAATTCGAATCGGGTTCCGATTTGGGCTAATTTAGAACCAATTTGAGCCAAATTGGATTTGGTCTTAAAGTGGGTTCGAAGTATTTTAATTGGGCTTGCTGTTGGGTGCCAAAAACCAGGGAACCACATGCCTAAGAGTCTCTCTCTTGGCGTGTGGATTTAAATCCATGCGCATGAGCCACATGGCGCATGGATGGAGTTGGCGCCACCTTTAGATAAGGTCTATCCTATTTTTTTTTTTCATAACCTTTATTCTACGAATGTAGTTCAGATGTCTTAGGAGGTGCCTAAGAGTCCTTCTGAGTATTAAACTCATCGTAGAAGAATTAAGAAAAGGGATAAGGATTAAATCCATGCGCCACCTCTTGAAAGCGCCCCTTTGAAATTTCAAATGGGGAGATAAGTTTTAAATTATCCATGCCCCTTAATCTCTTGCACCATTCTTCAAGTTGGCACCAACTATCTTGGCCATTGGATGGGCTTCCTTCCAGATCCAAAGGCATGGGTTGATGGCGCCAATAAGAGAAGCTTCATGACTTCTCATCTGAACACTGTAAGTTAAGATCGAAGAGTCTTTCTGAAATAAGGCGTCTCTTCAACCCAATTTTGATGTACACATGGCATTTCTTAACTTATGGGGCATGAGAAATAGACAAGAGGCATGAGATAAATTGTAAGAGGGCGTGAGATATTTTGGATTGCACCTTTACGTGCAATATAAATAGGGGTGCACGCCGAGGAGTCTTGGGTATTCAGAAATCTTCTTTCTTTCTTACAAGAGGCTCTGCTTGTCCAATTTTCTTTATTCTTTCTCTCTAGCCTAGATAAGATCTTGATAAAGGACAAGAAATCTTCCAAAAAGGCTGAGAGAATTGAAATAAAAATTAAGGAGACAAGGAGCAAGAAAGAAAGGGAAGAAAAGGTCCAACAGTGTGACAACAAAGCCAAGAAAGGAGGTTCTGCCCAAATTGCATTTAAATTATGATAAATCAGAATTTAATTATAGAGTATTTTATAATAAGTGCTAGAGATTTGATCGAGTCCCCGTGTGGATCAACGTTGGAGGGTGAACACGTGGGCACCTTGTGGAAACCCAAACAGATTGCTGCCGGCAACTAAGCACAAATCAAGGTTTAGCGATAAGAGGTATGTTTCTATATCTTTTATTTGATATTAATGCATATTATATGGTTTAATTTTTGATAAGGTGATCTTGGAGTTAGGTTTTATTTTTATAATTTTATAATAATTGCTTTGAAATTCATGCTTCCACCTTTGTATTAAAACCTTTCAGATCCATCTATGGATTAAAGCAGACTTCGAAGAGCTGGAACATCTAATTTGATATGATAGTCAAAGAGTTTGACTTTATCAAAAATAAGGATGAACCATGTGTGTATAAGAAGATAAGTGGGAGTGCTGTTTTCTTCTTGGTTTTGTATGTTGATGACATACTGCTCATTAAAAATGATATCCCAATAATGCAATCGGTCAAGACTTGACTATCGAATAAGTTTTTTATGAAAGACTTGGGTGAAGCATCCTATATACTGGGTATAAAGATCTATAGAAATAGATCTAAAAGGATGTTAAGCTTATCTCAGTCACAGTACATAGATCTCATATTAAAGAGGTTTAATATAAAGGCAAGTAAGAGAGGTTACTTGCCTACAAGACATAGTATACATCTCTACAAGAAAATGTGTCCTAAGACATTAGAGGAGAGAAAGAGGATGAATAAAATCCCTTATGCTTTGGCTATGGGATCAATTATGTATGCCATGCTATGTACCAGGCTTGATGTAGCTTATGCTTTGGGCATAGCTATCAGATTTCAAGCTAATCCAAGGGAGGATCATTGGAAAGTGGATGATAGCAAGCCCATATCAGGGTATATGTTTACCCAAAATGATAGGGCAGTAAGTTGGAAGAGCTCCAAGCAGTAGATAGTATCTGACTCCATTATGGAGGCAGAGTACATCACTGCTACTGAAGCCATTAAGGAAGCTGTCTGGATGAAAAAATTCATCATGGATTTAGGAGTCATTCCTAAGATTGAAGGATCGGTGTCACTCTATTATGATAACGCTGGGGCCGTTATTCAAGCAAAGGAATCTTGGTCTCATTATAGATCCAAGCACATCCTCAGACGCTTCCATCTCATTAGAGATAAGATGTTGTCCTAGAATGAGTAGACAGAAAGAACAATATAGTAGATCCATTCACTAAGGCCATACCAAAGCAGTTATATAATCACCATCTTGATTGTATGAGATACAAAGATGATTGGTTTTAGTGCAAGTAGGAGATTGAAAGAAGAGTGCCCTATAAACCAATCGCAAGTGTGTTGTGATGAGACTTTTCTTTATAATTTTTTAACTCATAAAATGATGTTTATTATTTAAGGTATAATTCATCATATTAGCTGCACCTTATTATGTCTAAGATTATGATGAACTCCAAAGATTAGGACAATGATTTTAGGAGACATGAATGGATCATGCTAGTGAGACCTAAAATCTTAAAATTCTAATCTTAAATATTTCTGATCGTAGGAGCATTGAGTCAGAGATCAATGTTTTGGATAGACTGGCACATCCTATGTATGCTCGATGGAGAGGGTGGCAGATCTCACTAGCCACTTGTGTGAGATACTAATATAAAGATGTGGGGGTTCATTTAGAAAATGAGTCCACTGAATTGACTCGATGAAAGAGAATATCTTATGGAAGCCTTACTTGCATGTCAAAGATGGCTCTCTAAGTAGAAGTTATGCAAGTGATCCTTAGACCTGAGACCATCATAAAATCTTGTGCACATGAACCTATATTTTGATTTATACCCAGGCATAGAATTAAGATATGTACGAGATGTTCTGGATATGGTGGAGTGTGTATGGAGGTTGTGAGTAGGTCAACATGGAATCAATCACTCCCAGTAAGAGGAGATCGCATCCTTTGTATTCTCAATCCTAGATGATCCGAAAAAAATCTTTTGGCCAAAAGTAGAAAAAAGATTAGAAAGAGTTTTTAAGACTTCTTCATTGGAGTCATCATTGGTTAATTAAGAATCAATATGAATATCTGTTTGAGTTTGACATGATTCCATACTCATTAACATATTCAGGGTGCAGGGATGATCAAAGGATTGAATTACATGGTAACTTGCCACTGAAGAGTATATTTAGTATTTTCATCAAATTTTATATCTTCTAGATAGTCATGATACATTGCTAAATGTTAATCTTGACTTATAGATTTTTGATCGAATTAAAGAGTTTAATTCGATCGCTAATTAGAAAGGATTATAATTGTTGAATTCGGATTAGCTCGATTGGACCTAAATGATTAGATTGAAATCTAATCAACTATTAGCTAGATTTGGATCTTAATGGATTACACACATATAAAAATTGGCCAAGGATCCTTTTGAAAAAGGTTGATTGAAATTTTGGATTCAATCAGGGCTCCAGTAAGCATGCTAGCACATGTGGAATCCTTGCTCGTTTGGAGATCAATTTGATCTCATTCCTTGCTAATTTAGTGAGTATTTAGGTCAGGTCATGCCACTTGGAAGCAACTCAAATTGGAGTGCCACATCCCATTTTAACGCCAATTATGAAGAGTCCAAGTTGTGAAGGACTTTTGGCGCAAAACAGATTCTGCATACAAGTGTTGGCGTGGGTAGAAGAAAAGAGTTCTTTTGGCATGGGATTAAGATATGTGTCATAGCTCATATCACCCTCCATCCTCTGATGCACATCTCAAAGCATGAGATGTATTTTTTCTGCAATTTTTGGGGTAGAGAAAAATTAAAAAAATGAAGGAAGTCTCCCGCGTGCGCGCAAAAGCATCGCGTCTCTCTGAGATTTGGAGAGTCCTTCTCCTCATCAAATTTTTTTGAAATGGAACTATTTTTGGTAATAATATTCCATATTTGACAATATATTTTTGATAATTTTTTTAAAATTTTTCTAGACTTATCTAAATATCAAACGGATACCGTAAGTTCCTCCTCACACCTGCACATGTGGTGATCAGACTTTACATGAAAGAACATAAGAACACATCCATTTGTGAAAATTTTTATCCACTCATTATATGTCATGGAATGAATATTGAATCCTCTATCCATGTGGATTTTTGAAGATTTTTTTGATTAGAGAAGGGATGCAAAAACATTCCTTCTCTGGTCGCACGTGTAGAGCAGGGTACTGATCGACGTATAATTGATAAAAGTCCTTCTGTTTGAAGGAACTCTTATCTCTGATAATCAGATCAAATAGGCCTTTTGGATAAGGTGCATCCCTCTTTTTTGGCATCCCTCTAGTGGCTATAAATTGGTCAGGGCACTGGGTGTCCGAGGTAATTTAGAAAGAGTTTCTAATTTTATCTCTGTTGCTCTCTTTTCTTTCTTACAACCTATCTTAGTTTTAAGACAAGGCTTTGGGATTTAAAACAAAGCCTTATCTGATCCTAACAAGAGTTGTGAGGGTCTTAAAGAAGGAGAATCAAAAGTTCAAAGGAGGTTCTGAGAGGGTGGAGTCAGTTTCTTGGAGAAACCTGATCGGTATGAGGCTAGTCGAGTTCCAGTGGCTAGAACTCTTGAAGCAAGGTGAAGAAGGAGCACTATCCTTGGTTCAGTTTTTATGTGGATCACCATTGGAGAGCAGACATTTGAATGCCTTGTAAAAATTAGGATGAGCACTATAGATATTTTTCTTATCCTAATTTATATTTATTATATTTTGATTATTATAGTCAAGGGTTTCTGGGCATTGGGGTTTTTGGTGCATCGGGTGTTTTGAATAAAAATTTTAAACACCTAACCCTTCAGCTACACCAGATTGATCCTATTGGATTCTGACCATATAAAAAAAATAATTTTTAAAATATTAAAAATAAATAAATCAATAGCTTTATCAAATAAAACTATCGAGCCGAAATCCAAACCCCAGAATCACCTTGCCGATATCGATAAAACAAAAATAAGCATGCAAAAGAGATAGAATTTTTATTTTCACCAAAAAGAAAGAAGTAGCACATTGGTGTTCTCTCTGAGACTCCAAAGTAGAAGTCCTTCAATGGTGATCCACACGAAAGTTGGTCAAGGTCCTTCCTAACCGGTGTGCTGCCGCAACCTTATCTTCTCAAGAACACTGTCGGCTTCGAACTCATGGTACGATCGTGCCAAAGCCCAGTCATCTCCAAGCTTGCCACCAAAATTATACCAAGAAGATACTCTTTAGATGTCTCATAACCTAAAATTTGATTTTTAGCTCCAATATATGGAAAAACCAAACTCTAGGGCACACAAGCAACACTTGCTAAAAATCTCACCACCCTTCTTGCAATTGTTGCCACTCAATTTTCCCTTGCCTTTTTCTCAAATTTTTTCCAAAATTTTTCTTATGATTTTTATATCCCTAATATTTAGTTTTAATATAAAATAATAGTAGCTAGCCATATGGGATGTTCCATATAAATAAGAGACCAAGGGATGTGTCATGTGATGAAGGGGTGCCAACCTTTGGCACTCCAACATCTCATGGGGTGAATAAATTCACCATGTAGAATTTTTGGTACATGAGATACTTGTAATAGAAGCACTCTCCTTCTTTTGCATGCCAAAAAAAATTCACTTAATTTTGGCAACAAATCAATGGATATCTTGTTGAGAATTTAAGGCAATGTGTATTAGTTAAGAGCCTTCATGAAGAAGGACTCTCCAACTTCACATGCTGAAAAGAGGTGGGGCGGCATTTCTTTTAGCATGGATTCTAGTGGGTGCAGAGGACTCTTTCTCCACTTAAATTATTTCACGTTGGATAAGAATCTAGTTTAAATTGATCCAATCCCATTAGGTTAAAGGCAACTGATCTAAGTTAGCTCAAATACTTTGATCTAAACCAATTTAGGAACTTGAATTAATACAATGTACTAGAATATCAAATTAACCCATAAAATTTATATTAAACTCTAATTAGATCATACCAAGATCAAATCTCAAAGTGTGTGACCCATTAGATTCCAAATCTAGCTAATAGTAGATCAAGACTTTCGACATAACCCTAATCCGATGAGATTAAGTCACCCGAAGAGTCTCAATCAACTTGGACTCTTCCAAATTGATTCTAAAATTAAACTCTTTTAATTTTGATGAATCCATAAGTCAAGATTGACATCTAGCAATGTATCATGACTATCCAAAAAATTTAAAATTTTGATGAAAAATTATCAAAATACCTTTCAGTGGTAAGTTACCGTGTAATTCAATCCTTCCGTCAAACAACATCCCAAATGAGCTGTGGGTATGAAAATATGTCAAACCCAATCACTTATCTTTATGTATCTCAATCTGAAGGTAATGATTCAGTTGATGATATATTAAAAATTCTTTTCTAATAATCATCCTACTTTGGCTAAAGACTTTCGAATCATCGATCTATGAGATCACATAGGATGTTCGCTCCCCTTATTAGGAGTGACTGATCCCTTATTGATCACTCACAACCTTCATGCATTCTTCACCATATCCAGAACACCCCATACAAGGATCAAAGAACTAAATTAAGAAGTGGACCAAAATATGGATCCAAGTATATAAGGTACCATGGTGATCTCAGGTCAAAGGATCACTTACACAACTCTCACTAGAGAAAAATTAGTTGACATATAAATAAGACTTTATATGATATTCTCTCGCAGGTTAATTCAGTGAACTCATTCTCTAATGAGCACCGATTTCTTTGTATTAGCATCACCACACAAGTGGTTGTGAGATCAACCACCCTCATTTCTGAGCATACATAGGACACGCCAGTCTTACTGATATCATTGATCTCTGACTCAATGTACCAACAACTAGAAATATTTTAGATCCGAGCTATCAAGGATTTAGGTCCCACTGGCATGATCTCATCACGGTCCTAAAATCATTATCCAGACCTATAGGGTTCATTATAATCTTAAGAACAATAAGATGTAGCATATAATAAATCAAAAATACCTATTTTATTAATAATATAAATATCAATTACATGAGTTTGGAAGATAAATTATAATAAACATCCTATCACATCCCATATGTGATTGGTTTGTAGGGTATTATTCTTTTGATCTCTCATATGCACTAAAGCCAATCACACCTATACTTGATACCCATGCTATCAAGGTGGCGACCAAACTACTGCATTGACAAGATCTTAGTGAATGGATCCGCTATATTATTCTTGGTGTCAACTCGCTCCACGATCACATCGCATCTTTTGACTATCTCTCAAATGAGATGGAACCATCTTAGGATGTGCTTGGATTTATGATGAGACCTTGGTTCTTTGGCTTGAGCAACTACCCCAGTATTATCACAATAAAGGAGCACTGGTTGTTCAATCTCTGAAACCACATCCAACTCTGTGATGAATTTTTTCATCCAGAGAGCCTCCTTAGCAGCCTCACTTGCAGCAATATGCTCAGCCTCAGTGATCGAGTCAGTAACAGTTTGCTATTTGAAATTTTTTCAACTTACTATACTACCATACAGAGTGAACACATATCCAGATATAGATTTGCTATCATCCGCATCAGATTGAAAATTAGAATCTATATAACCTTCTAGTTTTAAATTAGATCCACCATATATCAGAAAAATATCTCTAATTCTTCTCAAATATTTGAGTATATTTTTCATAGCTTTTCAATGATCCTCTATAGGATCAGTCTGAAATCTGCTTACAATGCCCAAGGCATAAGCTACATCAGGCCTGGTACATAACATAGTATACATGTTGATCCTACAGTCGAAGCATAAGGAATAGAACTCATTCTATTTCTTTCTTCAGATGTCTTAGAAGACATCTTCTTAGAGAGTTGTATGCCATGACCTATGGGCAAGTAACCTCTTTTACTTCCCTCCATGTTGAACCTTTTCAACACAAGATCAATATACGTAGACTAGGACAAGCCTAGCATCTTTTTTGATCTATCCCTATAGATCTTTATACCAAGTATATAGGATGCTTCACCCAAGTCTTTCATGAAAAATTTTTGTGATAGCCATGTCTTGACCGATTGCAATATCGGGATATCATTCTCAATGAACAATATGTCATCCACATACAAGACCAAGAAGATAATAGCACTCTCACTAGTCTTCTTGTACACACAAGGTTCATCCATATTTTTGATGAAGCTAAACGATTTGACTGTCTCATCAAAATAGATGCTCTAGCTCCTCGATGTTTGTTTTAATCCATATATGGATCTATTCAGCTTGCATATCTGATTTGCTCTCCCACTAGAGATAAATCTCTCTGGATGAGTCATATAGACTTCTTTCTCAAGGTTTTCATTGAGGAAGGCAGTCTTGACGGCCATCTGTCAGATCTCATAGTCATGGTATGCTGCAATAGCAAGCATTATCTGAATAGACTTGAGCATGGCTACCGACGAAAGAGTTTCTTCATAATTAATATTTTGTTTTTGTCTGAAATCTTTTGCCACTAGCCTGGCCTTATAGGTCTCTATCCGACCATCTGCTTCAATTTTCTTTTTGAAGATTCATTTACAACCAATTGGGGTCCACCCTCAGGCGCATCAACCAAAATCCAAACTTGGTTAGTATACATGGAGTCCATTTCAGATTTCATAGTATTGAGCTATTTGTCAGAGTCACTACTCATGATAGCTTTCGAATAAATCTTGAGATCATCATTCTCAATGATGTGAGATGTATTGTCATTCACAATACAAATCCATACCTGAGTGGTACATTATGCACTTTATTCGACCTTCAGAGAGGTGTGTGTAGTGGCTGTGTCTCAACAATGGGCATATCTGGTTGAAAACCATTTTGTAAATCCTGGATGGATTGTAGATTTTGAACTTCCTCAAGTTCGACAGACCTCCCACTGCCTCCTTCTTGGATAAACTCTTTCTCCAAGAAAATAGCATGCCTATCAACAAACACCTTTTGTTGAGTAGAATTGTAGAAGTAGTATCCTATACTCTCTTTGGGATAATCTACAACCTATATTTTTCTGATCTAGCATCCAGCTTATGTCCATCAATATTTTTCACATAAGCTGGGCAACTCCAAATCTTAAGATGCTTAAGATTGGATCTTTTTCCTTTCCATATTTCATATGGAGTACTAGAAACAAATTTAGAAGATACTTTATTTAAGATATACGTTGTAGCCTTGAAAGCATATCCCCAAAAAGATATCGAAAGATCCGTGAAACACATCATAGACTGCACCATATCTAATAAGGAGCGATTCCTCCTTTTTGTAATTCTATGTAATTATGGAGTATGAGGAGGTGTCCATTGAGAGAGTATTCTATTTTATTTTAAATAATCGAGAAACTCACTAGACAAGTATTCTCCTCTTCAATCAAATCGAAGAGATTTAATACTTTTACCAATTTATTTCTCTACCATTCTTTGATACTCTTTAAATTTGTCAAAGGCTTTGGATTTATATTTCATTAAATACACATATCCAAATCTAGACCTATCATCAGTAAACGTGATAAAGTAAGAGTATCCACCTCTGGCTTGAGTCGATATTAGACCATATACATCAGTATGTACAAGGTCCAATATGTCACTCACCCTTTCTTCATGTCCAGTAAATGGAGTCTTGATCATTTCTCCTATGAGGCAAGATTCACAAGTTTCATATGATTCATAATCATAAGGATCAAAAAATTTATCTTTGAATAACTTATTAATTCTTGACTCATTTATATGGCCAAATCGGCAATACCAGAGGTATGTGACATTCATATCATCTCTTTTTCTTTTCTTCATATTATCAATATGAAATATATTCTCATTAAGTACAAGAAACAAAAGACTATTATCAATAAAAGTACTTTCATAATATTCATTAAAAAAAATATTGAACAACCATTATTCTTTACATTTATTTCAAAACTTTGTCCAATAACAATGGTATAGAAATAATATTTTTAATGACATTTGGAATATAATAACAGATCTTCAATTTCAAAACTTTGTTCGAAGGCAACTCCAAAATCCTGGTTCCTACGGCTTTGGCCTAAATGGACTCTCCACTAGCATCGAATAGCTCGAAGTCACCTTAATTCAGACTCTTTATTTTCTGTAAACCCTGCAACAATTTGTAAAGGTGTGAGCGACAAACGATATCCAATATCCAAGAATCTGACATTGAAGTACTTAATGATAAATTAGTTTGAATCACATATAAACCTTTAGCAACGTTTGCCAGTTTCACAGTTGCAAGGTACTTCTTATAATTTTTCTTTCAGTGGCTCTCCTTGCCACAATAATAGCAAGTGCCTTTGGCAGAGATCTTCTTCGTCTTCTTATTGGAGATGCCAGCCTTAGGGTTCATCTTTTTCTTAGACCTTTCTTTGCCTTCTTCTTGTCAATCTTATCAATAAAAAGTACTGGAGCCTTTTCACCCTTGAAATGGCTCTCTACTGTTTTCAGTATGTTCAGCAGTTCTGGCAGGCTGATGTTCAGTTTATTCATATGATAATTTATGACAAATTGAGAAAAAGAGTCAGGAAGAGACTGCAGGATCAAATCCTAGCTCAGTTCACCATCCATGGTAAAACCCAACTGTCTCAGACGAGTGATCAAATCAATTATCTTCAGAACATACGTTTGCACAGAGGTGCCTTCAGTCATGCAGGCACGGAACAACTACTTTGATATCTCATATCGAGCAGTTTGACTCTGTTCTCCATATAACTCCTTAAGATTAAGAAGTATAGAGAGAACATCCATGTTCTCATGCTGCCTCTAAAGCTAGTTGCTCATGGAGGCAAGCATGATGCATTTGACAGTCATACTGTCATCTTTCCATATCTTGTATATGGTCCTTTCTTCCTCGAAAGTATCTTCTTCGAGAAAATCTGGTGCAGGTGTATCAAGAATATAGGAGACTTTCTCCTAAGTGAGAATAATTCTCAAGTTCCTTAACCAGTCGACATAGTTAGGTCCGATCAATTTGTTTATATTTAGGATGCCTCTAAGTGAAAGTGTGAATGCCATGTGTATAGTTAATCTACAATAATAGGAATATAATATAAGCGGATGACTTATGATGATATTCACAACTGACTAGGATTTTTATCTAATTGTGTCTCCCACTATTTTATTGAACTTCATAGCCCTCAAATATGAAAATCGAGAAACATACTAATGTTTATTAGTGGGGTTGAGATCTCTATTCCTCACAAATACCTTGTGAATAGCACAACAAGTATTCATGAGTTCAAGAGTAGATAACTCTTTACCAATTGTATCTCTACAATTCTTAACATTTTTCTCTCTGGCCTCTAGATCATATATAGCCTTATAAATAGTACAACAAACTATAGTGTTCTAGTTAAGTTGATCCTTCAATCCCATATGGTTATACTTAAACAATGCTGCTCTTGTAGATAGCACAACAAAGCAATACTATTTAAAATATGCTATAAGTATCAAAATGCACTTGATCAATATCATATCAATTTCTATAGTAAGCCTTGTGGCTAGCATAACAAGCTCACTAAGATTTTGACATACTCTATCAATCAAGTTTGAAGGAGGACCCTTGTAATATCTACATCACTAATCAATTTAAGTCTAAAATTTAATAAGACCAAATTGGCCAAGTCAGTAGGTGGGAGGCAACCCATAGCTTTTCTTAGACACCAACAGAGTTGGCCAGGCAAGCATACGGACCTAATTAGAAAACTATCTTTCATACTTTCCTCGATACAAATTGATCTAAAGAATTCGACTTTTAAATTGAGAATAAATCCCGACATTACAACTTAATATAATTTTTAAGGACTTTGAATTGGTCTCGACACATCCTAACAACATCTACATAAAATATACTCTACATATTATGTAATATGGTATGTAAACACAAATCACAATAACAATCATATAATCATGCCAAAAATTCCAATAAGGGTGCATTAAAAGTCATTACATATGACAAGCATATTGAAAAATAAAGCAACCCCTAATCATATTAGGCATGTATAACACCCTTAATCATACATCGATTCAAGCATGAAGCTACCATGATAAAATAAATTTTAAATTATCAAAAATTTATAATTTTAATAATTAAAATTTAAAATCATGATACATATAAAATCAAAAATATTTTTTGAGATTAAAGATCAATGCTAAAATCCAATGTAACATATTTCGCAATATATGATCAATAACAATTCTATGCAACTATTTTGTACTTGTTTGATCGAATCAGATAAGGGTGGCTATGATACCACTATTGGATTCTGACCATGTAGTGAAAAATAATTTTAAAAATTTTAAAAATAAATAAATCAATAGCTTTATCAAATAAAACTATCGAGTCAGAATCCAAACTCTAGAATCACCTTATCGATATCGATTAAATAAAAATAAGCATGCAAAAGAGATAGAATTTTTACTTTCATCAAAAAGGAAGAAGTGGCATGTTGGTGTTTTTCATGAGACTCCAAAGTAGAAGTCCTCCAATGGTGATCTACATGAAAGTTGGCCAAGGTCCTTCCAAATCGATGCGCTGCTGCAGTCTTGTCTTCTCAAGAATACTGCCGGCTTCAAACTCATGGTACGATCGTGCCAAAATCCAGTCACCTCCAACCTTGCCACCAGGATCATGCTAAAAAGATACTCTTCAGATGTCTCACAACCTAGGATTTGATTTTTGGCTCCAACACATGAAAAAATTAAATCTTAGGGCACACAAGCAACACTTGCTAAAAATCTCACCACCCTTCTTGCAAACTTTGCCACTCAATTTTCTCTTACCTTTCTCTCAAAATTTTTTTAAAATTTTTCTTATGATTTTCATGTCCCTATTCTCTGGTTTCAAAATCATAGTAGCTAGCCATATAGGATGTCCCTTATAAATAAGGGACCAAGGGACGTGTCATGGGATGAAGGGGCACCAACCTTTGGCGCTCCAACTTCTCATGTGGTGAATAAATTCACTGTGTAAAATTTTTGGTGCATAAGATTCTTGTAATAGAAGGACTCTTCTTCTTCTACATGCCAAAAAAATTCACTTAATTTTGGCAACAAATCATTAGATATCTGGTTGAGAATTTAAGGAAATGCATATTAGTTAAGAGCCTTCATGAAGAAGGACTCTCCAACTTCACACGCTGAAAAGAGGTGGAGCGGCATTTATTTTTGGCATGGATTCTAGTGGGTGTAGAAGACTCCTTCTCCACTTGTTCAAGTTGGATAAGGATCTAATTTTAATTGATCCAATCCCATTAGGTCAAAGGCAACTAGTCTAGGTTAGCTCAAACACTTTGATCTAAACCAATTTAGGAACTTGGGTTAATACAATGTGCTAGCATATCAAATTAACCCATAAAATTTATATTAAACACTAATTAGATCAGACCAAGGCTAAATTCGAAAGTGTGTGATCCATTGGGTTTCAAATCTAGACATCAGTGGACCAAGACTTTCGACATAATCCTAATCCGATGAGGTTAGGTCACCTGAAAAGTCCCAACCAACTTGGACTCTTCTAAATTGATTCCAAAATTATTTTTTTTTTAATTTTGATGAATCTATAAGTCAAGATTGATATCTAGTAATATGTCATGACTATCCGAAAGATTTAAAATTTTGATAAAAAATTATCAAAATATTCTCAGTGGTAAGTTACCATATAATTCAATCCTTCAGTCAAACAACATCCCAGATGAGTTGTGGGCATAAAAATATATCAAATCCAATCACTTATCTTTATGTATCTCAATCTGAAGATGATGATTCAGTTGATGATACATTAAAAACTCTTTTCTAATTATCATCCTGCTTTGGCCAAAAACTTTTGAATCATCGACCTATGAGATCATATAGGATGTTCGCTCCCCTTATTAGGAGTGACTGATCTCTTATTGATCCCTCACAACCTTCATGCACTTTTCATCATATTCAAAAGACCCCATACAAAGATCAAAGAATCAAATTAGGAAGTGGACCAAAATATGGATCCAAGTACACAAGGTACCATGATGATCTCAGATCAAAGGATCACTTACAAAACTTTCACTAGAAAAATATCAATTGACATATAAATAAGACTCCATCTGATATTCTCTCGCAAGTCAATTCAGTGAATTCATTCTCTAATGAACACCCATATCCTTGTATTAGCGTCACCACACAAGTGGTTGTGAGATCAACTACCCTCATTTCTGAGCATACATAGGATATGCCAGTCTTATCGGTATCATTAATTTCTGACTCAAATGTACCAACGACTAAGAATATTTTAGGTCAGGACTATCAAAGATTTAAGTCTCACTAGCGTGATCTCATCACGGTCTTAAAATCATTGTCTAGACCTATAGGGTTCATTATAATCTTAAGAACAATAAGATGCAGCATATAATGAATCAAAAATATCTATTTTATTAATAATATAAATATCAATTACATGAATTTTAAAGATAAATTACAATAAACATCCTATCGCATCTCATATACGATTGACTTGTAAGGTATTATTTTTTTTAATTCTGAATGGATATCCATAGAGGCCAGGCACTTGCACGGCTAAGAAAGAGCCTTTTCTCTTCCAGATCTAGATTTGAAGAAAAGAATTATGAAACAGGTATGTGATTTGATCACATGTTCAATTTCAGTATATGTTCAATTTCAGCATATGAAGTAGATCCTAGTGATTTATGTTTTATCCATGCATGATGTAGATTAAAAGTATTTTAATCTTCTATTCTACTATGATGTTTAGAAAATAAAATTTTTGAAACATACATGCATGTCCCAACATAAAAATTCCAACAGTGGTATTAGAGCCGCGGATTTCATATGCATGAAATTAACATACATGTTTTGAAAAGAGTTTCAAAATCTGATTTTTTTCTTGATACATAAGATGTATAAATGAGTATTTTGAATCTGAAATTAATTTTAAGTTTAATTTTAAAATATATAGTGATATATGAAAGCATACATAGATCTGAATTTTATTCTAAAACAGTTTCTAGTTCATAATTATGCGATATGTAGATGCATGCATAACTCCAAAATTTTATTTGACCTAATTTATGATTCATATATGAGATATATGATTGCATATTTAGATCAAAAAATTATTTTTGACATGATTCATGATTTGTTTATGAGATATATGATATCATGTTATGATCTAAATTTTTTTTAGATCTGAATTTTACATACATATATGAGATATATGTTTGTATGTTAAATCTAAAAATTAGTTTCATAATTTAAAACATATTTTTTATACAAAAAATTTAGATCTAAAATTTAGTTTTGAAATCTAAAAATTTGTGTTTATGCATAAGAGTTTTGGTTATGAGAAAATCAAAAATTAGGTCATGTAATTAGATTACATCTAGGGTTTTTGATTTAAACATTATGGGTTTAATTTGATAAGTAATTGATCAAATCGAGTCAAGTGTTGATGAGGGTTAGATCAATTAAGTCATATGATCCAGTAATTATTATTGATCAAATTGATTGAATCCTATATATAGAATCGATTAACCTAAGGATCTAATTTGGCTCGATGGCTTGAGCATGATTCGCTTGAACTAATCTATTTGAATCAATTGACTTATTGGTGTCTAAAGTAAGTAATTGAGAGATAATTATTTAATTGATTCCGTTAGCTGACTTGGTCAATTTATTAATGTTTAAGAAAAGCAACGGGGGGGGACCCCCATCGATCTTCACTTTTTTGATCAATTTGAAAAATTGAGTCTTGAATAAAATTGCTTGGCATTTTGGTTTAGCCCATGCCAATTAGATTTATCATATGATGACTGATTAGATGAGATCTAAACCTAAATCTTTCCATAAATATTAAGTCCATGGGTCTTCCACCATTGTAGATGTGCAGGCGTGCTACTGGTATTGACTGTTCTCGACTGGTTACAGTGGTTTAGTTGCACTGGCAATACGCAACCACTCTATTAGCAAAGAGTTGCTCCAAGATAAGGATAGGGTTAGACTCAATAACTATTAGGTGAGGGATCCAATGATGACCTTGCACCTGCTTATGAATGGTGGGTCGAGCTTAACTAAGAAGTATGGTCAATAACTGTTAGGTGAGCCCACATAACTTAGAGACCAAGTCGCTGCAACATGCTTAGAGAAGCATCTGAATAAAGAGTTATCCACGCATTGCTGTGCATGTTACCAATAACTGTTAGGTGATATACATGGCATCGGTGGGACTGTAGTACCTACTAGAAATTTTTTTATCACGTTAGGGTTTTCGTTCCCATCCGGAGAGTGGAGGGATCCAAAAAATTAGTAGGAGTCATGTTTGCATCTTAAAGTCTTTAGAAGCAAATATAATTTTAAAGTATAAAAGTTTAACTTGAATCTCTACTCTCGCAGTTAAACAATATCAGCCTCAAACCCTCTAGCCCACATCCTTGAAACTAATCATTTGACCGAAATAAACTATAAAGACTGGCTAAGAAATCTCAGGATTGTCCTGACTTCAGAAAAACTAGGTCATGTACTCGATCAAAAATTCTTAGTGTTATCAAACCATCCTACCGTAGAACAAAGAGCTACTTATGAAAAGTGGATGGATGAAAATAGTCGAATTAAGTGCTATGTACTGGCATCTATGTCAAATGAGTTGCAAAGCCAGCATGAGCATGTGCCCACTGCTAGAACTATGATCACTCATCTATAAGAGTTGTATGGTGAGCAGAGTCATACAACGTGCTTCGAAGTGTCCAAGAGACTCTTCAATTTGAAAATGCATGAAGGGTAGTCAGTCTATGAGCACTGTATGACAGTGATCAAGGACATTGAGAAGCTTAGGAAGCTTGGGCTTGATACGCAAAAGAAATTGCAGATAGATTTGATCCTTCAATCCCTTACGAGTTTATATAGTCAATTTATTATAAATTTTTATATGAACAAACTCGATTGCACTATACTTGAACTGGTCAACATGTTGGTCACTACGGAAAGAACCTTAAAGAGTTTAAGAGACACTGTTCTTGTTATGGAGAGAACTTCTTTCAAAAGAAAGTCTAGTTGGAAAAAGAAGATAAAATCTGCTAAGAAGTAGAAAAAAGAGAGCAAGCCAAAGATGGATGTTCCAAAGAAGGCTGAAGCAAAGAAAAAGTATTTTCATCATGATGCTGAAGGCCACTGGAGGAGAAACTGTCCACTCTATCTGGAGAGCCTAAAGACTAATAAAGATGATAAACCTTCAGAAAGTATGCTCGTAATTGAATCTAACCTTACAGTTTCTTCTACTTCTAATTGGATATTAGACTTTGGTTCGAGTGCTCATATATGTACCTCAATGCAGGATCTAATAGAAAGTAAGAGATTGAGGAAAAGTGATATGATCTTTCGGATCGACAATGGAGCAAAAGCTGCAATAGAAGCCATTGGCACTTATCCTCTTCGATTACCATCGAGTTTTAGATTAAATTTAAAAGACTATTATTTTATTTCTATAGCTAGTCAGAATTTGATGTTTATGTCTATACTAGCACAAAAAGTTTTTAAATTTAATTTCAATAAAGACTTTTATCCTATTTATTTACGAAATAAATTGATTGCATGAGATCTTTTAATTGACTATCCAAATCACTTGCATGTTGATGTGAATGTGAATTTGAACAAGCAAAATAGTGAGTACCATAGGTCAAAAATGACCCATAGATGAAATTAACTAGAAATACTTGTGAAATCATAGACTAGGCTATATTGAAGAGGACAGGATAAATAAACTGAAAAAAGATAGGATCCTTGGCTCTCTTCATCCAGAGTCGTATCTAGCTTGTGAATCTTGCCTTCGAGAAAAAATGATCAAGTTACTCTTTGTAGGACATGGGGAAAGGGTCATTGAGTTACTTACCCTGGTACACACTGATGTATGTGGGCAATTTGATGTGTAGGACAGAGATGGTTATAGCTACTTCATTATCTTTACCGATGATATGTCTAGGTATCAATATGTGTATCTGATGAAACACAAGTCAAAGCCTTTGAAAAGTTCAAGAAATTCAAAAATGAAATAGAAAAACAAACAGACAAATCCATTAAGATTTTTCAATCTGATCGAGGAGGTGAATATCTTAGTCAAAAATTTTTAGAATATCTCGAAGATAATGACATAGTCTCTCAATGGACTCCTCCAGAAACACCTCAGCTCAATGGGATATCCAAAAAGAGAAATAGGATCCTATTAGATATGGCCAGATCCATGATGAGCTTCACTGATCTACCCTTATATCTTTGAGGACATGCCTTATTAACTATCATTCACCTATTGAATAGGGTTCCATCAAAATCTATTCCTACCACACCGTATGAGATATGGTATGGTAAGAAGTCGAGTCTAAATTATCTTAAGACTTGGGGACGTTCGGCCTATGTCAAGAGACAGATGACTGATAAATTAGATGATAGATCTGTAATAGCTCATTTCATAAGGTATCCAAAAGAATCAATGGGATACTACTACTTTCCACAAGATCATAATGTGATTGTGAGTCAGAACACCATATTGCTAGAAAAATAGTTTATCCAGGATGGTGGCAGTGAGAGGTTAGTTGAGCTCGAAGAGAAAGTCTCTGAAGAGCAAAGAGCTATAGATCCTCAGGAATCTATTATTCATGAGCTAGTAGTTGACGTTTCTCTACCACCTCATAGATCTAGCAAGATCTTCCGACCTCCTGAAAGATACTTGGGTATGCTTACAGAGGAAGTAAAGAAAATATTCCTTATGGGAGATAAGGGTCATGGTGATGATCCTAATATCTTTGACGAGACGATGTCTAACATCAATTTCGAGAAATGGTTAGATGCAATAAAATCAGAAATTGACTCAATGCATTCGAACCAAGTATGAACCTTAGTGAATCTATCTGAGGGTATAGTACTCATTGGGTGTAAATAGATCTATAAAAGAAAAATAGATGCGGATGGTAAGGTAGAAACCTATAAAGCTAGGCTTGTGGCAAAAGGTTATAACTAGCATGAGGGCATTGACTATCAAAAAATCTTCTCATCCATAGCCATGCTGAAGTTAATCTATACTCTACTTGCTATTGCAGCTTATTATGATTATGAAATCTGGCAGATGGATGTGAAAATTACTTTTCTGAACAGATATCTTGAGGAAGATATCTATATGGAGCAGCCTTTGGGTTTCACATCTGGTGATGGTGATCGCAGAGTTTGCAAGCTGCAAAGGTCCACATACAGATTAAAGCAAGCTTCTCAAAGTTGAAATCATCATTTTGATGATGCGATCAAATCGTTTGATTTTATCAAGAATGAAGAAGAATCTTATGTATACAAAAGAAGTAGTGGGAGCTCAATAACATTCCTCGTATTGTATATGGATAATATTCTCCTTATTGAAAATGATATTCCCATGTTGACCATGATCAAAAGATGGTTGTCTAAGAAATTCTCCATGAAAGACCTAGGAGAAGCATCCTATATTCTTGGAATAAAAGTTTATAGGATAGATCTAAAAAGATGTTAGGTCTGTCACAAAAGCTGTACATAGAGAAAGTGCTGAAGAGGTTCAGCATGAAAAACTCTAAAAGAGGACTTTTACCTCTTAGGCATGGTATTAATCTTTCCAAGATGATATGTCCGACTACATCTGAAGAAGTTCAGTGCATGAGTAGGATTCTTTATGCCTCAGCCATAAAGAGCCTCATGTATACCATGCTATGTACTCGACCTAATATTATTCTTGCTGTAAGTGACATGAGCAGGTTTTAGTCGAATCCAGATGAGGAGTATTGGATAGTTGTGAAGAACATCCTTAAGTACTTAAGAAGAAATAAGGATTTATTCTTGCTCTTTGAAGGAGGTTCTGAGTTGCAAGTTGAGGGATACACTGATTCAGACTTCATGTCTGATTTTGATAATAAAAAATCTACATCAGGATACGTGTTCGTATGCAATGGTAGCACAGTCAGCTGGAAGAGTTTCAAGCAATCCATCATAGCAAATTCGACCATAGAGGCTGAATATGTCGCTACTTCAGATGCTACAAAGGAAGGCTTCTGGTTCAAAAAATTTATCGTGGAACTTGAGGTTATGACATCAAATGCCATACCACTTTACTGTGACAATAATGGAGCCATAGCACTTGCTAAGGAGCTGAGGTCTTATTAAAAATCAAAGCACATCGAACGGCGATATCATATCATACATGACTACCTCGAAAAGAAATATATCGAGATACAAAAGTAGACTCCACGAACAACGTGGTAGACCCACTGACAAAATAATTGAGCTAGCCAAAAATGAAAGTCCATCTTGAAGATGGGACTTAGATTAGTGGCCAATTAGCTTTAGTCCAAGTGAAAGATTGTTGGATGTATATCCTAGAAGCCAATATAGCTGACACATTGTAATATAACTAGGACACAATTTTATACATAATACATTGATTTGATCAATAAAAGGATAAGTTTATTTTTCATTCAAGTGTGATGTGTCCTTGAATCATTCATATAATTAACATTTCGATACATATTCTCAAAGTGTTGAGAATTAAAGATATATATTTAATTCTTAAATACTTTCGATCATAGTATCATCATGAGGATGGTGATCGATCCAGATAATCGGTGCACAGATCGCTTTCTTCGGGGTAGATGAGTCTCTGATCTACAGTGTAGAGACACTGAGCGACGAGTGCGAGTAGTTGTTAGAGAACAACTAGTATTGAGCATGACCATACGACGAGAAATCATTTAGATTTCTACTCAATCATCAATGATTATCTTGATGCTATAGTTGTGTGAATAATCTTTTGACTTGTGATGATACGACCTCTCACAGTGAGGTTGCAAGAGTTTGACTGACACATAAATATGGTCTTAATGAGCCCTTGTAATAGATGTTGGCGATAGTGATCCACTGTAAGAGTAGGGTATGCATCGAGATGGGATCTATCAACCTTGATAGAGAGGAGTAGTCCTATGAGATTTGAGAGGCTAAGTTCGAGAGTCTGTGGCCACAGCAGTGTGATTGATGGAAAGTAGTTTTCATAAGGATCATAATTGGACTTAAGCTGATCGAATCTATCATATGACTAATAATGAGGTTTGATCAAATCTATGGGATCACATAACAAAGGAATTAGATCTGGAATAAGTAATTATACTTATGAAGTCTCAATTGGATATAGAGAAATCCTATTGAGTTCAGGGTAACCTTGCTAGCACATGTTGGATCCAATTTCTTCTTTACGTTTGAATTTCTTATTTGATAAGATTAATTTAAACTTAATTACCTGCTAATAACCTAAATGAATTGATTCATTGGGCTCTAATTATTGGGTGCCTAAGATTTTGGATCAAATGAATTAAGGGTGCAAGTCCTTAATTAATTTTTTTGATAGTTTTGATTGGGTGCCACTTGATTTCATCAAGTTGGACGTGTCCATCAATTGTAGGACATGTAGGACTAGCTTTGGGCATCCCATTGGTGCATAATCGGGTGTATTTTTGTGGATGCAAATGCTACAATAGTTGGCACCTAATGGATTTTCTAAAGGGAGTCAAATAACTAAAAGAATAAGGATTCCTAATGCAAGTAGGACTTATATTAAGTGGTTGTTTAGTTTTGAATAGGATTTAAACCTTATACCTATTTAAAGGAGCCTCCCCTAAGGTAACTAAGTACTTCAATCTGCAACCCCATGCCCTCTCTTGGAGGGCCCATGCCCCCTTTTCTCTTCTCCCTTGGAGTTCCAACATCGACCATATTGGACATCCTCCACCTTCCACGCCCAAAGGGAGTTCGTCATCCCTCTTGTTTGTTGCTTTTTAGTCCCTGGTTGCTGCATAACCTAAGAAAGATAAGTAAGAGAAGAAGAAAAGAAGAAGATCAAGGAAAGGATCAAAGAGTTGATCGTGATTCAGACTTCGTTCAGATTCGCAAGCTGATTTTTCTTGGAGAAGAAAAATCAATTTCAAAGAGGACTGTTCTAAGCTGATCCTGAGTGGATATCCATAGAGGCCGGATACTTGCACGGCTAAGAGGGTGCCTCTTCTCTTCTAGATCTAGATTTGAAGAAAAGAATTGCGAAACAGGTATGTGATTTGATCATATGTTCAATTTCAGTATGTGTTCAATTTCAGCATATGAAGTAGATCTTAATCTATGTTTTATGCATGCATGATGTAAATTAAAAATATTTTAATCTTTTATTTCACTATAATATTTAGAAAATAAAATTTTTAAAACATACATGCATGTCCTAACATAAAAATTTCAACACTTGGTTCTCTGATTGGACTACTATTCATTAGCCTAGCTATGGCTCTAGTGCTGTCAATACAGTATGATTGAACCATCGATGGAAGGTGCCACTCTATGCTCACTGATGAACTTTTATAACCAGACTGCTTCTTTAACAGCATCGGATGTCACTATGTACTCTGCCTCACAAGTAGAATCGATTACTTATGTGCTGTTTGGAACTTTTTCAGTAGATCGCTCCTCCATCCAGGGTAAACACATAATCCGATACATTTTTATCATCATCATATCTGACTAAAATTAAAATCAACATATCCCACAAGTTTTAAGTCATTATCTTCATAGATTAGCCATTGGTCCTTAGTATTTCTCAAATACTTAAGGATTGTCTCGACAACCTTCCAAAGATTCTCATCCGGATTAGATTGGTACCTACTCACTATCTCTAGTGAGTATACCACATCCGACTTCGTACATATCATGATGGACATGATAGATCCTACTGTCAAAGTATATGAGATTTTACTCATATGCTCTCTCTGTTGAAGAGTTATCAGACAATCCTTCTTAGAGAGAGAAATATCATGGTCTATCGAAAGATAGCCTTTCTTGAAATTCTCCATACTGAATTATGTCAACATGGTGTCAATGTATGTAGATTGAGACAATCCAAGCAGCCTCTTAGATCTATCTCTATAGATCTTCATCTCTAAGATGTAGAATGCTTCTCCCAAATCTTTCATGGAGAACTGTGATGATAGCCACAGCTTTATACTTCATAAAGCAGGAATGTCATTTCCTATTAAGATTATGTCACCTACATACAGTACAAGAAAAATGACTACAGAACCATTAGCCCACTTTTATATGTAGGGTTATTCTCTATTCTCAATGAAGCCAGACATTCTGATCTTATCAAAATGCATGTTCTAACTCTAAGAGCATTGCCATAGAAAAAAATATCTCATTATAGTTAATACCATAACGCTGACGATACCCTTTGATAACCAAATAGACTTTATAGGTCTCCACCTTTCCATCTGCACCTCTTTTTCTTTTGAAAATCTATTTACTCCCTATGAGTTTTACCCCTTCAAATGGATCAACTAATGTCCATATATCATTGATCTCCACAGATTCTATCTCAGATTTCATGACTTCAAGCCTTTCTTTGAGTCAGATTTCTACATAGCATCCATGTAGGTGATCGATGTTGGAATTTCATATCGGGATATGCATGTATGTTTCAATTTTTTTTTTAAATAATATAGTTAAATAAAAAATTAAAATTTTTTTTAATCTAAATCATACATGCATAAAATACAGAACACATGGATCTACTTCATATGCTGAAATTGAACACATGCTAAATTTTTTCTGAAATTCAATATGTGATCGGATCACATATCTATTTCATAATTTTTTCTTTAAATCTAGATCTGAAAGAGAGTAGATTCTCCCTTAGCTACACAAACACCCAACCTCTATGGGTATCTACTCAGGATCAACCTGAAACAGTCTTCTTTGATGTTGATCTTTCTTCTCTAAGAACAATCATCCTGTGAATCTGAACGAAGCCTGGATCACGATCAACTCTTTGATCCTTTTCTTGATATTTTTTTTCTTTTCTTCTCTTGCTCTTCTTCTCTTGATTATGAAACAATCAAGATCTGAAAACCAATAAGCAAAGGGGACACCCAAACTCCTTTTGGGCATGGAAGATAGAAGATGCCCAAGCTCCTTGGGCATTGGACCTAAAAGAGAGAAGAGAGGGAGAAGAGAAAGGGGGCGGGGAGAGGTTTTATAGGAGCATGGGCTACTAAAAATTAAAGGTAAAGAGCCTTAGAGAAGGCCCCTTTAAATAGGCAAAAGGTTTGAATCCTATTCAAAACCAAATAGCCTTTTAATACAAGTCCTACTTGGATTAAGAATCTTTATTCCCATAGTCATTTGACCCCCTTTAAGAGATCCATTAGGTGCCAACTATTGGAGCCTTTGTATCCATTTTTTCACACGCCACATAGGACTTAGGGGATGCCCCATGCTGGTCCCACGCATCCTCTTATAGGTGGGCATTCCCAACTTGATCAAATCAAGAGGCGCCCCATGTAGATAATCAAGAAAATTGATTATAGGGTTTGATCCCTTAATTCATATGATCCAAAACTCTAGGCACCCAACAATAGAAGTCCAATGAATCTAATTCATTAAAATTATTAGCAAATAATTAACTTAATTAATCTCATCAAATAAATAATTCAAGTGTAAAGAGAAAATTGGGTTCAATCATGTGCTAGCAAAGTTATCCTGAATCTAATAGAATTTCTCTAAACCCAATTGAGACTTCATAAGTCCTATTGCTTCTTTTAGGTCAATCTCTTTTTTTTATGATCCAATAGATTCAATTCTATCTGATAGTAAGATATATAATGATCTCTATCATAGTATCATTGAAACTCTTTTCAATGGATCAGAACAATTATACTCTAACTCATCAAGGATTGTCGATCCTGAGCAATCCTAGTGAGCTCTCACAATCCACCAGTAATATCTAGTAGTATGTAGTGGCAATCCAGTAGAACTGAAAAAGAACCTCAAGATGTAGTTAAAATATGATTCAGTCCCTCTATCGTGAGTCTCGACTAAATGGCAGACCATGGATAAAACATCAAACCTCATCATCAGTCATATGATAGATTCGATCAGCTCAAATCCAATTGTGATTCTTATAAAAAAAATTTTCATCAATCACACTGCTATGGCTACAAACTCTCGAACTTAGTCTCTCAAATCTTATAGGACTATTCCTCTCTATCAAGATCGATAGATTTCATCTAGATGTGCACTCTACTCCTACAGTCGACCAACTATCACTAACATCCACTACAAGGTCTCAATGAGATCATATTTATGTGTCAATCAAATTTCAGCAGCTTCACTACGAGTAATCATACCATCACAGGTCAAAAGACCACTCACATAACTACAACATCGAGATAATCACTGATGATTGATTAGAAATTCAAGTGATCTCTCATATGGTCACGCTAAGTACTAGTTGTTTTCTAACAACTATCCACACTCATCACTCAGTATATCTACACTATAAACCAGAGACTTATCTATCCCGAAAGAAGTGATCTGTGCATCAATCTATCCAAATCGATCACTGTCCTCATGATGATACTATGATCAGGAGCATTTAGGAATTAATTATACATGTCTCTAATTCTTAATACCTTTGAGAATATGTATCGAAATATTAATTTCATAGATGATTCAAGGACACATTACTCTTGAATGAAAATGAAACTTACCCTTTTATTGATCAAATTAATGTATTAAGCACAAAATTATGCCCTAGACTTATTACAATGTGTCAGCCAGATTGACTTCTAGGACATACATCTAACAATCTCCCACTTAGACTAAAGCCAATTGACCATTAATCTAAGTCCCATCTTTTCAAGATGGACTTCCATCTTTGGTAGGTTCAATTACTTTGTCAGTGGATCTGTCATGTTGTCTGTGGAGTCTACTCTTCATACCTCGACATATTTTTTTCGAGATAGTTGCATATGATATGGAACCACTGCTCGATGTGCTTCGATTTCTGATGAGACCTCAGCTCCTTAGCAAGTGCTATGGCTCTATTATTGTCACAATAAAGTGGTATGGCATCCGATGTCATAACCCCAAGCTCCACGATGAACTTCTTGAACCAAAAGCCTTTCTTTACAACATTCGAAGCAGTGATATATTCAACTTCTGTGGTCAAATCCGCTATGATGTGTTGCTTGAAACTCTTTCAACTGACTGTGCCACCATTGCATGTGAACACATATCCTGATGTAGATTTTCTATCATCAAGATCAGATATAAAGTTTGAATCAGTATACTCCTCAACTCAGAACCTCCTCCAAAGATCAAGAACAAATCCTTAATTCTTCTTAAGTACTTAAGGATGTTCTTCATAGCTATCCAATGGTCCTTATCTAGATTCGATTGATATCTGCTTGTGACACTCACAGCAAGAATAATATCAGATCGAGTATACAGCATGGCATACATGAGTTTTTCTATAGTCGAGGCATTAGGAATCCTATTCATGCACTAAACTTCCTCAAATGTGGTCAGACACATCATCTTGGAAAGACTAATACCATGCCTAAAAGGTAAGAGTCTTCTTTTAGAGTTTTTCATGCTAAACCTCTTTAGCACTTTCTCTATGTATAACTTTTGTGATAGACCCAGCATCCTTTTAGATCTATCCCAATAGACCTTTATTCTAAGAATATAGGATGCTTCTCCTAGGTCTTTCATGAAGAATTCCTTAGATAACCATCTTTTGACCGTGATCAGCATGAGAATATCATTCTCAATAAGGAGAATATCATCCACGTACAATATGAAAAATATTATTGTGCTTCCACTGACTCTCTTATATAAACAAGATTCCTCCTCACTCTTGATGAAATCAAACAATTTGATCGCATCATCAAAACGAAGATTCCAACTTCGAGAAGCTTACTTTAATCCGTATATGGACCTTTGCAGCTTGTAGACTCGGTGATCACCATCATCAGAGTAAAATTCAAAGACTACTCCATATAGATATCTTCCTCAAAATATCCATTCAGAAAAGTAGTTTTCATATCCATCTGAAGGAACCAGATCTAGAGTTTCAGGGTTAGATCTTGAAACTTTTTCAAGATCAGACAGCGGAAGATTAAAATAAATCAAAATTTATCTTATAAAACTAAAAAATCCTTAGATCTAAGATCCTATTACATGATTATTATATGATATTAAATCAAAAATTAAAATATAAAGAGCAAGAACTACATGTTGATCATATCAACATGTTTCTATACTACATCTAATGTATGTAAAATATAATAGATCAGATCTATTACCTTGCAAGTTAGACATTCTAACTTTGCTGATCCAGACTTGAGGATTATGTTGTGAGTCGCACATGCATTCAGCCTCTAGGAGTCATCCACACAAGCCCACGAATCACGATCAGAAGTTCTAGTCCACAAAATCAGTATAGTATGCTAGTACTGTACTGATCCTTCTTCGATGGTCGATCAGATGCCTTCTTCTTCTTGATTTGGACTCTTCCAAAGATGAAAAGTAGGAGAAAGAGTTTTAGATGTGAGATACTCTCAGAAAACTCACAGATGGAGGAAGAGAAGAGGTGAACACAGCAACCGTAGAAGAAGATCCTCTTCTTCTTCTTTTTGCTCTAACCCAGACACTTAATTTTGTGTCTATTATATCTCCATGCCCCAACACCCTTTCTCTTTGATTTTTATAAGGCCCAAAGGTCTCTTAATTCTCTATAATCCAAAATAATTTCAAGAAGAAATTCATCTTAAATAATGAGATATGAAGAATCCTTGTCTAGTTCAAATACCTAGTCAAGAAAAATCCAAACAGGGCAAGACAAGTGGTGCCCAACTCTTGGGTGTCTCCTCCTTTTTTTGCCATGGACCATCAGAAAAGGTTACACAATATGCACCATAAAAGCTACAAAAATCTCAAAAAAAATATGGGTAAAATCAGTGCCATAAGGAAAGAGTGAAAAGCTTTGGGCATGCGTGAAGGCCTGGGAGAGAAGGTTTTGTCGCACAAAATAAGAGAAAGTGGGCGTGGGGGGCTAAGGTGGCACAAGGTGGAATCCTAGTCTTACTAGGATTCAATCTATGACTTGTTCAAATTTAGTTTCTCAAATCAAATCAAACTAAAACCAAATCAATCCAATTAAAACAGATTTTAACCCAATTAAAAATCTAATTTAATCAAATTAAATTTGATTTAAATTTGATTTAATTTTTTAATTAAATTAAAAATTAGGTTGACCCAAGTCCTAATTGAACTAGGACTAGTTTTTTCTTGCACTTGGCTTATCCAATAAACCAATTGAACTTGATCCAATCAAGTCCAAACTAAATCATATTAAATCATATTCAATTAGACTTAATCTCAGCCCATTGGCTTAATCAAATTAAGCCAATTAGCAATCGAATTGCTAATCGATCCTCCTACAACACTTGCACTAGGTTAAATATCAATCGTATTGATCGTTTAACCCTAGAATGATTCTTAATCGTTGATCAACCATCCGATCGAATTGTGAACTCTAATGTGTGTGACCTCATAGGTCTGAACCTAAGTCAGTAGCATAAAAATAATTTTTTATACCAATCAAAATGACCATCTAACAATGGTACCCAACGGTCGGATAAGTCAAATGTGTAGAACAACATCCTTAGAATCCATGCGGATATAGTTTCCATATAATTCATCTCCTTGACCAAAATACTCATAGGACACCTCAGAGTTCAACTGTCAACTCTGATCAGGTTGTCCACATTATATTTTAAAATATCAAATCCATCTGATGAATTACCCTGGCCAAGGTTTTGCTAAATTAAAATACAGCGACTCATTCTTCTCCAACTCTTGGAGTGGTCAATCCAATCTTGATCATACTCTGACTTTGCAAATACTTGACTGTACCCAGAAGCCTTCCATCACTAAATTAAAAATTCAGTTAGTCTAGTACCAAAGCACAGTGAGCTGCTTGCAAGTCACTGAGGCGATCTCAGGTCTAAGGGACACTTATACCTATATCCCATCAGAGACATTCTCGACAGTAGAATGCTCTGGAGTTGGTCACGTTCAATGACGATGTATCCTTACATCTCGCCTGTATGCCATACCAGTATCTCCACACTCCTTAGTTAAGAGGACAACCATCCCATATGGCCTACAGCGACCTATGCTCGATAGAAGCTGTCATCCTTATTAACAGCCTATCATTTGGTCGTGAACAGTTTTAAGGACTAATCGATAAATCCTCTCTTTATCGAACCTAAATAATCCTAAGAACTTTATCACAACAACGGAGTTCATTAGAAGATGAAAACTTATGATGAAAATACCAAAAATATATTTTATTTATTAATAAATCAATTACAATGCAAGATTACTTAACCATCAACAGATTGACGATTGGCTTTTGGGATATATTTTCCAACACCATCTACCAGATTTTATAATCGTAATAAGCTGTAACAGCAAGCAGAGTGCGAATGGACTTCAGCATGACTATGGGTGAAAAAATTTTCTAAGAGTCAATGCCTTCGCATTGACTATAATCTTTTGCCACGAGCCTAGCTTTATAGGTCTCTACCTTACCATCAGCACCTATTTTCTTTTTGTAGATCCATTTACACCCAATGGGTACCATATTCTCGGGTGGATCCACTAAGCTCCGTACTTGATTCGAGTGTATTGAGTCAATTTCTGACTTCATTGTATCTAACTATTTCTCAGAATCGATGTCAGACATCGCCTTATCAAAGATATTAGTATCATCACCATGACCCTCATCTCCCATAAGCAACATTTTCTTTACTTCCTCCATAATCATATCCATGTACCTTTTAAGAAGTCAAGATACCTTGTTAGATCTATAAGGTGGTGGAGGAACATCAACTATTGACTCATGAATAATGGGTTCCTAAGGATCTATAGCTCTTTGCTCTTTAGAGACCTTCTCTTCAAACTCAACTAACCTCCTATTGCCATCATTCTGGATAAACTGTTTTTCTAAGAATATGATATTTCGACTCACAATCATATTGTGATCTTATGGAAAGTAGAAGTAGTATCCCATTAATTCTTTTAGATACCCAATAAAATGAGCTATTATAGATTTATTTTCTTGTTTATCAGCTATCTGTCTCTTGATATAGGTCGGACATCCTCAAGTCTTACGATAATCTAAACTTGACTTCTTACCGTGCCATATCTCATATGGTGTGGTAGGAACAGATTTTGATGGAATCCTATTCAATAAGTAAATTACCGTTAACAAGGTATATCCCCAAAGATATATGGATAAATTAATGAAGCTCATCATGGACCTGATCATATCTAATAAGATCCTATTCCTCCTTTCAGATATCCTATTAAGCTAAGGTGTTCCAGAAGGAGTCCATGAGAGACTATGCCGTTGTTCTTAAGATATCTTGAAAATTTTTGACTAAAGTATTCATCTCCTCGATCAGATCAAAAAATCTTAATAGATTTGTCTGTTTGTTTTTCTACTTTATTTCTGAATTTTTTAAACTTTTCGAAGGTTTCAGACTTGTGTTTCATCAGATATACATATCCATACCATGACAGATCATCGGTAAAGATGATGAAGTAGCTATAACCATCTCTGGTTTGCACATCAAATGGCCCACACACATCGGTGTGTACCAAGACAAGTAACTCGATGGCCCTTTTCCCATATCTCATAAAGGATAACTTGGTTATTTTTTTTCAAAGGCAAGATTTACAAGCTGGATACGACTCTAAATCAAAAGAGCCAAGGATCCCATCCCTTTTCAGTTTATTTATCCTGTCCTCTTCAATATGGTCTAGTCTATGATACCACAAGTACTTTTGGTTAATTTTATCTTTGGATCTCTTTTGATTTATGGCACTCACTATTTACTCGTTTAAATTCACATTCGCATCAACATATAAGTGATAAAGACTATCAATTAAAAAATCATGTACAACCAATTTATTTCATAAATAAATAGAATAAAAGTTTTTATTAAAATTAAAATTAAAACCATCCTGTACTAACACAGATATGGAAATCAAATTCTGACTAGCTATGAAAACAAAATAATAGTCTTTCAAATCAAATCTAAATTTTGACAGTAACGAAGAAGATAAGTGCCAACAGCTTCTATAGTAATTTTTGCTCTATTGTCGATCCGAAAGATTATATCACCTTCCCTCAATCTCTTACTTTCTATTAGACCCTGTATTGAAGTATATATATGAGCACTCAAATCAGAGTCTAATATCCAACTAGAAGTAGAAGAAACCGTAAGGTTAGATTCAATTACGAGCATACCTTCTGAAGGTTTGTCATCTTTTTTGATCTTCAAGCTCTCCAAGTAAAGTGGATAGTTTCTCTCTAGTGACCTCAACAGTTCCTCTCTAGTGGCCTTCAACATCACAGTGGAAATACTTTCTCTTTGCTTTAGCCTTTTTTGAAACATCCTTCTTTGGCTTGCTCTCTTTCTTCTGCTTCTTTATGGATTTACTTTTCTTCTTTCAACCAACTTTTGTCTTAGATAAAGAAGATCGCTCCACAGCGAGAATAGTATTCCTTGAACTCTTCAAGATTTTCTCAATAGTGACCAATATATTGATCAGTTCGGATATGGTGCAATCAAGTTTGTTCATATGAAAATTTATAATAAATTGACTATATGAACTCGTAAAAGATTGAAGAGTCAAATTCATCTGTAATTCTTTTTGTATATCAAGCCCGAGCTTCTCAAGCTCCTCGATGTCCTTGACCACTGTCATACAGTGCTCATGGGCTGACTGTCCTTCACACATCTTCAAATTAAAGAATCTTTTGGACACCTCAAAATATGCTGTATGGCTCTGCTCACCATACAACTCTTGTAAATGAGTGATCATAGCCCGGATATATGCTCATACTGGCTCTGCAACTCATTTGACATGAAAACTAGCACACAGCACTTAACCCGACTGTCTTCATCCGTCCATTTTTTATAAGATGTTCTTTGCTCAGTAGTAGGACAGTTTGGTAACACTAGGAATTTTTGATCGAGTACATGGCCTAACTTTTTGAAAGTCAGAACAATCTTGAGATTTCTAAGTCAATTTTTATAATTAGTTTCGATCAAATGATTGGATTCAAGGATGCGAACTTGAGGGTTTGAAGCTAACATGGTTTAACTATGAGAGTAGGGATTCAAATTAAATTTTTATACTTTAAATTTATATTTGCTCTAAAAATTTTAAGAAGTAAATAATAATTTCTACTAATTTTTTAAATTCCTCCACTCTTTGGATAGAAAATAAAAATTCTAATACGACAACTAGATTTCTAGTGGGTGCTGCAGTCCCATCGATGCTATGTACCTCACCTAACAGTTATTGGTTACATGCACACCGATGCATGGATAACTTTTTATCTAAATACTTCTCTAAACATGTTGCAGCGACTTAATCTCTAAGTCATGTGGGCTTACCTAACAGTTGTTGACCACATTCTTTAGTTAAGCCTGACCTACCGTTCACAAGCAGGTGCAAAGCCATCATTGAGACCCTCATTTAACAGTTATTGGGTCTAACCCCATCCTTACTCTGGAGTAACTCTTTGCTAATAGAGTGGTTACATATTTTCGGTGCAACTGAACCACTGTAACCAGCTGAGAACAATCAACACCAGTATCACATCCATATTTCTGCAACAGTAGAAGCCTATGGACTTAATATTTATGAAAAAATTTAGGTTTAGATCTCATCTAATCAGTCATCATATAACTGATCTAATTGGCATGGGTTAAACCAAATCGTCAAGCAACCTTATTCAAAACTCAATCTTCTAAATTGACCAAGTAAGTGGAGATCGATGGGAGTCCCCCCTTTACTTTTCTTAGATATCAATAAATTGGCCAGATCAGCGAATGGAACCAATTAAATGACCACCTCATAATTACTTGTCTTAGATACCAATAGGTTAATTAGTCCAAATAGGTTAGCTTAAGCGAATCAGGCTCAAGCCATTGAGCCGAATAAAGTCCTTAGGTTAATCGATTCTAGATATAAATTTAATCAATTTGATCAACAATAATTGTACGATCTTATAACTTAATTGACTTAATCCTAATTAATACTTGACTCAATTTGATCAATTACTTAATCGAATTAGACTCATTATGTTCAAATCAAAAATCCTAGATGCAATCTAATTATATGATCTAATTTTTTATTTTCTCATAACCAAAATTCTCAAGCATAAACATAAATTTCAGATTCTAAAATTAAATTTTATATCTAATTTTTTATATAAAAAATAAATTTTAAATCATGAAATTAATTTTTAGATTTAATATACAAGCGTATATCTTATATATGTATGTAAAATTTAGATCTAAACAAAAATTCAAATCATAACATGATATCATATATCTCATATACAAATCATGAATTATATTGAAACTAATTTTTAGATCTAAATATGCAATCACACATCTCATATATGAATCATAAATTAGATCAAAATAATTTTCATATTTATGCATGCATCTATATATCTCATATACATGAACTAAAAATTGATTTAGAATAAATTTTAGATTTATGCATATCTTCACATATCAAATATATGAACTGAAAATTAAATCTAAAATCAATTTCAGATTCAAAACAATTATCTATATATCTCATCTATTAAGAAAAATTAGATTTTGAAACTCTTCTCAAAACATGTATGTCAATTTCATGCATATAAAACCTATGGCTCTGAGATCACTGTTGGAATTTCATGTCGGAGCATGCATGTATGTTTCAATTTTTTTTTTAAATAATATAGTGGAATAAAAGATTAAAACTCTTTTTAATTTAATTCATGCATGCATAAAATATAAAACATATAGATCTACTTCATATGCTGAAATTGAATACATACTAAATTTTTACTGAAATTTAATATGCGATCGAATCACATATCTATTTCGTAATTCTTTTCTTCAAATCTGAATCTAAAAAAAAATAGATTCTTTCTTAGTCACACAAGTATCTGACCTCTACAGGTATCCACTTAGGATCAGTTTGGAACAGTCTTCTTTAGTGTTGATCTTTCTTCTCTAAGAACAATCACCCTGCGAATCTGAATGAAGCCTGAATCACGATCAACTCTTTAATCCTTTCCTTGATCTTTTTTTTTTCTCTTTTTCACTTACTCTTCTTTCTTTGATTATGAAGCAATCAAGGTCTAAAAACCAACAAGCAAAGGGGATGCCCAAACTCCTTTTGGGCATGGAAGATAGAAGACGCCCAAGCTCCTTGGGCATTGGAGCTAGAAGAGAGAAGAGAGGGAGAAGAGAAAGGGGGTGTAGGGAGGTTTTATGGGAGGCATGGGCTGGTGAAAATCAGAGATAAGGAGCCTTAGAGAAGGTCCCTTTAAATAGGTAAAAGGTTTGAATCCTATTTTGAAAGGAATATGCCCTATAAGTCAATCAAAATGTGTAATTTGATAAATATTCTTTTGTCTCCCGACAACTCATGTACTTATATTTTAAATAAATAAAGGTATTTTGTTCATCATATGCTGTGTTTTATTTTTTGATTATGATGAACCCCATAAATTAGGGCTATGGTTTTAGGGTTATGATGCGATCATACCAGTGAGACCTAAAACCTTAAAATCCTAATTTTAAATATTTCTAGTCGATGGAACATTGAGTAGGGAATCAATATTTTCGGTAAGACTGGTACATCCTGTGTATGCTCGATGGAGAGGATAATTGATCTCACAATTACTTGTGTATGACACTAATATAAGGATATAAGTGCTCATTAGAAAATGAGTTCACTGAATTGATCCAATTAAAGAACATCTGATGGAGTCTTATCTACATGTCAACAGATGTTTCTCATAGTGGGAATTGTGCATGTAAATCTTTTGACCTGAGCTGCCATAGAACCTTATAAGCATGAATCCATATTTTGGATTATACTCATTCATGATTTAATCATGTACGGGGTGTTCTGGATATGGTGGATTGCTTATGAAGGTTGTGAGTAGGTCAATATGAAAATGATCACTTCTAGTAAGAGGAGATCGCATCCTATCTGCTTCGATAGAATAATGATTCAGGAAGACTTTGATCAGAGCATTATGAAAAATTAGAAATAATTTTTAATATTTCATAAATCGAATCATTATTATCTGATCGAGAGAAATATGAATATAAAATTATGTTTGATATTTTTTCATACCCAAACTTATATTCGGGATGCAGGATGATCGTAAGATCAAGTTGCACGATAATTTTCCACTGAAGGGTATTTTTGGTATTTCCATCAAAATTTCATATCTTTCAGGTAGACATGATATATTGCTAGACGTCAATCATGTCTTGTGAGTTTGATCCAATTAAAGAATTTAATTCGATCGTTAATTAGAAGCTGTTCTGATTGATCGAAATGGATCAGCTAGATTTGACCTAAATCGGCTCGATTGTGTTCTAACCAAATTAGGTCAAATTGCATCCGAACTCACTGCTGGCTAGATGTGAAACCCAATGGTCACACATAAATAAAATTGATCATGGGTTTAATTTGATTAAACCATATTTGCAAGTTGAACATGCTAGCACATGTTGCAAACCCTAGCATCTAGATTCGAATCGGATTTGAATCGGGTTCCGATTTGGGATAATTTAGAACCAATTTGAGCCAAATTGGATTTGGTCTTGAAATGGGTTTGAAGTACTCTGATTGAGTTTACTGTTGAGTGCCAAAAACTAGGGAACCACATGCCTAAGAGTCTCTCTCTCTTGGCGTGTGGATTTAAATCCATGTGCATGTGCCACATGGCGCATGGAGGGAGTTGGCGCCCCTTAACTTGGTCTTATCTATTTTCTCCATGGGTTTTATTCTATGAAAGGTTTTCAAAAATCTTAAGAAGCACCTAAGAGTCCTTCTGAGTATTAAACTCTTTGTAGAAAAATTAGAAAAAGAGATAATGAATTTAAATCCATGCGCATATGCCACATGCGCATGGATAGAGTTGGCGCCCCCCTTAACTTGGTCTTATCCATTTTTCTTCTATGGTTTTTTATTCTATGAGGCTTTCAGATCTCTTAGAAGGTGCCTAAGAGTCCTTCTGTATCTGAAACACTCCATAGAATATTTGTGGGAAGAGATAAGGATGAAATCCCATGCGCCACCCCTTGGACCAAGTCAAATGGACAGATAGTTTTTGAATTGTTCCACGCCCCTTATCTCTTGCGCCCACCCTGATGTTGGCACCCTCTATCTTGGCCATTGGATGGGCTTCCTTTCAGATCCAAAGGCATGGGTTGATGGCACCAATAAGAGAAGCATTGCGACTTCTCATGTGAACATCGTAAGTTGAGTTCGGAGAGTCCTTCTGAAATAAGGCACCTCTTCAACCCAACTTTGATGTCCACATGGCTTTTTCTCATCAAATGGAGTGTGAGAAATTGAGAGGAGGCATGAGATGAATTGAGAGTGGGCGTGAGATGCTTGGTTTGCACCCCTACATGCAATATAAATAGGGGTGCACGCCGAGGAGTCATCGCTCATTCCAAACTCTTCCTTCTTTCTTACAATAGGCTCTTCTTGTCCAATTCTCTTTATTCTTCTTCTCTAGCCTAGACAAGGTCTAGATAAAGGATAAGAAGTCTTCCAAAAGGCTTAGAGAATTGGAATAAAAATTAAGATGACAAGGAGCAAGAAAGGAAGGCAAGAAAAGGTCCAACAGTGTGACAGCAAAGCCAAGAAAGGAGATTCTACCCAAATTGCATTTAAATTTTGATAAATTAGAATTTAATTGTAAAAAATATTTAAATAGGTGCTAGTGGGTTGATCGAGTCCCCGTGTGGATCAACGTTGGAGGGTGAACATGTGGGCACCTAGTGGAAACCCTGACGGACTGCTGTCGGCGATCGAGCACAAATTAGGGTCTAGCGATAAGAGGTATGTTTCTATACCTTATATTATGATATTAATGCATATTATATGGTTTAAATTCTGATAAGGTGATCTTGGAGTTAGGTTTTGATTTTATGATTTCATAATAATTGCTTTGAAATCCGTGTTTCCACCTTGGTACCAAACCCTACAGTGGTATCAGAGCGATCTTGTTAGAATTAAATCATATGATGATATGTTAATGATTTAATGGCAATATTATAAATATGATATGATCATAATTTATAATTTTTATATGATATTAATATGATGAGATCATATTCATTATTTCATAATTAAATTATGATGTATATAATTATGGAATGTTGTCCTATCATATTGAATTGTGTTCACTATGATGCTAATTTCTTTTATTTATGTATTTAGTATGATATAGAAATTAAATATGCATTGAGACCTCAAAAGCCCTTTGTAAAATGATATTAAGTTGTAGTGTAATTAACCAATAGCAGAACCAGTCCAGATGTCTAATTGATCAATCAGTGTCTAGGAAAATGGTTCATGATTGGTAAAGAGAACGTGGTTTCTAATTGGTTCTGTTGTCTGACCTGGCCAATTTATTGGTGTCTAAGGAAAGCAACGAGGGGACCCCCACCTCTTTCCCACTTATCTGACTGATTAGATTAATTTAATTCTTGGTTGGGATGCTTGGTGTTATATTCACTACATTATGGCCTTCCTTCATGCTAGGACATTATTATATCACGAACCATATTAGGTTCGTTGTGTAACCACAAGACCAATTATGGAAACTGACATAATATTGTTCTGGCGCATCAAGATGCTTACAGTATTTTTGAGTATAATGCTTTGTTATGTAACCACAAGAGCATTTATACTCTATTTTGACTGTATTGAAATGAAGGGTCCTACTTAACTAAAACATTATGGTTTGTTGTGTAAACACAAGGCTATTAATATTTTAGAGGCCAGGGTTTTTATTGAGAATTGCATGAGATGCAATTGGAAAGAGTTTTCTATATTTAAACTTATCAAAGATTTGTTGTGCAACCACAAGATCTTTTATAAGGAATTAGGGTCTCAATCCCACTAAGAAAATTAATCAGGATTTTCTCGAACATCATACTAGAGGGTTATGATGTCTGATAAAATAGTGAGAGACACAATAAAATTAAAATCCTAATTTAATTGTGCATATCATCTTGAGTTGTTTGCTTATGTAATGTTCTTTATTATGTAGATTAATGGCTTCTTCACTTTCACTTTGCTCCATTTTGGATACAAATAAATTGACTGGTACCAACTATGTGGACTGGTTGAGAAATCTTAAAATAGTACTTAGTCAAGAGAAGCTTTCTTACATCCTCGATACCCCTGACATTGAGCCAGTTGGGGAGGATGCCACAGAGGAAGAAAAAGTCACATATAGGATGTGAAAAATTGATTCTTTAACTGTCAAGTGTATCATACTTGCCTCTATGACAAATGAGTTGCAGAGGCAGCATGATAGCATGGACACTCATTCCATATTGCTCAATTTAAAAGAGCTTTATGGGGAACAAAGTAGGACTGCTAGATATGAGATATCTAAGCAGTTATTCTGTGCCAGAATGGTAGAGGGGTCATCCGTACAAAATCATGTTTTGATGGTTATTGACCTGATCACTCGATTAGGTCAATTAGGTTTTGTTAGGGATGGGGAGTTGAGTCAGGATCTAATCCTGCAATCACTTCCAAAATTATTTTCTCAGTTTGTCATGAACTATCACATGAACAAACTAAATTCTTCCTTGCCTGAGCCGTTAAATATGCTCAAGATAGCAGAGAGCCATATCAAGAAGGATAAGGCTCCTCTTCTTCTTGTGGATGGGATCTCCAAGAAGAAGGTAGGCAAAAAGGGTTCTAAAAGGAGGCTGGACCCTAAAGGTGGTATAAATAAGAGGAAGAAAGGAAAGAAGACCTCCGGACAGTCAACCTGCTTTCACTGCGGCAAGGCAGGTCATTGGAAAAAGAATTGCAAGGTTTACCTTGCAACAGTGAAGACTGGTGCAAATAATGCACCAAAAGGTATGTATGAGATACATACAATATTATCATTGAATTCTTCTATTTCAAATTCTTGGGTATTGGATACCGCCTGTGGTTTTCATATCTGCAAATCATTACAGGGGCTACAGAAATTAGAAGTTTAAGGAAGGGAAACTTCGAGCTCTACGGTGCTGGAGGAGAGTCCATCCAAGCAGAAGCTGTAGGGACAAATATCTTGAAGTTTCCTTCTGGGAAGATCTTAGAGCTAACAAATTATTATTACATGCCTAAGATCATTAAAAATATTGTATCTGTATCCTTGTTGATAAAACAAAGATATCAAATATTTGTAACGAGCAATGGTTGCTCGATTAATTTTTTTAATGAAATAATTTTCCATGGCATTTTTGATAATGGTTTGTTGACTCTATGCTTGAATGATAATATTTTTCATATTGATGAAAATAGAAAATGTAAGAGAGATAATATAAATAATATCTTACTTTGGCATTGTCGACTTAGTCATATCAGTGAGACTAGGATTAACAAGTTGTACAAAGAAAAGTTCTTTGATCCTTATGATTATGAATCATTAGAAACTTGTGAATCATGTCTCATGGATAAAATGACCAAGACTTCATTTAGTGGACATGGAGATAGGACAAACGAGTTGTTAGGACTTGTATATACAGATCTATGTGGCCCTATGACAATCCAGGCCAGAGGTGGATACTCTTATTTTATTATATTTACAGATGATTTATCTAGGTTTGGATATGTATATCTTATGAAACATAAATCCGAAGCCTTTGATAAATTCAAAGAGTATCAAAGTATGGTCGAAAAATAAACTGAAAAAAGTATAAAAATCCTTCGATCTGATCGAGGAGGAGAATACTTATCCAAAAAAATTTTAGACCATCTTAAGATAAAGAAAATTATCTCTGAATGGACACCTCCTTATACGCCACAATTAAATGATGTAGCCGAAAGGAGGAACCGTACCTTATTAGATATGGTGCGGTCCATGATGTGCTTCACTGAGTTGCCTATTTCCTTCTGGGGTCATACTTTAGAGACCGCAATAATTATCTTGAATAGAGTACCTTCTAAATCTGTATCTAGCACTCCATATGAGATATGGAGAGGTAAGAAACCCAATCTTAAATATTTTAAGATATGGGGATGTTCAGCATATGTCAAAAGAAATTTTGGACATAAACTAGATGCTAGAGCAGATAAATGTTTGTTTGTAGGATATCCTAAGGATAGTATAGGATATCTATTCTACCACCCTACTGAACAAAAAGTATTTGTAAGTAGGCATGCCACTTTCATGGAGAAAGAATTTATCCTAGAAAGAGACCGTGGGAGAAATATTGAAATTAATGAAATTAAAAAAAAATAAATAGATATTTCTCAACTAAATATTCACATAAATAAGGAAGAATCAGAACACATAACTCCTATCCGTAGGTCAGATAGGGTACGACATATACCTATAAGGTATGGGTTCATTATTGAGAATAATGAAGCCCAAGTCATTGAGAATGACGAACCTTTGACCTATATGGAAGCTGTCATGAGTAAGGACTCAGACAAATGGCAGGATGCCATGAAATCTGAGATGGACTCCATGTACACCAACAAAGTATGGACTTTGGTTGATGCACCAGAAAGGGTAAACCCTATTAGGTGCAAATGGGTCTATAAGAAAAAGATTGGAGCAGATGGTCAAATAGAAACCTATAAAGCTAGATTAGTAGCTAAAGGTTTCAGGCAAAAATAGGGTATTAATTATGATGAAACTTTTTTACCTATTGCCATGCTCAAATCTATTCGGATTATTCTTGCAATAGCAGCATACTATGATTATGAAATATGGCAAATGGATGTTAAGACCACCTTCTTGAATGGTTTTCTAGAAGAGGAGGTCTACATGTCACAGCCAGAGGGTTTTGTCTCAAATGACAGACCAAATCAGGTATGCAGGCTTAAAAAATTTATTTATGGATTAAAGCAAGCCTCAAGGAGTTGGAACATCCGCTTTGATGTAACAGTCAAAGAGTTTGATTTCATCAAGAATGTGGATGAACCGTGTGTATACAAGAAGACTAGTGAGAGTGCTATAGTTTTCTTGGTTCTGTATGTGGATGACATACTCCTCATTGGGAATGATATCCCAATGTTACAATCAGTCAAGTTATGGCTATCTAATAAGTTTTTTATGAAGGACTTGGGAGAAGCATCCTATATACTTGGAATTAAGATCTATCTAAAAGGATGCTAGGCTTATCTCAGTCTAAGTATATTGACTTAATACTGAAAAGGTTCAGTATGGATGGGAGTAAAAGAGGTTACTTATCCATGAGTCAAGGCATACATCTCTCTAAGAAGATGTCTCCTAAGACACCTGAAGAGAGAAATAGAATGAGTTCTATTCCTTATGCTTCGGCTGTAGGATCAATAATGTATGCTATGTTATGTACCAGGCCTGATGTAGCTTATGCCTTGGCATAGCTAGTAGATTTCAGGCTGATCCAGGAGAGGATCATTGGAAGGCTGTGAAAAATATTCTAAAGTACTTAAGAAGGACTAAGGATATTTTTCTTATATATGGTGGATCTGATCTTAAACTAGAAGGATACTCTGATTCTAGTTTTCAATCAGATTCAGATGATAGCAAATCCATTTTAGGATATGTCTTTACTTTGAATGGTGGAGCAGTGAGTTGGAAGAGTTCTAAGCACAGACTGTAGCTAACTCAACCACAGAGGTAAAATACATAGCTGCAAGTGAAGCCGTCAAGGAAGCTGTCTGGATGAAGAAGTTCATCATTGAATTGGGTGTTGTTTCTGAGATTGAGAACCCAGTACCACTTTATTGTGATAATACTGGAGCAGTTGCTCAAGCAAAGGAACCCAGGTCTCACCATAAATCCAAGCACATTTTGAGATGCTTCCATCTCGTTCGTGAAATAATTAAAAGACAATATGTTATTATTGAATGAGTAGACACAAAGAATAACATAGCGGATCCGTTCACTAAAGCTTTACCACAGCAGTAGTTTGATCACCACCTCGATTGTATGGGGTTGAAATATAAGGGTGATTGGCTTTAGTGCAAGTGGGAGATTGAAAGGAATATCCCCTATAAGCCAATCAAAATGTGTAATTTGATGGATATTCTTTTGTCTCCCGACAACTCGTACTTATATTTGAAATAAATAAAGGCATTTAGTTCATCATATGCTGTGTTTTATTTTTTGATTATGATGAACCCCATAAATCAGGGCTATGGTTTTAGGGTTATGATGCAATCATACCAGTGAGACCTAAAACCTTAAAACCCTAATTTTAAATATTTCTAGTCAATGGAACATTGAGTAGGGGATCAATATTTTCGGTAAGACTGGTACATCCTATGTATGCTCAATGGAGAAGGTAATTGATCTCACAATTACTTATGTATGACACTAATATAAAGATGTAAGTGCTCATTAGAGAATGAGTTCACTGAATTAATCCAATTAAAGAACATCTGATGGAGTCTTATCTACATGTCAACAGATGTTTCTCATAGTGGGAATTGTGCATGTAAATCTTTTGACCTGAGACTGCCATAGAACCTTATAAGCATGAATCTATATTTTGGATTATACTCATTCATGATTTAATCATGTACGGAGTGTTCTGGATATGGTGGATTGCTTATGAAGGTTGTGAGTAGGTCAATATGGAAACGATCACTCCTAGTAAGAGGAGATCGCATCCTATCTGCTTCGATCGAATAATAATTCAAAAAGACTTTGATCAAAGTATTATGAAAAATTAAAAATAGTTTCTAATATTTCATAAATCAAATCATTATTATCTGATCGAGAGAAATATGAATATAAAATTGAGTTTGATATTTTTTCATACCCAAACTTATATTCGGGATGCAGGATGATCGTAAGATCAAGTTGCATGGTAATTTTTCACTGAAGGGTATTTTTGATATTTTTATCAAAATTCTATATCTTTAAAATAGACATGATACATTGCTAGACATCAATCATGTCTTGTGAGTTTGATCAAATTAAAAAATTTAATTCTATCGTTAATTAGAAGCTGTTTTGATTGATCGAAACGGGTCAGCTAGATTTGACCTAAATCGGCTCGGTTGTGTTCTAACCAAATTAGGTCAAATTGCACCCAGACTCACTGCAGGCTAGATGTGAAACCCAATGGATCACACACAAAAGAAATTGATCATGGGTTTAATTTGATTAAACCATGTTTGCAAGTTGAACATGCTAGCACATGTTGCAAACCCTAGCATCTAAATTCGATCGGATTCGAATCGGATTCCGATTTGGGCTAATTTAGAACCAATTTGAGCCAAATTAGATTTGGTCTTGAAATGGGTTCGAAGTATTCTGATTGGGCTTGCTGTTGGGTGCCAAAAATCAGGGAACCACATGCCTAAGAGTCTCTCTCTCTTGGCGTGTGGATTTAAATCCATGCGCATGTGCCACATGGCGCATGGAGGGAGTTGGCGCCCCTTAACTTGGTCTTATCTATTTTCTCTGTGGCTTTTATTCTACGAAAGATTTTTAAAAATCTTAAGAGGCACCTAAGAGTCCTTCTGAGTATTAAACTCTTCGTAGAAAAATTAAGAAAAGAGATAATGAATTTAAATCCATGCGCATATGCCACATGGCGCATGGATAGAGTTGGCGCCCCCCTTAACTTGGTCTTATCCATTTTTCTTCTGTGGTTTTTTATTCTACGAGGCTTTCAGATCTCTTAGAAGGAACCTAAGAGTCCTTCTGTGTCTGAAACACTCCATAGAATATTTGTGGGAAGAGACAAGGATGAAATCCCATTCACCACCCCTTGGAAGCACCCCTTGGACCAAGTCAAATGGAGAGTTAGTTTTTGAATTGTTCCACGCCCCTTATCTCTTGCGCCCACCCTGATGTTGACACCCTCTATCTTGGCCATTGGATGGGCTTTCTTCTAGATCCAAAGGCATGGGTTGATGGTGCCAATAAGAGAAGCATTGCGACTTCTCATGTGAACACCATAAGTTGAGTTCGGAGAGTCCTTCTGAAATAAGGTGCCTCTTCAACCCAACTTTGATGTCCACATGGCTTTTTCTCATCAAATGGAGTGTGAGAAATTGAGAGGAGGCATGAGATGAATTGAGAGTGGGCGTGAGATGCTTGGTTTGCACCCCTACGTGCAATATAAATAGGGGTGCATGCCGAGGAGTCATCGCTCATTCCAAACTCTTCCTTCTTTCTTACAATAGGCTCTTCTTGTCCAATTCTCTTTATTCTTCTTCTGTAGCCTAGACAAGGTCCAGATAAAGGACAAGAAGTCTTTCAAAAGGCTTAGAGAATTGAAATAAAAATTAAGGTGACAAGGAGCAAGAAAGGAAGGCAAGAAAAGGTCCAATAGTGTGACAACAAAGCCAAGAAAGGAGATTATGCCCAAATTATATTTAAATTCTGATAAATTAGAATTTAATTGCAAAGAATATTTAAATAGGTGCTAGTGGGTTGATCGAGTCTCCGTGTGGATCAATGTTAGAGGGTGAACACATGGGCACCTGGTGGAAACCCTGACGGACTGCTGCCGGTGATCGAGCACAAATTAGGATCTAGCGATAAGAGGTATGTTTCTATACCTTATATTATGATATTAATGTATATTATATGGTTTAAATTCTGATAAGGTGATCTTGGAGTTAGGTTTTGGTTTTATGATTTCATAATAATTGCTTTGAAATCCATATTTCCACCTTGATACCAAACCCTACATATTCAAAACTAAATAGCTTCTTAATACAAGTCCTACTTGTATTAGGAATCCTTATTCCCTTAGTTGTTTGACCTCCTTTAGAAGATCCATTAAGTGCCAACTATTGGAGCCTTTGCACTCACTTTTTCACATGCCAAGGGCCTAGGAGATGCCCCATGCTGGTCCCATACATCCTCTCATAGGTGGGCACGCCCAACTTGATCAAATCAAGTGGCATCCCATGCAAATAATCAAAAAAATTGATTAAGGGTTTGATCTCTTAATTCATATGATCCAAAATCCTAGGCACCCAATAATTGGAGTCCAATGAGTCTAATTCATTAAGATTATTAGCAAGTAACTTGAATTAATCTTATCAAATAAGTAATTCTAGTACAAAGAGAAAATTGAGTTCAACCATGTGCTAGCAAGGTTGTCTTGAACTCAATAGAGTTTCTCTAAATCCAATTGAGACTTCATAAGTCCAATTACTTATTTTAGATCTAATTCCTTTGTTGTGTGACCCCATAGGTTCAATTCTATCTGATAGTAAGATATATAATATTTTCTATCATAGTATTATTAAAACTCTTTTCAATGGATTAGAATAATTTCACTCTAACTCATCAAAGATTATCGATCTTGAGCAACTCTAATGAGCTCTCACAATCCATCAGTGACACCTGCCAGTATATAGTGGCAACCCAGTAGAATGAAAAAAGAATCTTAAGGTATAGTTAACATGTGATTCAGTCCTTCTATCGTAAGTCCTGACTAGATGGCAAGTCATGGATAAATCATCAAACCTCATCATCAGTCATATGATAGATTCGATCAGCTCAAGTCCAATTATGATCCTCAAAAAAAAAAATTTTCATCAATCACACTACTATGATCATAGACTCTCGGACTTAGCCTCTCAAATTTCATAGGACTACTGCTCTCTATTAAGATCGATAGATTCTATCTAGATGCACACATACTCATATAATGGATCAATTATCGCCAACATCTACTACACGATCTCAATGAGACCATGTTTATGTGTCAATCAAACTTCAATATCTTCATTACGAGTAGTCGTATCATCGCAGATCAAAAAATCACTCACATAATTATAGCATCGAGACAATCACTGATGATTGATTAGAAATCCAAGTGATCTCTCGTATAGTTATACTCAGTACTAGTTGTTCTCTAACAACTATCCACACTCATCGCTCAGTATCTCTATATATAGATCAGAGACTCATCTACCTTGAAGGAAGCGATCTATATGCCGGTCTATTCGGATCGATCACCATCTTCATGATGATACTATGATCGAAAGCATTTAGAAATTAATTATATATGCCTCTAATTTTCAACATCTTTGAGAATATATATTAAAGTATTAATTTCATGGATGATTTAAGGATACATTACTCTTGAATGAAAATGAAACTTATCCTTTTATTGATCAAATCAATATATTAAGTACAAAATTATATTCGAGACTTATTACAATGCATAAGCTAGATTGACTTCTAGGACATATATCTAACAATCGGATTTTCATCATTCTCATCGAGTTCAACTGGATCACCATTTTGGATCCAAAAACCATAGTATCCATCTGACTGACGTAGTACTCTATCGGATCTCCTTAAAGATGCCTCAACAATTGGCTTTGGATTTGATCTAATCAAATCCAATTTTATATTTTCACTAGTCTGTATCGATTCTTCCACATGTCGAACTTCATCAAGCTCAACCTTAGTGGCTTTAGTTTCTTCCCTAAGAAACTCTTTTTTCAAAAAGAATGCCTTATTGCTGATGAATACCTTTTGTTCTTCAGCATGGTAGAAGTAGTATACCCTAGATACCTAGGATAACCCTACAAATAACCACTTATTAGATCGAGGTCCAAGCTTATCGATCTGCAAATATTTGACATAAGTCGAACAACCCTAAATCTTAAGAGGAGATAGTATCAACCTACCTCTAATCCATATCTCATATGGTATTTTTGTGACTAATTTGCTCGAAATATTATTCAGAATATAGCATGTAGTCTCAAGAGCATAACCCTAAAAGAAGTTGGCAGACTTGCAAACTCCATCATAGACTGAACCATGTCTAACAGAGTTCGATTTTTTCTTTCAGACACCTCATTATATTGTGGTATCCTAAGAGTGGTCAATTATAAGAGAATCTCATTCTTTCAAAGATATATCAAAAATTTATTAGAAAGGTATTCACCTCCTCAGTCTGATCGAAGAGTTTTAATACTCTTTTCAATTTATTTTTCTACTTCACTAAGAAATCATTTAAATATTTTAAATAATTCAGACTTATGCTTCATAAGATAGACGTACCTATACCTCAATTTATCATCAGTAAATATAATGAAGTAGTAATACCCTCCTCAAGCATCTATGTTCATAGGTCCACATACATCACTATGTACTAGATATAGAACATCACTAGCTCGTACACCCTTTCTAGTAAAGGACGACCTGGTCATCTTTCTGAGAAAATAGGACTCATAGGTCAGCAACGATTCACAATCATTGATGTCGAGGATTTTCTCTTTAGTTAACCTATTTATCCTATTCTTATTTATATACCGAGCCTATAATGCCAAAAGTAAGCATCTGTGACATTATCTATTCTAGAATATTTGTTCAATGTGTACATTACACTAACAAGTTGTGATAAAATATAAATACTATCTTTTAATTATCCATGCATAATCATGACACCATTCATAATGATATCATAGAAAAAAAAATTTATTAAAAAATTATAACCATCTTTGGCCAAAAGGCCTATGAAAATAACATTCATAAGGAAAGATGGACAATAATGATAATCATCTAAAACAATGGCATTTCAATTGAGAGCAAGCTGAACTTTTTCTATAGTTAGAACTGGAACAGCTCTTCCATCATCAATATTCAAAAATCATTCGCTCTTCTCAAATTTTCTACTAATTTGAAGCCCTTACAACGAATTGCAGATATAAATCAAACTTCCATATTTAATATCTAGATAGTAGTATCACAAATAAAGAAATTACAAGATGTTATCATATAAATACCTTATCCAACAATTCTTTGTTCATTTCTCTTTCTAGACCTGTTCAGATCAAGAAAAGCTAGATACAGAAGATAATTTCTCTTCCAGTACCCCAACTTTTTGCAAAAGAAGCATTCTACCTAACTCTGATCTGTTTTAAACTAGTTAGTTCGATGGGGCTTGGAAGTCCTTGCACGATACCACTGCACCATACTTGTCTTTTCTTTCTTAGAGGATTGATGCCCTATTGAGGATGAATCCTCAAGTGTGCCAAAAGACTTGTTCAACCTTTGAAATATTTTTTTTGACTCAACATCATCAAATTTATAACTAAATTCATCACTCATAGTAGCTCTTATTATACAATGTACTGTCATACAGTCATTGAGCCACTTCTGATAAGTATCTCTAACCATCGCATCTGCATTGGGAGCCGGTACTTCAAGTGCTAGATCCATAAGCACATATAGGATCCTCTCGTACTCGAAAACTATTCTCAACTTTCAATATCAATTATTGAAATTTGATCCTATAAGCTTGTCACTGTCCAATAGTGAGCAGAGCGACAAACGACGAGCCATAACTGAAAGAAAAATATTAAGACCTATTAGTATATGAATTATCTAATCCTAAAAGACTTGGACTTTAGTCTAAAGGTTCTCTCACTATGTTATACGAATTGGTGGTCTCTTCCTTCAATTTAAAGAATTATCTTAATTCTTTAGCAGATACTAGAATCCACACAGACTGCACACGAGCCCGACTATGGCCGGCCAACCCATGTGCATCTATGGATAGGTTCTTAATCAATTATTTCTCTAAACTACTTCTTGTAATTAATTTTACCTCAGATTTTATTTCAATAGGTTAGGGCTTCCACTGAAAGTTCTGGTTAGGTCCAACCATTAATATGACCATACTCAGTGCATCTAACTAACAAATGATCAAGCCCGATGACTTTGGTTGGCCAATCTAACTACCCATCAGAAAGACATGACTGAGTTATCATGTTATGAATGATAATTTAAATAGTAAATAAGCATCAAATCTTTGAGCCTCCAATGATTATTAAACTAATGGACCCATTATCACCCAACTTAATAGGAGGCTATGATCTAGTTATCCCTATAACTATCTCATTTTAAGGACCTAATAATTTAGAAAATTTGATTATATAATTTGAGAAGCAATTAATCGATGAGTCTTAAATCCTTCCACTGACTTTATCAAGTTACAAAAAGAACTAGACAAGCTAGTCCATTGGACTGACAAGTCTAAATCTTCTCATTAACTTCATCAAGTCATGAAATAGACTAGAGACAAGCTGGTCCAAGAGCACCTAAATCAGTCAAACTGATTTAATGTTTTGAGAATGAGAGAAAAGATCGATCTGTAAGTCATATATCCTCTCACTGACTTTACCAAGTCATGAAGAGGACTATAGACAAGCTGGTCTAGAGATACCTAAATCAGTCACACTGATTTACCTGAGTGATAAGGGTCAACTCAAATCAATCAGTAACCTAATCAAAGCATAATCTACAAAATTAGCCAGATAAGTGAGATCGATGAGAGGATCTGTCTTGACTTGCCTTAGACACCATCAAAATAGTCAAATAAACAGACTATCAATTAAAAACCACTGGTCATATTGTCAAGCAATATTGCCAGACTTATCTTAGACACCAATTGGTTGATTAGTTTCGATTCGACCAATCAAAAGACTTGGGCTAAACCATTGAGCCACGATCCGGTTCATTTGGTATGATCAAAAATATGAACTTGATCAAGCTACAACTATTGAGATTCGTTTAGAAAAATTCTGACCTAATCTAATTCAACTCTTAATTAGATTTAATCAATTTCTCTAATTTATCCATATTTACTTCTAACCCTAGGTCTAATCCAATTAGAAGATCTGATTCGTGCTAACCCATTGCCCATCAATTTATGAGATATCTTAATATCTTCAATTCTCAAATTTAGATCACTTAATTCTAAATTAAGTATGTGAAACATATGTTTTAGTTTGTAGAACTATTCTACTAGGGTTTTAAGTGAAGCATACTATATGTTTCAAAATTTTAGACCTTACAATCTAATTTTTAGATCTATGATTAATAATTAAAATTATATCAATTTAATATAAATTTTATATATATATTTATGCATCATATAAATATTTAGATCACTACTGATTACATCATATGTAACATATAATTCAGATTTTAAAATAGTTTTCATATCTGAATTAATTTTATTAAAATTGTAATGAATCATAAATCACTTTAGATCTAATCTAAATATATTGATAATCAAAATAATTTTAAAATTCTTTTTGCTATTCTTTATCATGAGATTTGATCACAGTGGCATTCCTACTAGTCATAAGAGAACCTATCAAATAGACAAGAGAGAGACTTAATCCCTACCACCTCTTATGATCGGATGGCTTGGTGATGTACCCAATCAGAGTACTTGACTACTAAGATTAAAAATCTAATTTCTAAATCTAATTGCATCTCCATTTGTAACGAAGAAGATTTAGACATGCACTAATACGAACATGATCATATCATTCATGTTTTACATCTAATCTAATTAGATCAATGTATCATATACATTGTTTCAGATCTAAAACTAAATTTATACAGCATATAAAATATTCAATTCAGATCAACAATTATATAGAAAAATAATTCAAATACACACATGAATGCATGAAAATAAAATTTTGGTTAGACCTAATTTTATGTTGTGCAGAATTTTGCTTGAAATTAGATTTGAAAATATATCAAAATAGATTCGATTCAGATCTTGATGAAGTCTAACTTCCAACCCAAAATAACATCATAAAAATTTTGTTAAAATAAATTTAAAATAAATTTTGATTGAATTATTATTCTAATAAAAAATCTACATCAAGAAAATTCTATTATACTAGATTTATAACTAACCATCATCAACCATTGATTTGGTTCTTTAAATCTGATTAAAATTAGATCAAAAAATTTTTAATTAATAGATCTAAATTAGATTTATTATCTACCATAAAAATTTAATTACATATAATATGTAAAAATACTAAAAAAATTAATCTATATATCTTTGTATCAACCTGACTCTGATACCAATTGAAGAAAAAAATCATTCGATCTGATCGGATCGTCAGGATGTATCTGAAAAATTTTTTATTCTATTAATTTATAATATTTATAAATTATCTGAATCATAGTAGAATAGAGATCAAAATCTCTAGTGAACAGAACACTCCAAGGTTCTAGATCCAAAGCCTTACAAGGTCTAAACGTACAAACTCTCTACTTCAAGCGCACACCAGGCTCTGTAGGGAAGAGGGATGAAGTCCTTTACATCAATCTTTAGAAGGGAAGCAAAGAAGGAGGAGGAAATATATCTCCAGGCCTTGGAGGGATTCTTCATGCCAAGAACCAGCACCCTAAGAAATCCCCACACTAAGAAGAAGAAGAAGTCCAAGAAACATAGTGCCTCACTTCTTTTTGTTTGTCGCATAAACAACTTCCTATCTCATGATATTTTTTCTTTGTTTTGTCACACACCCAAAAACCACCTTTCCATGGGTTAGAGTCTCCCCTTAAATAGGTGTGCCAAAAGACTTGGTCAAGACCCAACTTAATTAGGTGTTTAATTCAAACCAATTTTGAATTGTTTCGCTCCTTATCCAAGTAGGAAACTGACGAAAGGAAAGGTGCCTAGGTATCTCACACATGCACATAAGAATGGGCTGAAATATTTAGCGCTCCCTCTTCCTTCTAGTCAACCACACAATGAGAGACAATCTTTGGTATGTGGGACTCCATGGATCTTATCCAGTTAGGTCCAAATTTGGCTCAATTCGAACTAGATTCAAATCAGATTCGAACCAAACTCGAAGAGCGTGTCAATCCTAATCTAATTAAAATTCTGATCCAAATCTAACTTAGATTTTTAATCCATTCAAGCCTAATTAAATTAAATCTAATCTAAAATTAGTTGGTACTTGAATTCAATCTCTCATAAATCTCTTGGATCATTGATCAGATTATCATCATCCCTAGAATTAAACCTAAACCTCATGTCCAGTGCTAGCTAGACATAGTCAACTATTTAATCATGTATGACCTCCAACTTAATTCATATTTAAGTCAATATATTTATTCAATTAAGTCATGTACTTTCAAATTAAACATATAGATTTAGATCAATTTTTTTCTACTTTGTCTGACTTTATGTGTGACTCTATATGTTCGAATACTAAATCGATAGCACATGAACTACTTCCTGTACTAATCGAAATTATCATTTAGCAATGATTTTCGATGTCTAGATAGATCGAATATTTGTAAGGTAATACTCAAAAACTTAGAAATATGGTTACCTCATAATTCATCCCTTTGATCTTGAATGTTCAGGATGATCTAGGGCTTAACTATCAACCCTGGATTAGTCATCCACATTATATTTCAATTATTTTCAAATCCTGTGATCTATCATATAGATTATCCCAATCGAGATCTTACTCAATTGAAATACAGTGATGCATTAACTCTTAAAATATAGAGGGGTCAATCCCATCTTGATCTACTTACAGACTTCGTAAGTACTTGATTGTATCCAATAGCCTAATGTCACTGTATTAGAAATACAAATAGTTTGGCATCAAAGTACAATGAGTTGCTTGCAACTCACCATAGTGATCTCAAGTCAGAGGGACACTTATATCTATATTCTTCGTAAGCTTCTCTTGACAACAGAATACTCCGCAGGTGAGTCTCTTGTTTAGTGACAATGTACTCCTACATCTCACCTATATGCCACCATATTCCTTGGTTAAGAGGACAACCAACCTATATGGCACATAACCACCTACTCTTGATAAACATCATCATCTTTTAATGATGTATAATTTGATCATGAATAATTTTAAGAACTATTCGATAAATCCTCCTTTATCGATTGTCATTATAGTTCTAAAGACTTCATCATAACATAAGAATTCTAATAAGGATGATGTACATCTTATGATGAAAAATATCAAATAACTTTTTATAATTTATATATATATTGCAAAGAGCATAATCATCCAAATGATTGGCTTTAGAACATATTTCCTAATAAAAGATAGGGAGCAACAAGGATTCTTAATGCAAGTAGGACTCACATGAAAAGACTATTTAGTTTTGAATAGGATTCAAATCTTTCCTCTATTTAAAGGACTCTTCCCTAAGGATCTTAGCGTCAGATTTTTAGCAAGCACTAAGCCCCCTAAACAGCCCCCATGCCTCCCTCTCTTCTCCCTTTTGGTTCCAATGTCTAACAAGGTTGGATGCCCACCTTCTTCCAATGCCTAAAGGTGTTTGGGCGGCTATCTTCCTTACTAATTTTCAAGTCCTTGGTAGCTTCCAGATCAAGAGAAGAAGATCAAGTAAGAGAAGAAAAGAAAAAGATCAAGGATTGATCAAAGAGTTGATCAAAGGATCCAGGCTTCGTTCAGATTCGCAGGAAGATCTTCTTGGAGAAGAAAGATCTACATCAAAGAAGACTGTTCTCGACTAATCCTGAGTGGATACCAGTAAAGGTCGGATACTTACATAGCTAAGAAAGAACCTACTTTCTTTCAGATTCAGATTCGAAGAAAGGAATAGTGAAACAGATATGTATTCAATCACATATTTAATTTCAGTATAAAATTCAGCATGCATTCAATTTCAACATATGAAGTAGATTCATGTATTCTATATTTTATGCATACATGAACTAGATTAAAAGATATTTTAATATTAATTCTGCTGTATTATTTAGAAAAAAAAATTTAAAACATACATGCATGCACCCTATATGAAAATCCAACACTATCTGCCCTCGAGCCTCCTTGGATATGTCAGTGTTCCTTAGCACCTCCTCACTGTCCATAGTAGATGCCAACTCCAATCGAACCCACCAAATATCTGAAGATACTCTTCAGTGCTCACCATGCTCTCTGTCAGGGTACATCATAAACCTACTCACTTGACTCACTACATGGGCAAAATCCGACCTACAATACACCATGGAGTATACAATGCATCCTACATCAGAGGCATATGGCACTCTCTCCATCTCCTGAGCCTCCACCTTAGTCTGTGGTGATATGGTCTTTGAGAGTCAGACATACCCAACAAATGGTAGCTCCATCGATTTGGCCTTCTTCATCTCGAACATCTCCAAGACCTTCTTTATGTAGCCTTCTTGAGATAAATGTAACAGCCCCTTGGTTCTATCTCTGATAATCTCTATACCTAGGATCTTCCTCGTAGGTCCCAAGTTCTTCATCTCAAACTCTCGAGACAAAGCTGCTTTCAACTTCTGCACAACTTTCCTACTCTTGCATGCTATTAGCATATCTTCCACATACAAAAATAAGTACATCCTAGATCCATCCTTCAGAGATCTAACATATACACATGGGTCGTAATCACATCTGGAAAGTCCTATGCTCCTCTCGTAGGTGTCGAATTACTTGTACCACTATCTCGAAGATTACTTCAACCCATACAACAACTTCTTCAACAAATGACCTCTCCATCCATCCCAGGCTCTCTAAACCCTTGTGGCTACTCCATGTAAATGCTCTCCTCTAGATGTCCATAGAGGAAGCCATCTTGACATTCATTTACTCCAATTTCAGATTCTGAGCTGCAACTACACTCAACAGCACCCTAATGGACGTATGCCTGATGATCGAAGAAAAAATCTCTGAATAATCAACTCCTTCTCTCTATGAATACCCTTTGGCTATAAGCCTAGCCTTGTATCTCACTCCATCTTGCTTTAAAGGTGCCTTCTTTCTGATGAAAATCTATTTGATGCCAATAGGTCGAGCATCTTTTGGTAGATCCACCAGCTGCCATATTCGATTCTTCTTGAGAGACTCTGTCTCCTCTATCATGGCCTACATCTGTGACTCCTGATCCAGACTGTCCATGGCCTCCTCAAAGATCTCTGAATTTGATGAGAGCATAAGAAATAATCTCATCAATGCCATATCGGACTAGCTTGTGAACAGTGCATGTTGACTTATGTAGTGCCACTCCCCTTGAGCTGACCTGCAAGTCGGTTGCCTGTGGCTGCCTCTACACCTCCTCCTAGATAGATTGGTCTTCTTGCTGATCCTCCATAAGTGTATGACCATGTCTACCTATCTCCACCTCAAACTGAACATGATTCAAAGTCGAAGTTGAAGGCAAATCACCTGAATGCGAGTGCTATCCAATGCTGTCCAGTGCTGACTTTTTAGCTTCATTCACACCTCCCGACTTCTTCACAGCGCTCTTCTCATCAAAAATCACATTCCTACTAATGACACATTTATGAAAATATGAATCCCATAGCAAGTAATCCTTGACACCTTGTGGAAACCTGATGAAGATCATCTTTTTGTGATTTTGAGTCCAACTTGCTCCTTCCGGCTTCCTCCACCAAAGTATAAGCTGGGCAGCTAAATACCTTTAGGTGGCCAAGCTCTACCTTTTTTCCACTCTAAACCACCTTTAGAAGTCCTCTATTGAGTTTTTTATGAGGAGACCTGTTAATAAGAAAACATGCAAAAGTTAGAGCATCACCCCAAAAAGACTTGGGTAGTGATGCCTGCAGCCTCAAGCTCCTGACCTTCTCCGTCAATGTCTAATTCATCTTCTCCATAACACCATTCTGCTGAGGGGTCATCTTCATTATGTAGTAACATTTGATGTCATTTTTCTCACAATACCTCCTAAACTCCAAGCTTGTGTACTCTCCTCCATTATTAGACCTCAAACACTTCACTGGCTGCCCTATCTCCTTCTCAACCTCATCTCTTCAGGCTTTAAATCGGACAAATACCTTTTAACTTTTTCCTAATCAGATACACCCATACTCTCCTAGAGAAGTTATCTATGAAGGTGATAAAATACCTAGCTCTACCTCAAGCTGAAACAGATGCCGGTCTCCATACATCCGAGTGAACAAGCTCCAAAACACCTTCACTCCGCTTGGTACTATTAGCAAACCTTATCCTGTTCTATTTGCCATAGATACAAGGCTCACATAGATCATCTCCCTCTTTTTTAAATGCTAGAATCAAACCTCTTCTACTCAATTCCATGAGTCTCCTATCACTCAAATGACCCATACGATAATTTCACAGCTGGTAGGCAAGCTGTTCCTTTTGTGCTGCCGTAGATACCTCCACACTATCAGTAATTGCTGAGTCCTTCATCCTATACAAATTGTTACTCAGTCTTCTCCCTTTCAACACCACCAAAGCACCCTTAGAAATCTTCAAACACCCACTGTCCGACTGACAACCGAAAGCATACCCTTATTTCTCCAAGTAACCCAGGGATATCAGGTTCTTCTCTAGCTTCGATATATGTTTGACATTGGTGAGTATCCGTATGACTCCATCATACATCCTCACCCTAATAGTACCAACACCAGCAACTATATATGGATAATCATCTCCAAGAGTCACACTTCTTCCATTGAATTTCTCATAAAATGCAAACCACTCCCGATGTATAGTGTAATGGTGGGAATATGCTAAATCTAGTGTTCGGTGCTATCAAACTCTGCAGTTCTATTTGATACAATTAGTATATCATCTCCACTATCCTCAGATAATAGAGCTCTACTCTCACTGGTTGAACCACCCTTGGGAGAGCTCTTCTCCTTCTCATTCTTCAGAAATGGGCAATTCCTCCTAAGATGACCAGGTCGATGATACTTATAGCATTTCCAAGCCTTCTGATTCCCTCGAGATTTTGATCTACCCTTTAACTTGTCTCGAGTCCTCTTCTTAGACTTCTCTTTCCTCTCATTAATAGTAAAAATTATTTAAAATGGTATCCTAAAATCAATCATATGATGATTGAGTTCATCTTTATATATGAATTATTGATTAATGAATAATAGTTATTCTGATATTTTTCATCATAAAGTTACATCTTTCTTGAACTCTTATGTTGTGATGAAGTCCTTAAAACTATACTAGTGTATGATAAAGAGAGGATTTATCGTATGTTGGATTCTTATGGTGCAACAGAAGGGGTAGATGCTTAAAATTTTCATTCAAAACACCCGATGCATCGAAAATCCTAATATCCAAAAATCCTTGACTATATCAATCAAAGTATCGTTAAAATAAGTTTGGATCAAAAGAATACCTGTAGCACTAATCCAATTTCTATAAGGTGTCTAAGTGTTCGCCCTCCAATGGTGATCCATACAAAAATTGAACCAAAGATAGCACTCCTCCTTCACCTTGCTTCAAGAGTTCTAACCCCTAGAACTCGACTAGCTACCAATCGATCAGACCTTCCTTCGGATCTGAGTCTGAACCTCTCTAAACTACCCACTGAACCTGACCACCTTTTCTGGACCGCTTAAACCCTTAGAGCTATTAAATTAGGCTTGTCTTAAAAGAACAAGCCTTTGTCCTAAACCCTAGAGTTGTAAGAGAGGGAGTAGATAGGGGATGTAAGAATTGAGTGATCAAACCTTCTATCATCCCCTATTTGTAGTACCAGATTTAGTGCCAACAAAGAAGGCATGCCTCATCTAGAAAGCCATATCAAATCCTCATATCACTTATCTAAGAGTCTTTAAATAGAAGGACTCTTCAAGGTGTGATACATCGATTTCAGTCCTCTCACGCACGCACACCCAGAATGAGATAAATTTGGCATCTCTTCTGACTTCAAATATGCATGAAAAATTGCCATGTAACATATAATTCAAATAGGAAGGCTATCAATAAGTGATGCCTTATTTGGATAAGTGCTTAAACCTGAGAAGGTCTCTCCATCGGAGAGACGCACAAGCACCTTCTCACTGTCGCACGCGCGCTGCCCAGAAAAGGGCATCAAAAGCAACCTTGCAAATATCCAATAATTTTTTAGATTTTTTTCACATGATCAACACTTAAATCTGATCCTTATCAAGAAAACTATTAGATAAAAAGTCACTTAAGACTCCTTAAATAGAAGGAGTCTTCACATCCCTTCGCACGTCCAGAAAACCTGTTGCACATGCGATAATGTTCTAGAAATTTTTTGTTAGATGTATGTTCTAGAAGCCAATATAGCTAACATATTGTAATAAATCTAGGACATAATTTATACTTAATATATTGATATGATCAATAAAAAGATATTTTTTTTTCATTCAAGTGTAATGTATCCTTGAATCATCCATGAAATTAGCTTCGATACATATTCTCAAAGTATTGAGAATTAAAGACATATATTTAATTTTTAAATACTTTTGGTCATGAAATTATCATAAGAATGATGATGGATCTAGATAGACTGGTGTACAAATTACTTTCTTCAGGAAAGACAGGTCTCTTTTCTACTGTGTAGAGACATAGGGCGATAAGTGCGGGTGGTTGTTAGAGAACAACTAGCACTGAACGTGACCATACGAGAGATTACTTAGATTTTTATTCAATTATCAATGATTGTCTCGATGCTATAGTTATGTGACTGATCCTTTGACTTGAGATGGTACTGCTATTCATAGTGAAACTGTTGGAGTTTGACTGATATATAAACATAGGTCTCAATGAGCCCTTGTAGTGGATGTTGGCGACAGTTTGTCCACTGTAGAATGGGATGCACATCAAAATAGGATCTAACAACCTTGATAGATAGGAGTAGTCCTATAAAATTTGAGAGGCTAAGTCCAAGAGTCTGTGGCCACAGCAATATGATTGATGGAAAAGAGTTTTCATAAAAGTCACAACTAGACTTGAGCTAATCAATCTATCATATGACTGATGTTGAGGTTTGACGATTTATCCATGACCTACCATCTAGTTGGGACTCACGATAGAGGGACTAAATCATATGTTAACTACACCTAGAGGTTTATTTCAGTTCTACTGGGTTGCCACTACATACTGCTAGGTATCACTGGTGGATTGTGAGAGCTCACTAGGATTATTTCAGATTAACAATTCTTGTTGAGTTAGAGTAAAATTATTTCGATCCATTGAAAAGAGTTTCAATGATACGATGATAGAGATCATTGTATGTCTTACTACCGATAAAATTGAACCTATGAGGTCACACCCAAAGGCTCTCCCCACACCCTCTTTTCCTCTCCCTTTCTTTTCTCTTGGGTGCAAAAGAGGGTGTCTAATTATGAATGCAAGGGCTCCAATAGTTGGCGCCTAATGGGCTTCCTAATGTAAGTTGGATAACTTAAGTTAACAAAAATTCTAATGCAAGTAGGACTTGTATTATATGATTGAATAGGATTCAATCTTTGTGCCTATAAAAGGAGACCTCCCCTAAGGTCTCTAAACCATCAAAACCAACAGCCTCTCACACCCAAAGGCTCTCCCCACACCATCTTTTTCTCTCCCTTTTTCTTCTCTTGGGTGTTTAATACACCCTTTTCTTAGGATGCGCATCCCAAGGAGTTCCATGTCCAAAAAAATTTGGGTGCCTCTTCCTTGCTAGTTTCTAGCATCTGATAGTAGCACATAGCAAGGAGAAATTCTAGAGAAGAGGAGAAGAAGATCAAAGAGAAAGATCAAATGTTGATCACGATCCAGACTTCGTTCAGATTTAGCAGGCTGAATTTTGAAGAATCAAAATTCAGATTATAGAGGACTGTTCCAAACTAATCCTAAGTGGATACTCATAGAGGTCAGACACTTGTGTAGCTAACAGAGACTCTCATCTCTTTCAGATCCAGTTTTGAAGAAAGAGATTGTGAAACAGGTATGTAATTTGATCACAATCTGAATTTCAGCATATATCAATTTTAGCATATGAGATAGATCCATGTGATTTTATATATTTATGTATACATAATTTAGATTAAAATTATTTTAATCTTATTCTCTACTATGGTATTTAGAAAATAAAGTTTTGAAACATACATGCATGCACCAAACCCTAAATTTCAATAGTAGTATCAGAGCCATGGGTTTTCATATGCTAAATTTTGATATATATATATTTTTGAAAAATTTTAAAATTAATTTTTTTCTTGATATATAAGATGCATGGATAGATCTTTAAATTTAAATTTTAATTTTAGATTTAATTTTAGAATATATAGTTAATATGTTGTTAAATGTATAGATCTGAATTTTGATCTAGAAAGAGTTTTAGTTAATGTTCATGTGAAATATAGATGCATGCATGAAATCTGAAATTTTTTTTTATAATCTAAATTTTAATTCATATATGTGATATATGATTGCATATTTAGATCATAAATTTATTTTTAATCTCATTCATGATTAGTATATGAGATATATGATATCATGCTTAGATCTAAAATTTTATTTAGATCTAATTATAATGCATATATATGCTATATATTTGTATGTTAAAATCTAAAAATTATTTTTATATTTTAAAACTTACTTTCATGCAAAGAATTTAGATCTGAAACATGATTTTAGAATCTAAAATTTATGTTTGTACATGAGAGTTTTGATCATGGAAAAATCAAAAATTAGGTCATGTAATAGGATTACATCTAAGATTTTTTATTTGAGTCATATGGGTCTAATTCGACTAAGTAATTGGTCAAATCGAGTCAAGTATTGAATTGAGTTAGATCAATTAAGTTAATGATCCTACAATTATTGTTGATCAAATTGATTAAATCTCATATGTAGAATCGATTAACCTAAGGACCTAATTTGGCTCATTAGTTTGAGCCCGATTCGCTTTAGCTAATCAATTCTGATCAATCGACCTATTGATGTCTAAGACAAGTTAATGAGATATGATTATTTCATTGATTCTGTTAGCCGATCTAGCCAATTCATTGGTGTCTAAGGAAGGCAACAGGGGACCCCCATCGTTCTCCACTTACCTGATCAATTTGAAAAATTAGATCTTGAATTAGGTTACTTAGTAATCTGGTTTAGCCCATGCCAGTTAGATCGATCATATGATGACTGATTAGATGAGATCTAAATCTAAACCTCTCTATAAATATTAAGTCCATAGGTCTTCCACCATTGTAGATGTGCGAGTGTGCTACCGACGTTGATTATTCTCAGTGGTCATAATGGTTCAGTTGCATCAGAAACACGCAACCACTCTATTAGCAAAGAGTTGCTCCAGGATAGGGATGGGGTTGAACTCAATAACTGTTAGGTGAGGGACTCAATGACGGCCTTGCATCTGTTTGTAGACGGTGGGTTGGGCTTAACTAAGAAGTGTAGGCAATAACTGTTAGGTGAGCCCACGTGACTTAGAGACCAAGTGGCTGTAACATGCTTAGTAAAGCATCTGGACAAAGAGTCACCTACGCATAGGGTGCATGCTACCAATAACTATTAGGTGAGGTGCATGTCATCGATGGAATCGCAGCACCCACTAGGAATCTTTTATCGCGTTAGAGTTTTCATTTCCTTTTCGAAGGTGTAGGGATTCGAAAAATTAGTGAGAGTCATTATTTGCATCTTAAAGTCTCTAAAAATAAATTAACATATTAAATATAAAAGTCTAACCTAAATCTCTACTCTTGCAGTTCAACCATCATGTCAGCCTCAAACCCTCTAGCTCGCATCCTTGAAACCAATCGTTTGACCGATAATAATTACAAAAACTAGCTTAGAATCTCAAGATTATCTTGACCTCAAAAAAGTTAAGCCATATTCTCGACCAGGATCCCGTTGTGTTGTCAAACCATCCTACTGCTGAGCAGAGAGCTACTTTTGAGAAGTAGATGGATAAAAATAGTCAGATCAAGTGTTATGTGCTGGCATCTATATCAAACAAGTTGTAAAGCTAGTACGAGCATATGCCCACTATTCAGGCTATGATCACTCACCTGCAATAGTTGTATGGTGAGCAAAGCCGTACTGCATGTTTCGAAGTGTCCAAGAGACTCTTCAACCTTAAGATGCGTGAGGGGCAGTCTGTCCATGAGCACTGTATGACAGTGATCAAGGATATTGAGGAGCTTGGGAAGCTCGGGCTTGATATGCAAAAAGAATTACAGATGGATCTGTTCCTTCAATCCTTTACCAGTTCATATAGTCAATTCATCATGAATTTTCATATGAACAAACTTGACTGCACTATTTTCGAACTTGTCAACATATTGGTCACAATGGAGAGTACCTTGAAGAGTTCAAGGGGCACTGTTCTCGTTGTGGAACGGACTTTTTCTTCCAAGAGAAAGTCTGTTGGAAGGAAGAAGGCTAAATCCACAAAGAAGCAAAAAAGAGAGAGCAAGCCAAAGAAGGATGGTCCAAAGGCGACTGAGGTAAAAAAAAAGTGTTTCCACTGTCATGCTGAAGGCCATTGGAAAAGGAACTATCCTAAATACCTGGAGAGCTTAAAGATCAAAAAGGGTGACAAACCTTCTGAAGGTATGCTCGTAATAGAATCTAACCTCATAATTTTTTCTACTTTTAATTGGATATTAGACTCTGGCTCGAGTGCTCAATGTACCTCTATGCAGGGTCTGATAGAAAATAGGAGGTTGAGGAAAGGTGACATGATCCTTCGGATTGGCAATAAAGCAAAGGTTGCTGCAGAGGTCATTGGCACTTACCTTCTTCGATTATCGTCTGGTGTTAGATTAGATTTAAAAGACTTATTATGTTCTTGTAGCTAGTCAAAATTTAATTTCCATATCTGTGCTAGCACAAGAAGGTTTTGAAATTAATTTCAATAAAGACTTTTGTTCCATTTATTTATGAAATAAATTGGTTGTATGAGATCTTTTAATTGACAGTCTTTATCACTTGCATGTTAGTGTGAATATGAACCTAAACGAGCAAATAGTGAGTGTCGTAGATCAAAAGAGACCTAGAGATGAGATTAATCAGAAGTACTTATGGCACTATAGACTAGGTCATATTAGAGAGGACAGGATAAACAGACTAAAAAAGGATGGGATCCTTAGCTCTCATAATCCAGAGTCGTATCCAGCTTGTGAATCCTTCTTTTAAGAAAAAATGGCCAAGTTATCCTTTGTAGGATATAAAAAAAGGGCCACAGAGTTTCTTGTCCTGGTACACATCGATGAGTGTGGGCTATTTGATGTGCAGGTCAGAGGTGGTTACAGCTACTTCATTACCTTTACCGATGACCTATCTAGATATGGATATATGTATCTCATGAAACACAAGTTTGAGGCCTTTGAAAAGTTCAAAGAATTCAGGCATGAAGTAGAAAAGCAGACAGGCAAATCTATTAAGATTCTTCGATCTGATCGAGGAGATGAATACTTAGTCAAAAATTTTTGAGATATCTTAATGACAATGGCATAGTCTCTTAGTGGACCCCTTCTGGAACACCTCAGCTCAATGGGGTATTCGAAAGGAGGAACAGGACCTTATTGGATATGGTCAGGTCCATGATGAGCTTCACTGATCTACCCTTATTTTTTTGGAGACATATCTTGTTAACTGCCATTCACTTGTTGAATAGGATTCCTTCAAAGTCCGTTCCTACCACACCTTATGAGATATGGTTCGGTAAGAAGCTGAGTCTAGGTTATCTTAAGACTTGGGGATATCCGGCCTATATCAAGAAATAGATGGCAAAAAAGTTGGAGGATAGTCTATTATAGCTCGCTTTATAGGGTACCCAAAATAATCCATGGGATACTACTTTTACTTTCCACAAGGCCACAATGTGATTGTGAGTCGAAATGCCATGTTCTTGAAAAAATAGTTTATCCAGGATGGCGACAGTGGGAGGTTAGTGGAACTCAAAGAGGTCTCCGAAGAGTCTAGAGCTATAGATCCTTAGGAATCCATAGTCCATGAGCCAATAGTTGATGTTTCTCTGCCACCTCATAGATCTAGTAGGATCTTCCGATCTCCTGAAAGGTACATGGGTATGTTTACGGAGGAAGTAAAGGAAATATTTTTTATGGAAGATAGGGGTCATGGTGATGATCCCAATATCTTTGATGAGATGATGTCTCACATCGATTTCAAAAAATGATTAAATGCTATGAAGTCAGAAATTGACTCGATGCACTCAAACCAAGTCTGGATTTTAGTAGATCCACCTAAAGATATTGTACCTATTGGATGTAAATAAATCTACAAAAAGAAGATAGGTGCCGATGGTAAGGTAGAGACCTATAAAGCTAGGCTTGTGACTAAAGGTTATCGTCAGCACGAGGATATTGACTATCAAAAAACTTTCTCATCCGTAGCCATGCTGAAAATCCATCCACACTTTGCTTGTTGTTGCAGCTTATTATGATTATGAAATCTGGCAGATGGATGTGAAAACTGCCTTCCTGAATGGATATCTTGAGGAAGATATCTATATAGAGCAGCCTATGGATTTCACATCCGGTGATGGTGATCACAGAGTCTGCAAGCTGCACAGGTCTATATACGGATTAAAGCAGGCTTCTCAGAGTTGGAACCATCATTTTGATGAGACAATCAAATCGTTTGATTTCATCAAAAATGAAGAGAAATCTTGTGTATACAAGAGAGTCAGTGGGAGTGCGATCACCTTCTTCATATTGTACGTGGATGATATTCTCCTCATTGGGAATGATATTTTCATGCTGACCATGGTCAAAAGATGGTTATCCAAAGAATTCTCTATGAAAGACCTAGGGAAAGAATCCTATATTCTCAGAATAAAAGTCTATAAGGATAGACCTAAACAGATGCTTGACCTGTCACAAAAGCTGTACATAGAAAAGGTGCTGAAGAGGTTCAGCATGATAAACTCCAAGAGAGATCTTTTACCTCTTAGGCATGGTATTCGTCTCTCCAAGATAATATGTCCGACCACATCTGAGGAGATTCAACGCATGAGTAGGATTCCTTATGCTACGATAATAAGAAGCCTCGTATATGCCATTCTATGTACTCGACCTGATATTGCCCTTGCTGTGAGTGTCACAAGCAAGTATCAGTCGAATCCAAGCAAGGAGCACTAGATAGCTATGAAGAATATCCTTAAGTACTTAAGAAGGACTAAAGATTTATTCTTGATCTTAGGAGAGAATTTTGAATTATGAGTTGAGGGTGTATTCTTGTTCGATATATTAGAAGGGTTCTGAATATATGATCAATGGAGGCTGAATATGCTATAGATGTGTAGGATAAATTCTGGCTCTAATATTAGTTGTAGAACTGAATGTCATGCTATGACACGGTACTGCAAAAATAATGGCACCATAGCCCTTGCTAAGGAGCCCAAAGTCTTACAAGAAGTCCAAACATATAAAGCAGCAGTGTACGCGACTACCTCATGTCGAGATGCGAAGAGTAGACTCCACGGACAATATGGCAAATCCGCTGACTAAGCAGTTGAGCAACCAAAAATGAAAGTCCACCTTGAGAAGATAAGACTTAGATTTATGACCAATTGACTTTAGTCCAAGTAAGAGATTGTTAGATATATGTCCTAGAAGCCAATATGGCTGACACATTGTAATAAATCTAAGACACGATTTTGTACTAGTAATTTTTTTTTCATTCAAATGTGATGTGTCCTTGAATCATTCATGAAATTAGCTTCAATATATATTTTCAAAGTATTAAGAATTAGAGATATGTATTTAATGTGAAAAAATTCAGTATAGGGGTAAAATAGTAATTTTAAAACTTTTTTAAAATCACTATTTTACAGCAAAAATTATTAATTAATCAAATTAATTAATAAAAATTTATCCTACACTAGGATCTAAATATGATATATAGCATGCATGTATTTAAATTTGAAATTCGAATTTGAACAGTAAACACTTTACTGTAATATGTTCAGAACACAATACCTTTGTGCGGGTAGTAGATCACCGTAATCTGATCATCGTCGAAAGAGTCTGATCATCGTGATATAGCCACACAGCATGTCTGACCTCTGTGGATCATCCACATGAAGCTCCCAGTCTGATCAACTCCTCACGAGTGCTAGCTCGTTGTAGAGCCCTTTCGACGGCCAATGCTGATCGAACTTCTTCGATCGATGTCTACCAATTCTTTGGATGCTCCAGATCATCAACAGATGTGCTTGAGAAAATATTGAAGATCTTCCTAAAATTTGGTGGGCTCACGACACTCGTAGCTCACCTTCTCACTTCCCGAACTCCAGGCTGAAACCCTGAAGAACTCACTGAAACCCTGCGCACACTTTTTCTTTCTTTTCTTTCTTTTTCTCTCGGAAGGATATAGACCTTCACCTGGTACACAAGGATTTCGCACACCCAGATTTTCTCTCTAAAATTTTTCTTGCACATGCCCCATTCTTCTCCTCCTTTTAAAACAATGTCAAACGTCTTATCCACATGAGAGGATAAAGATGAGTAATTGCACATTTGAATTCAAATCAAATTTTGAATTCAAATGGAAATCAATTTATTCCTATCCACTAAGGGCATGAGAAGAGGAGGGTGTGGCTTAATTTGTGCATGAGTGATTTCATGAGAAACATTTTCTCGTGTAATAAATGGGGCGTTAAAAGAGGATAAGGTCAAGGCACTAAGATTGGTTGCTCATTCAAATTCAAACTTTGTTTTGAATTTGAATGGCCAACCAATCATCCTTATCCACTCATTTGTCACATTAAAGTAGGGCGTGAGGAGGGCTTTGCGTGAGAAAAAATTCTTGAGAACTTCCTTCTCATGAATTCAAATGGGCGCAGTGGAAGTGAGGTGGCACAGGGAGAATGGGTCAAGGTGGTTTCATTATTTAAACCAACCTAATTGAACCAAATAAGTTAGGCCAAATTAGACTAATTTAAACCCAACTAAATTAGGCTTAATTAGGCTCAATAAAATTCTAATCAAATCAGGAATTGATTAAGCCCAACCCCTAATCAAATCAGGGACCAAACCATCTTGACGATTAGGTCAACTCTTAACCTAATCGGGTCAAACCCAACTGAATCCAATTCAATTGGACTTGATCCAAAAATAATTACTCAATCAAATTGAGTTAATTAGTGATCAAATCACTAATTAAACCTCTCATAAATATTGAGTCCAAATCCGATGGGTAATCGGGCATCAAAATTCATCGATATGTAACTCTGATCGAAGAGTCCCAAACCAGTGGGACTCTTGAACCTGGTATCCAAAATGTGTGGGACTCATGATCAGAGAATCTTGATTCTCGATCACAGAGTCCCAGACACGTAGGACTCATAGTCTACGAGCATTAGGACTCTTCATCAGCCATCAGATCAGATAGGAACCTCTAATATGTGTGACCCCGCAGGTTCGAACCTAAGCCGATAGCACAGGAATCAATTTCTGTACTAATCGAAGTGACCATCTAGCAATGGTACCCGACGATCGGATAGATCGAATAGTCGCAATTGCAACACTCAGAACCTACGTGAATATGGTTACTGTATAATTCATCCTTTTGACCTCTGTGTTTAGGATGACTCAGGGTTAAACTGTCAACCCTGATTAGATCATCCGAATCGTGCTCAACTCAAAACAGTCCTATGACTCCTCACAAGGACTATCCTGGTCAAAATTTTACTAAATTGAAACACGACTGTACATAGCTCCTAAACTGGAGTAGTCAATCCCATCTTGACACACACACCGACAAGTCAAGTACTTGACTACACCCAGCAGCCTTCCGTCACTGAATTAGAAATTCAAGTAGTCTAGTACCTAAGTGCAGTGAGTTGCTTGCAAGTCACCGTGGCGGTCTCAGGTCGGAGGGATATTTATACCCATATTCCATCGAAGCAAATCTTGACAGCAGAAATAGCTCCAGATTCGATCACGTTCAGTATAGATGTACCCTTACATCTCACCGTATGCCATACCAGTGTCTCGACACTCATTGGTTAAGAGGACAACCAACCTATATGGCACACAATGACCTATACTTGATAAACGTTGTCATCCTTGGTAACAACGTATCATTTGGTCGCGAATAGATTTAAGAACTAAATGACAAATCCTCCTTTGTCGAGTCTAAATAGTCCTAAGGACTTCACCACAATATAGGAGTTCATTAGAAGATGAAACATTTTGTAACGAAAAAATATCAAAATAATTTTTATTAATTCATAATTCATGTACATATACAAAAATGAGCACAACCATCAACAGGCTGACGATTGGCTTTGGGATACTATTCCCAATATTTAATTCCTAAATGCTCCCGGTCATATGATCATCATAAAAATGATGATGGATCCGGACAGACTGGTGCATAAATTACTTTCTTCGAAAAAGATGGATCTCTAGTCCACTGTGTAGAGACACAAGGTGACAAGTGCGGATGGCTGTTAGAGAACAACTAGCATTAAGCATGACCATACGAGAGATCACCTAGATTTCTATTCAATCGTCTGTGATTGTCTCGATGTTGTAGTTGTATGACTGATTCTTTGACTTGAGATGGTACTGTTACTCACAGTGAGACTACTGAAGTTTGACTGACACATAAACATGGTCTGAATAAGCCTTTGTAGTAGATGTTGGCGATAATTGATCCACTGTAGGAGTAGGATGCGCATCAAGATAGAATCTATCGATCTTGATAGAGAGGAGTAGTTCTATAGGATTTGAGAAGCTAAGTCCAAGAGTTTGTAGCCATAGCAGTGTGATTGATGGAAAAGAGTTTTCATAGAAGTCACAACTGGACTTGAGCTAATCAATCTATCATATGACTGATGTTAAGGTTTGATAATTTATTCATGATCTACCATCTAGTCGGGACTCACGACAGAGAGACTAAATCATATGTTAACTACACCTAGAGGTTCATTTCAGTTCTACTGGATTGCCACTACATATTGCAAGGTGTCACTGGTAGATTGTGAGAGCTCACTAGGGTTATTCTAGATCGACAATCTTTATTGAGTTAGAGTAAAATTATTTCGATCCATTGAAAAGAGTTTCAATGATACGATTGAAGCGAAATTCAGTGCAGGGGTAAAATGATAATTTTAAAACTTTTCAAAATTACTATTTTACAGTGAAAATTATTAATTAATCTAATTAATTAATAAAAATTTATCCTACACTAGGATCTAAATATGATATATAGCATGCATGCATTTAAATTTAAAATTTAAATTTGAACAGTAAATACTTTACTGTAATGTGTTCAGAACACAATACCTTTGTGCGGATAGTAGATCTCCACAATCTGATTACCGTTGGGAGGCTCTGATCATCGTAATGCAGCCACACAGGGTGTTTGGCCTCTGCGGATCATCAACACGAGGCTCCCGATCTGATCAGCTCCTTACGAATGCTAGCTCGTTGTAGAGCCCTTTTGATGGCTGATGCTGATCGAACTCCTTTGATCGATGTCTGTCGATTTTTTAGATACTCCAGATCATTAGTAGACATGTTTGAGAGGATGTTGAAGATCTTCCTAAAATTTGGTGGGCTCACGACACTCGTAGCTCACCTTCTCACTTCCCGAACCCCAGGCTGAAACCCTAGGGTACACTAAGAAAAACTCTGCGCCCTTTTTTCTTTCTTTTCTTTCTTTTTCTCTCGGAAGGTTTTGGACCTTCACCTCATGCAGAAAGGTTCCTCATGCCCCAAACTTTCTCTCCAAAAAATTGTTCTTGCACACGCCCCACTCTTCTCCTCCTTTTAAAACAATGTCAAACGTCTTATCCACGTGAGAGGATAAAGATGAGTAATTGCACATTTGAATTCAAATCAAATTTTGAATTCAAATGGAAACTAATTTATTCCTATCCACTAAGGGTGTGAGAAGAGGAGGGCATGGCTTAATTTGTGCATGAGTGATTTCATGAGAAACATTTTCTCGTGTAATAAATGGGGTGTTAAAAGAGGATAAGGTCAAGGCGCTAAGATTGGTTGCTCATTCAAATTCAAACTTTGTTTTGAATTTTAATGGCCAACCAATCATCCTTATCCACTCATTTGGTGCATTAAAGTAGGACGTGAGAAGGACTTTGCATGAGAAAAAATTCATAAGAACTTCCTTCTCGTGAATTCAAATGGATGCAGTGGAAGTGAGGTGGCGCAGGGAGAATGGGTCAAGGTGGTTTCATTATTTAAACCAACCTAATTGAACCAAATAAGTTAGGCCCAATTAGACTAATTTAAACTCAACTAAATTAGGCTTAATTAGGCTCAATAAAATCTTAATCAAATCAGGAATTGATTAAGCCCAACCTCTGATCAAATCAGGGACCAAACCATCTCGACGATTAGGTCAACTCTTAACCTAATCGGGTCAAACCCAACTGAATCCAATTCAATTGGACTTGATCCAAAAATAATTACTCAATCAAATTGAGTTAATTAGTAATTAAATCACTAATTAATCTTCTCATAAATATTGAGTCCAAATTCGATGGGTAATTGGGCATCAGAATTCATCGATATGTAACCCTGATCGAAGAGTCCCAAACCAGTGAGACTCTTGACTCCGGTATCCAAAATGTGTGGGACTCATGATCAGAAAATCCTGATTCTTGATCACAGAGTCCCAGACACGTAGGACTCATAGTCCACAAGCATTAGGACTCTTCATCAGCCATCAGATCAGATAGGAACCTCTAATGTGTGTGCCCCACAAGTTCGAACCTAAGCCGGTAGCACAGGAACCAATTCCTGTACTAATCGAAGTGACCATCTAGCAATGATATCCGACGATCGGATAGGTCAAATAGTCACAATCGCAACACTCAGAACCTACGTGAATATGGTTACTGTATAATTCATCCTTTTGACCTTTGTGTTTAGGATGACTCAGGGTTAAACTGTCAACCCTGATTAGATCATCCGAATCGTGCTTAACTCAAACAGTCCTGTGACTTCTCACTAGGACTACCTTGGCCAAGGTTTTGCTAAATTGAAATACGACTGTACACAGCTCCTAAACTGGAGTGGTCAATCCCATCTTGACACACGCACCGACAAGTCAAGTACTTGACTACACCCAGCAGCCTTCCGTCACTGAATTAGAAATTTAGGTAGTCTAGTGCCTAAGTACAGTGAGTTGCTTGCAAGTCACTGTGACGGTCTCAGGTTGGAGGGATATTTATACCCATATTCCATCGGAGAAAATTTTGACAACAGAAATAGCTCCAGAGTCGGTCACATTCAGTGCAGATGTACCCTTACATCTCACCTGTATGCCATACCAGTGTCTCCACACTCATTGGTTAAGAGGACAATCAACCTATATGGCATACAACGACCTATGCTTGATAAACGTTGTCGTCCTTGGTAACAACGTATCATTTGGTCGCGAACAGATTTAAGGACTAAATGACAAATCTTCCTGTGTCGAGTCTAAATAGTCCTAAGGACTTCACCACAACATAGGAGTTCATTAGAAGATGAAATATTTTATGATGAAAAATACTAAAATAATTTTTATTAATTTATAATTCATGTACGTATACAAAAAAATGAGTACAACTGTCAACAGGCTGACGATTGGCTTTGGGATACTATTTCCAACAATCTCCCTCTTGGCCTAAAGCCAATCGGTGCAGTATCTAATACCCATCTTCGACTTGTAGTCGTCGAACTCCTTCACCGCAATGGTTTTAGTGAATGGGTCGGCTAGGATCTCCTTTCCGTCGATCTTCTGAAGGTCGTCATCACCTCGATCCAAAATTTTTTGGATGAGATGGTAGCGGCACAGAATATGCTTCGTCTGCTGGTGTGCCTTGGGTTCCTTCGCCTGAGTAATGGCTCCAGAGCTGTCACAGTAGAGCAGAACTGGACCAACAAGGGAGGGTGCTACTCCGAGCTCGGTGATGAATTTTTCAGCCACACCGCTTCTTTGGCAGCATCTGATGCAGCAACATACTCTACCTCGCAAACTAAATCAGCCACTGTGTGTTGCTTGAAACTCTTCCAGCAGATAGCCCAACCATTAAGGGTAAAAATAAATCCCGACATACTTTTGCTGTCATCGTGATCAGACTGAAAACTAGAGTCTGTAAACCCTATAAGTCTCAAGTCCGATTCACCATAAACAAGCCACTGGTCTTTATTATTTGTTAAATACTTCAGGATGGTTTTAACAACCTTCCAGTGATTCTCCCCTGGATCAGATTGGTATCTACTCACTAACCCTAATGAGTATGCCACATCTGGTCATGTACATGCCATGGCGTACATGATAGATCCCACTACCGAAGCATATGGAATCCTACCCATACGCTCTCTCTCTTGAGGTGTTGTCGGACAATCTCTCTTCGAGAGAGAAATTCCATGGCCTATCGGTAGATAGCCTTTCTTGGAATTCTCCATGCTGAACCTCTTCAGCATAGTATCTATGTACGTAGACTGGGATAAACCAAGCAACCTTTTAGATCTATCTCTATAGATCCTCATCCCTAGGATGTAGGAAGCTTCTCCCAAATCCTTCATGGAGAACTATGATGACAGCCAAATCTTTATTCCCTATAATGTAGGGACATCATTCCCGATTAAGAGAATATCATCCACATACAATACAAGAAATACCACTACTGGACCATTGGCCCACTTATAAATGCAGGGCTCTTCTCCGTTCTCAATGAAGCCATACATCTTGATCGTCCTATCAAAATGTATGTTCCAACTCCAGGATGCCTGCTTAAGTCCATAAATGGACCTCTGTAGCCTGCACACCTTAGACTCATCTGTGGATGTGAATCCTTCAGGTTGTATCATATACACCTCTTCGTCTAGCTCTCCGTTTAGGAAAGCTATCTTCACATCCATTTGTCGATTTCATAGTCCAGATGGGCAGCTATCGCAAGCATAATCCGAATGGTTTTGAGCATTGCCACAGGAAAAAATGTCTCGTCATAGTCTATACCATAATATTGACGATATCCCTTGGCAACCAGACGGACTTTATAGGTTTCCACCTTTCCGTCTGCACCCCTCTTCCTCTTGAAGACCCATTTACACCCTATGGGTTTTACTCCTTCGGGTGGGTCAACCAATGTCCACACATCGTTGACCTTCATGGACTCCATTTCAGATTTCATGACCTCTAGCCATTTCTCAGAGTCGGATCTCTGCATTGCATCCATGTAGATGATCGGATCCTCATCATTTTCATCAAGTTCGATAGGATCGTCGTCCCGGACCAAGAAACTATAGTATCTGTCCGGTTGACGTGGTACTCTACCAGATCGCCTTAAGGGTGCTTGAACAATGGGCTCCGGATCTGATCTAATCAAATCTGATTCAGGTTCAGCAACTTGTGTCAGTTTTTCCACCTATCGAACTTCGTCAAGTTCGACCTTAGAGGCAACAGTCCCTTCACTAAGGAACTCCTTTTTCAAAAAGATTGCCTTAAGGCTGACAAACACTTTTTTCTCATCAGCTAGGTAGAAGTAATACCCTTTGGTCTCTTTTGGGTACCCTATAAAATTATACTTATCAGACCTAGGTCCAAGCTTGTCCGTAATTAAATGTTTAACATAAGCCGGACACCCCCAAATCCTAAGGTGCGAGAGTACTGGCTTACGTCCTATCCATATCTCATATGGCATTTTGGTTACAGACTTACTCGGAACTCTATTAAGAAGGTAACAAGCTGATTCGAGTGCATATCTCCAGAGGGAGATCGACAAACCAGCAAACTCCATCATGGATCGAACCATGTCCAACAAAGTTTGATTCCTCCTTTCAGACACACCATTATGCTATGGTGTTCCAGGAGGTGTCCACTGAGAGAGAATCCCATTCTCTCCAAGATATGTCAGAAAATTATTGGAAAGATATTCACCTCCTCGATCAGATCGAAGAGTTTTAATACATTTTTCAGTTTGTTTTTCTACCTAATTTCGAAATAGTTTGAACATTTCAAATGACTCCGACTTATGCTTCATTAAATAGCATACCCATACCTCGATAGATCGTCTGTGAAGATTATGAAGTAGAAATATCCACCTCTTGCACTTGAGCTGATGGGTCCACATACATCAGAATGTACCAGACCCAAGAGTTCACTGGCTCGCTCACCTTTTCCAGTAAAAGGTGACTTGGTCATTTTACCAAGAAGACAGGACTCACAGGTTGGAAGTGATTCACAATCACCTACTTCAAGAATTCCTTCTTGAGCCAACCTGTTTATCCTGTTCTTATTGATATGACCTAGCCTACAGTGCCAAAGATAGACTTCTGACACATTATCTATTGTAGGGTATTTACCAGAGGTTTGAACCACATTAACAGGTTGTGATAGAAAGTAAATTCTATTATTAAGTTGTCCAACAAACATTGTAACATCATTCAAAATGATATTGCAAATATTTTTTTTTATTAAAAATTGATAACCGTTCATGGCCAAAAGGCCTACAGAAATAATATTTAATAAAAAGCTTGGACAATAGTGACATTCACTCAGAATTATATTTCGAGAATTGATTATAAGGTTCATGATTCCTAATGCTAGAACTGAAACTTTACTTCCATTTCCAACGTTCAGGAACCTCTCGCCTTCATCAAATCTCTTATTGACCTGCAGACCCAGCATCGAATTGCAAATATGATAAGGACTTTCAGTATCCAATACCCAGGCAGTCGTATCACAAAAGAAAAAGTTGCAAGGTGTTATCATATAAGTACCTTGCTTCTTCTTTGGCCTGTTCGGGTCCAGTGAGGCAATGTATAGAGGACAGTTCCTCTTCCAGTGCCCCTGCTTATTGCAAAAGAAGCACTCCGCCTGACTCTAGTCGGGCTTGCGCTTCTTGGTCTGACCCTATGCAGACGTCCCAGCATGCAGCTGCACCTTCTTATTCTTCTTCTTTTTGTTCTTCTTTCCTTTCTTAAAGGGTCGATGATCAGAAGAAGACCCTCCCACAATATTCACCGACTCCTTATGGAGCTGGTGATCCTTCTCAAAGTTCTGCAGCAACCCCAACAACCCGTGGTAGTTCACTGCAGGCTTTATCATTCAAAAATGAGTAAGGAAGGGAAGGAAGGACTTGGGCAGAGAATTAAGGATCGCATCCTTACCGAGCTGCTCGTGCAGGAAAAAACCCAGTTTACTTAGGTGCTCAATCATTTCAATCATGTACAGTACATGATCAGTGACTGAGGCTCCATCCCTCATCTGAGCATTGAAAATGGCACAACTAGTTTTGTGCCTTTCAACGTCGTCAGGCGTGCCAAAAGAGTCATTCAACATTTGAAGCATCTCCTATGGTTGGACATTCTCGAACCTGTGGCTGAACTCATCATTCATTGCCGCCAGCATAATACACCGAACGGTGGTGCGATCGTTGAGCCACTTCTGGTAAGTGTCTCGGACCACCCCTCTAGCATTCGGGGCTGGCTCTTCAGGTGCCGGATCCGTTACTACATAAAGGATCCACTCATGCTCAAAGACGATTTTTAATTTTCAATACCAGCTATCGAAATTAGGTCCCATGAGCTTGTCATTATCTAATAATGACCGAAGCGAAAAGGTAGTGGCCATAGCTGCATAAAGAAAAATCAGACCTATATTAGTACATAAATTATTAATACTAAAGACTTGGACTTTAGTCTAAAGTTTCTCCCAGTATTTTTACGAACTGGTAGCCTCAACCTCCAATTCGAGAAATTACTTTAATTCCTTAGTGGGTACTAGAATCCACACAGACTACACACGAGCCTAACTTTGGTTGGTCAACCCATGTGCATCTATGGGTAGGTTCATAACCAGTTGTTTCTCTAAACAACTTCTAGTAATTGATTTTGCCCCTGAACCTAATCAGTAGGCTTTGGCCTCTACTAAAAAGATCTGGTTAGGTCCAACCATTAACATGACTTGATTTGGTGAATCGGATCAATAAATGATCAGGTCTGACTTTGGCCGGCCAACCTAACCCCCATCAGAAAGATTCAAACTAAATTATCATATTATGAACGATAATTCCATTAGTCAATAAGCACCAGGCCTTTGGGCCTCCAATGATTATTAAACTAATGGACTGATTATCACTCACTTAATGGGAGGCTATGACTTAGTTATCACTATAACTTAATCATTTTAGGGACCTAATAATTTTGAGAATTTTATTAAAGAATAGATGAGAAGATAAATTACCAGCCAATTTCAATCCTCCCACTGACTTCACCAAGTCAGATTAAAAAAAGATTTAATTAAGCCAGCATTAGGAGCACCTAAATCAGTCAAACTGATTTACCTAATGACATGGGTGAGCCCTAATCACCAAGTGATCTAATCAAAACCTAATTCACCAGGTTGGCCAGGTAAGTGAGATCAGTGGTGGGGATATGCCATTAACTCGTCAGAGATCGAATCACTGCGAGTAGCTCCCGCTTAAAAACCACTGGTCAAACTGCCAAACTTACCTTAGACACCAACTGGTTCATTAGTTTTAATTTGATCAACTTAGTAAATTGGGTTCCACCACGTAGCCATGAATTAAGTCCATCTTGGTCTAGTTAAAGACATGGACCCATTCAACTATAACTATTGGAGTTGAGTCTAGAGTATCCTTGACCTAATCTAATTCAACTTTTGATTAGATTTGACCAATTACTCTAATTTAGTCCATTTCATTAAGCTAACCTTAGGTCTAACCCAATTATGGACCTAATCCATCTAACCCATTGACCCACAAGTTTATGCAATTATCTTAGGTCTTAATTCACAATTCTAGACCTACTAGATAATACTTAATTCTTTTAATTAAGTATTTGGACTGATGGGTCAAGGTTTGGCATTTCAAAGATAATTTTCAAATTTGAAAGATTTTATTTTCTGTTCACCAAATATGTTGACTCATTTCATAAATAGCAATCCTATTGCTAATTACATAATAGAAAATAACTCAATCAAAATAAATCATGAATATTCCTTTCGCTACTTCATCTGTATGGGATATAATCGTATCGGCATTCCTACCGTCATAGGAGACCCCATCGAATGGGAAGAGAGGGCCTTTAAATCCTACTTTTCTCCTATGACCGGACGGTCATGGCAACCAACCCAATTCGATTACTTGCTACTTGGATCAAGTATATCTAAATATACCAATTTCAAAATTTAAATTTTAAATTTTAAATTTTGAATTTTGAATTTCAAATTTCAAACAAATTTCAAATTTCAAATTTTTGAATTTCAAATTTTGAATTTCAAATTTTGAATTTCAAATTTGAAATTTCTACCAAATTTTAAATTTTAAATTTCAAATTTTGAATTTTAAATTTTTGAATTTTAAATTTCAAATTTTAAATTTTAAATTTCAAATTTCAAATTTTGAATTTCAAATTTTTGAATTTTGAATTTTGAACAACTTTCAAAATTCAAATTTCAAATTTCAAATTTTAAATTTAAACTTTTAGATTACAACTTAATTTATGCATATAAATATATATATATATCATATCTTAGAACCTTGCTCTGATACCATTTGAAGCGAAATTCAGTGCAGGGGTAAAATGGTAATTTCAAAAATTTTTCAAAATTACTATTTTACAGTAAAAATTATTAATTAATTTAATTAATTAATAAAAATTTATCCTACACTAGGATCTAAATATGATATATAGCATGCATGCATTTAAATTTGAAATTGAAATTTGAACAGTAAACACTTTACTGTAATGTATTCAGAATACAATACCTTTGTGCGGGTAGTAAATCTCCACAATCTGATCACCATCGGGAGGCTCTGATCATTACAATGCAGTTACACAGAGTGTCTGGCCTCTGCGGATCGTCCACATGAGGCTCTTGATCTGATCGGCTCCTCATGAGTGCTAGCTCATTGTAGAGCCCTTTTGACGGCTGATACTGATCGAACTCCTTCGATCGATGTCTATCAATTTTTTGGATATTCTAGATCATCATCAGACATGTTTGAGAGGATGTTGAAGATCTCCCTAAAATTTGGTGGGCTCACGACACTTATAGCTCACCTTCTCACTTTTCGAACCCCAGGCTGAAACCCTAGGGTACACTAAGAAAAACTCTGCGCCCTTTTTTCTTTCTTTTCTTTCTTTTTCTCTCGGAAGGTTTTGGACCTTCACCTCATGCAGAAAGGTTCCTCACGCCCCAAACTTTCTCTCAAAAAAATTCTTATTGCACACGCCCCACTTTTCTCCTCTTTTTAAAACAATGTCAAACGTCTTATCCACGTGAGAGGATAAAGATGAGTAATTGCATATTTGAATTCAAATCAAATTTTGAATTCAAATGAAAATTAATTTAATCCTATCCACTAAGGGCATGAGAAGAAGAGGGCATGGTTTAATTTATGCATGAGTGATTTCATGAGAAATATTTTTTCATGTAATAAATGGGGCGTTAAAAGAGGATAAGGTCAAGGTGCTAAGATTGGTTGCTCATTCAAATTCAAACTTTGTTTTGAATTTGAATGGCCAACCAATCATCCTTATCCACTCATTTGGCACATTAAAGTAGGGCATGAGGAGGGCTTTGCGTGAGGAAAAATTCATGAGAACTTCCTTCTCGTGAATTCAAATGGGTGCAGTGGCAGTGAGGTGGCACAGGGAGAATGGGTCAAGGTGGTTTCATTATTTAAACCAACCTAATTGAACCAAATAAATTAGGCCCAATTAGACTAATTTAAATCCAACTAAATTAGGCTTAATTAGGCTCAATAAAATTCTAATCAAATCAAGAATTGATTAAGCCCAACCCCTGATCAAATCAGGGACCAAACCATCTCGACGATTAGGTCAACTCTTAACCTAATCGGGTCAAACCCAACTGAATCCAATTCAACTGGACTTGATCTAAAAATAATTACTCAATCAAATTGAGTTAATTAGTGATCAAATTACTAATGAAACCTCCCATAAATATTGAGTCCAAATCCGATGGGTAATCGGACATCAGAATTCATCGATATGTAACCCTGATCGAAGAGTCCCAAACCAGTGGGACTCTTGACCCCGGTACCCAAAATGTGTGGGATTCATGATCAGAGAATCCTAATTCTCGATCATAGAGTTTCAAATACGTAGGACTCATAGTCCATGAGTATTAAGACTCTTCATCAGCCATCAGATCAGATAGGAATGTCTAATGTGTGTGACCCCACAGGTTCGAACCTAGGCCCGTAGCACAGGAACCAATTCCTGTACTAATCGAAGTGACCATCTAGCAATAGTACCCGATAATTGGAAAGGTCGAATAGTCACAATCGCAACACTCAGAACCTACGTGAATATGGTTACTGTATAATTCATCCTTTTGACCTTTGTGTTTAGGATGACTCAGGGTTAAACTGTCAACCCTGATTAGATCATCTCAATCGTGCTCAACTCAAACAGTCCTGTGACTCCTCACTAGGACTACGTTGGCCAAGGTTTTGCTAAATTAAAACACGACTATACACAGCTTCTAAACTGGAGTGGTCAATCCCATCTTGACACACACACCGACAAATCAAGTACTTGACTACACCCAGCAGCCTTCCATCACTGAATTAGAAATTCAGGTAGTCCAGTGCCTAAGTGCAGTGAGTTGCTTGCAAGTCACCGTGGCAGTCTCAAGTCGGAGGGACATTTATACCCATATTCCATCGGAGCAAATCTTGACAGCAGAAATAGCTCCGGAGTCGGTCACGTTCAGTGCAGATGTACCCTTACATCTCATCTGTATGCCATACCAGTGTCTCGACACTCATTGGTTAAGAGGACAACCAACCTATATGGCACACAACGATCTATGCTTGATAAATATTGTCGTCCTTGGTAACAACGTATCATTTGGTCGTAAACAGATTTAAGGACTAAACGATAAATCCTCCTTTGTCGAGTCTAAATAATCCTAAGGACTTCACCACAACATAGGAGTTCATTAGAAGATGAAATATTTTGTGATGAAAAATATCAAAATAATTTTTATTAATTCATAATTGATGTACATATACATAAAAATGAGCACAACCATCAACAGGCTGATGATTGGCTTTGGGATACTATTCCCAACAATGATGATAGAAATCATTGTATATCTCACTACCAGATGAATTGAACCTATGAGGTCACACCTAAAGGCTCTCTCCATGCCCTCTCTTTCTCTCCCTTTCTCTTCTCTTGGGTGCAAAAGGGAGTGTCTAATTATGGGTGCAAGGGCTCCAATAGTTGGCACCTAATGGGCTTCCTAATGTAAGTTGAATAACTTAAGTTAATAGGAATCCTAATGCAAGTAGGACTTGTATTATATGATTGAATAGGATTCAATCTTTGTGCCTATAAAAAGGGACCTCCCCTAAGGTCTCTAAGCCATCAAAACCAGCAGCCCCTCACACTCAAAGGCTCTCCCCACACCCTCTCTTCCTCTCCTTTTCTCTTCTCTTAGGTGTTCTATACACCCCTTCCTTTTCTCTTCTCTTAGGTGCATCCCAAGAAGTTTCACGTCCAAAAGAGTTTAGGTACCTCTTTCTTGCTGGTTTCTAGCATCTAGTAGCAGCACATAGTAAGGAGAAACTCTAGAGAAGAAGAGAAGAAGAAGATCAAGGAGAAAGATCAAACGTTGATCGCGATCCAGACTTCATTCAGATTCAGCAGGCTAAATTTTAGAGAATCAAAATTTAAATTATAAAGGGCTGTTCCTGGCTGCTCAAGTGGATACTTATAGAGGTTGTGCAGCTAACAGAGAGCCTCGTCTCTTCCAGATCTAATTTTGAAGAAAGGGATTACGAAACAGGCATGTGATTTGATCACAATCTGAATTTCAACATATATCAATTTCAGCATATGAGATAGATCCATATGATTTTATATTTTTATGCATGTATAATTTAGATTAAAATTATTTTAATCTTATTTTTCACTGTGGTGTTTAGAAAATAAAGTTTTGAAACACACGTGCATGCATCAAAGTCTGAATTTCAATATTTTTCATGCATAATCTAATTGATTTTTTATACTTTAAATAATGTGCTAGGTGGTTCATGATCTGATCTAGTTATCATAAAAATTAAAGATCCAAAATAGAAGGACTCTTAGTCCTTCTACATGCCAAAACCAAAGAGCACGTGCGCTCTTCTTATTTGCGCCAAGAGTCCTTAACTTGGACTCTTAGTTTTTGGCATTAATCATCAAATATGGCATCTCTTTTTGGCTGCTTCTAGGTGGCTTGATCTTAGCCAAATGCCCACCAAATTGGGCTAGCAAATCAGCAAGACATGAGATCAAATTGATCTCCAAAGGAGCTAGGGTTTCCACACGTGCTAGCATGCTTACTGGAACCCTGATTGAATCCAAAATTTCAATCAACCTTTTTTAAAAGGGTTCTTGATCAATTTTCATATGTGTGTGACCCATTAAATTTCACATCTGACAAGCAGTAGATTTGGGTGCAAGTTAACCTAATTTGATTAGACTTTAATTTAACCAATTTAGGTCCAATCGAGCTAACCCGATTTCAATAATTAGAACTCTTTCTAATTAACGATCGAATTAAACTCTTTAATTCAATCAGACTTACAAGTGAAGATTGATATCTAACAACATATCATGACTACTCAGAAAATATAAACTTTGATAAAAATATCAAATATATCCTTCAGTGGTAAGTTATCGTGCAATACAATCCTTCGATCATCCCTGCATCCTGAATATGTTCATGAGTATGGAATCATGTCAAACTCAAACATATATTCATATCAATTCTCAATTAACTAATGATGACTCTGATAAAGAAGCAGTAGAAACTCTTTCTAACCTCCTTTTTATATTTGGCCAGAAGATTTTTTTTCAATCATCTAGGAATGAGAATACACAGGATGCGATCTCCTCTTACTAGGAGTGATCAATTCCATATTAACCTACTCACAATCTTCATATACACTTCACCATATCCAGAACACCCTGTACATGTCTTAATGCTATGACTGGGTATGAATCAAAATATGGGCTCATGTGCATAAGATTTCAAGACAATCTCAGGTCTAAGGATCACTTGCATAACTCTCACTTAGAGAACTACCTTTGACATGCAAGTAAGGCTTCCATAAGATGTTCTCTTTCATCAAGTCAATTCAGTAGACTCATTTTTCAAATGAGCACCCACATCCTTGTATTAGTGTCCTATACATAAGTGGCTAGTGAGATCTACCACCCTCTCCATCGAGCATACATAGGATGTGCCAGTCTATCCAAAATATTGATTCTCGACTCAATATTCCTACAATTAGGAATATTTAAGATTAAAATTTTAAGATTTTAGGTGTCACTAGCATGACCCATTCATATCTCCTAAAACCATTACCCTAATCTTTGGGGTTCATTATAATCTTAGATATAATAAGATACAGCTAATATGATGAATCAATGCCTCATTTTATTATCAAATAATAAATATCATTATATGAGTTAGAAAATTACAAAGAAAAGTTCCATCGCAACACACTTACGATTGACTTATAGGGCACTCTTCTTTCAATCTCCCACTTGCACTAAAGCCAATCGTCTTTGTATCTCAATCCCATACAATCAAGATGGCGATCAAATAGCTGCTATGGTATAGTCTTAGTGAATGGATCTGCTATATTATTTTTTGTATCTACTCATTCAAGGATAATTATCTTGTCTTTCTACTATTTCTCGAACAAGATAGAAGCATCTGAGGATGTGCTTGGATCTTTGATGAAATCTAGGTTCCTTAGCTTGAATAATAGCTCCAGTGTTATCATAATAGAGTGGCACTAGTCCTTCAATCTCAGGAACAACTTTAAATCCATTATGAACTTCTTCATCCAAACAGCTTTCTTAGTGGCTTCACTAGCAGCGATGTACTCTGCTTCAGTAGTTGAGTCAACTACTATCTGCTACTTGAAATTCTTCCAACTCACTGTCCCACTATTTAGGATAAATATGTATCCAGATATTGACTTGCTATCATCCTGATCAGATTAAAAACTAGAATCTGTATATCCCTCTAGTTTCAACTCTGATCCTCCTCCATATATGAGAAAAATATCTTTAGTCCTTCTTAGGTACTTCAAAATATTTTTTATAGCTTTTCAATGATCCTCCCCTGGATCAGCCTAAAATCTACTAGCTACACCCAAAGTATAAGCTACATCAGGCTTGGTACATAGCATAGCATACATTATTGATCCCATAGCCGAAGCATAAGAGATTTCATTCATCCTCTTCTTCTCCTCTGGTGTCTTAGGACACATTTTTTAAGAGAGACATATACCATGACTTACAGGTAGGTAACCTCTCTTACTTGCCTCCATATTAAACTTCTTTAATATGAGATCTATGTACTGTGACTGGGATAAGCCTAACATCCTTTTAGATCTATCTTTATAGATTTTTATACCCAGTACATAAGATGCTTCACCCAAGTCTTTCATGGAAAAGTTATTCGATAGCCAAGTCTTGACCGATTGAATCATTGGGATATCATTCCCAATGAGCAGTATGTCATCGACGTACAAAATCAAGAAGATAATAGTACTCCCACTTATCTTCTTATACACACATGATTCATCCTTATTTTTGATAAAGTCAAACTCTTTGACTGTCATATCAAATCGGATGTTTTAGCTCCTCAAAGCTTGCTTCAATCCATAAATGGATCTCTTTAGCTTGCATACTTGATTTGCCCTCCCACTTGAGATAAATCTCTCTAGCTGAGTCATAAACCTCTTCCTCTAGATTATCATTGAGAAATACGATTTTGACATCCATCTGCCAGATCTCATAGTCGTAGTATGCCGCTATAGCAAATAAAATTCGGATGGACTTGAGCATAGCCACTAACGAGAAGGTTCCATCATAGTCAATTCCTTATCTTTGTCTGTAATCCTTCACCACCAACCTAGCTTTGTAAGTTTCTACTTGGCCATCTGCTCTGATCTTCTTTTTGAAGACCTACTTGTACCCTATTGGGGTCACACCCTCAGGTGCATCAACCAAGGTCCACACTTGGTTGGTGTACATCGAGTCCATCTCAGATTTCATAGCTTCCAGTCATCTGTCTAAGTCTCTACTCATGACAGCTTTCAAATAGGTTAGTAGATCATCATCCTAAATGATGTTGATCGAATTATCATTCTTAATAATAAAATTATATCTTAGAGGTGCTTGATGCACTCTATCTGACCTTCAGAGAGGAGGTGTGTGCTGTGGATGTACCTCATCTTTAGGTACTACTGATTGAGGATCTTCTTGTGGTTCATTCACAGGTATTTCTGGAATGGGTTTGTAGATCATGAACTTCTATAAGTTCAATATTTCTCCCACTACCTCCTTGGATGAACTCATTTTTCAAGAAAGTGGCATGCCTACTAACAAATACTTTTTGTTCAGTAGGATGGTAGAAGTAGTATCCATTAATTTTCTTAGGATATCCTATAAACCTACACTTGTCTAATCTATACTAAGTTTATGTCCAAAAATATTTTTGACATAAGCAGGACAGTCCCAAATCTTAAGATGTTTAAGATTAGGCTTCCTTCCCTTCTATATCTCATATGGTGTGCTTGCAATAGACTTTGAATGCACTCTGTTTAAAATATATGTGGCAATCTCTAGGGCATATACCCAGAATAATATTGAGAGATCAGTGAAGCACATTATAGACTGCACCATATCCATCAAAGTGTGATTCCTTCTTTCTGCTACACCATTTAACTGAGATGTATAAGGAGAAGACCATTCAGAGAGAATACCTTTACTTTTAAGATGATCAAGAAATTCATTGAATAAGTATTCTCCTTCTCGATCAGATCGAAGAACTTTGATATTTTTTTCAGTTTATTTCTCGATCATATATTGATACTCCTTGAACTTATCAAAGGCTTCGGATTTACGTTTCAAAAGTACACATATCTGAACCTTGATAGATCATCTGTAAAGATAATAAAATAGGAGTATCCTCCTCTGGCCTGAGTTGTCATCGGTCCTTATACATTTGTATGTATTAGGGCTAGCAACTTATTCATCTTCTCTTCAGAAAATAGAGTCTTAGTCATCTTACCCATGAGACAAAATTCATAAATTTCCAATGATTCATAATCATACGGGTCAAGGAATTCTTCTTTGTATAACTTATTTATCCTTGACTCACTAATATGACTAAGGCGGCAATGTCAGAGATATGTGATATTCATATTTTTTCTCTTTTTTTTCATATTTCTTTCAATATGAAAAATATTTTCATTGAGTGCAAGAATTAAAAGATTGTTATCAATATAATCACTGCCATAAAATTCATTAGAAAAGAAAATAGAACATCCATTTTCCATTAGCCTTATTTCATAATCTTATTTTAATAATAAAGGTATAAAAATAATATTTCTAATGACTTTTGACATATAATAACAGTCTTTCAATTTTAAAATTTTATCCGAAGGTAAATCAAGCATATAGGTTCCCACAACTTCTGCGCTAATGGACTTTCCACTTATGTCATAAAGCTTGAGGTCACCTCTTTTCAGACCTTTGATATTCTGTAGTCACTGTAATAAATTACAAATATGCGATCCACAGGCGATATCTAATACCCAAGTATCAGAGTTTGAGCCAATCAATGAAAAAATAGATTTGTATCATATACACACCTTTTGATGCTACACTTGCATCCTGCTTCAAACTTGCAAGATTATTCTTGCAATTATACTTCCAATATCCAAATTTGTCACAAAATGAACAGCTAATATATATGTGGATATCTTTTGCCTTCTCATTATAACTGACTAATCTGAGGTCAAGAATATTTAAAATATCAAAATTCTTCTCCGATACGAACCTAACTTGCAAGTTTCTCAACCAATCCACATAGTTGGGATCGGTCAACATATTTTTATCTATGGTGTTATGTAGTGAAAATAAAGAAGCCATAATACAGACTTCAATCCGTATAAATAAAGAATAATAGTATAAGCAGACCACTTGTGTTTGATATGCATAACTAAATGAAGATTTTTAAAACTAGTTATATCTTCCACTATTTTATCGGATACCATAGCCCTCTCCTATGGCAAATGAAAAATCCTAATATAGTTTCTTAATGGGGTTAAGACTTTAATCCCTTAATGAAGCCTTGTAGATATCACAACAAACCTCAATAAGTTCAAAAGTAAGAAAATCTATCTAATTACATCTCATGCAACTCTCAACATAATCCTTGCCTTTAAAAACACTCATAGCCATGTGGATATCATAACAAACTATAGTATTTTGTAATTAAGTCAGATCCTTCATTTTCATATAGTCATATCTGAAAAATATTATCCTTATGGATATCACAATAAAGTAACATATCCAAAATATACCGTAAAATATCTAATATGCACCAAGACAAACCCACATCAATCTCCATAGCAAGTCTTGTGGATATCACAACAAACCTACTATGGCTTTTGATAGGATATTGACTAGGCATAAAGGAAGGTATATATAGTGTTCAAAATATTGAACCACTTTCATTCAAGATTCGAACTAATCCAATTGATCAGAAAAGTGTTAAGATTAGTGGGGTTCTCTCTGTTTCTTTTCTGAGACACCAATAAAATTGATTAATCACCGCACTTGAAACACTCCTTAGACACCAATTGATTAATCGATTCAAGAAAATAGGTTAGCTATTAGTTCACAATACTATGACTTAATATGATTTTTATGAGGGCTTTAATGATCTCATGCATATCCTAATTCAATCAATCATAATGATACACTATTATAGTTATATCTTAACAATCAAAATAACTAATCATAACATCCAATCATATCTCTAAGATATGAAATCATAATCATACAATATGATTATAACTAAGCATCTCTAACATATCATATATGCATAAAGTTTTAATAACATGCATGAATATAAAATAATCTTTTCATGGTTCTTCTTCTTGGGACATCATAGTGGAACCCCTATACACTATAAGAATATCCTATGGAATAGGAAGAGAGGGTCTCTGAATCCTACTTGCTCTTATGATTGGACGATCTGGTGATGAACCTCAATTAGAGTACTAAGCTACTAAGAAAGATTTTATACATACATCATGCATTTTATATTTAAAACATATCTCTAAGACGTGCTAAGATTTGGATGTTCAATTAGCTTCAACCCTTGACCCGACTTGAACCAAAACAAAAACTCATGCTTGATCACAATCAAAATAATAATTTAACCTTTGATTATATAGATCAAGGTATGTTTTGATACCACTATTGGGTTTTGGTGGTGCAACAGAAGGGGAAGGTATTTAAAATTTTCATTCAAAATATCCAATACTCTGAAAACCCTAATGCCCAGAAACCCTTGACTATATCAATCAAAGTACAGTTAAAATTAGTTTGGATCAGAAGAATACCTATAATGCTAATCTAATTTTTATGAGGCATCCAAGTGCCCGCCCTCCAATGATGATCTACATAGAAATTGAACCAAAGACAGCGCTCCTTCTTCACCTTGCTTTAAGAGTTCTAACCCCTAGAACTCGACTAGCCACCAATCGATCAGACCTTCCTTCAGACCTAAGTCTGAACCTCTCTGAACCACCCACTAGATCTGACCATCTTTGTCTAGACCTCTTAAACCCTTAGAGCTATTAGGATTAGGCTTGTCTTAAAAAAATAAGCCTTTCTCCTAAACCCTAGAGTTGTAAGAGAGGGAGAGAGGGAGTGGATAGGGGATGTAAGAATTGAGTGATCAAATCTTCTGCCGTATCCTATTTATAGTATCAGATGGGATGCCAATAGAGAAGGCATGCCTCAACTAGAAAGCTATATCAAGTCCTCGTATAACTTATCTGAGAGTCTTTAAACAGAAGGATTGTTTGTGATACGTCGATTTCAATCCTCTCACGCAAGCATGCCCAGAATGAGATGCATTTGGCATCTCTTCTGACTTCAAATATGCATGAAAAATTTTCATGTAACACATAATTCAAATAGAAAGACTATCAGCAAATGATGCCATATTTGGATAAGTATTTAAACCTGAGAAGGACTCTCTATCAGAGAGATGCGTAGCACCTTCTCGCTGTCATGCACGTGCACACCTAGAAAAGGGCATCAAAAGCAACCTTTCAATATCCAATAATTTTTCAAATTTTTTTCATGTGATCAGCACTTAAATTTGATCCTTATCAAAAAAATTATTAGATAAAAAGATACTTAAGACTCCTTAAATAGAAGGAGTCTTTGCACCCCTCGCGCATCCAAAAATCTTGTCGCACGTGCAGCAATGTTCCAAGAATTTTTTATGCATAATCTGATTGATTTTTTATACTTTAAATGATGTACTAGGTGGTTCATGATCTGATCTAGTTTTTATAAAAATTAAAGACCCAAAATAGAAGGACTCTTGGTCCTTCTGCATGCCAAAACCAAAGAGCGTGTGCGCTCTTCTTATTTGCGCCAAGAGTCCTTCTTAACTTGGACTCTTGGTTTTTGGCGTTAATCATTAGATATGGTGTCTCTATTTAGCTACTTCTAGGTGGCTTGACCTGACCCAAATGCCCACCAAATTGGGCTAGCAAATCAGCAAGGCATGAGACCAATTGATCTCCAAAGGAGCTAGGGTTTCCACACATGCTAGCATGCTTATCGAAACCATAATTGAAGCCAAAATTCCAATCAACCTTTTTCAAAAGGATTCTTGGCCAATTTCTATATATGTATGACTCATTGAGTTCCACATCTAATCAGCAGTAAGTCTGGATACAAGTTGACCTAATTTGATTGGACTTTAATCTAACCGATTTAGGTCCAATCGAGCTAATCCGATTTCAGCAATTAGAACTCTTTCTAATTGGTGATTGAATTTAACTCTTTAATTTGATCAGACCTACAAGTCAAGATTGATATCTAGTAATATATCATGACTATCCATAAGATATAAAATTTGATAAAAATATCAAATATATCTTTTAGTGATAAGTTACCGTACAATATAATCCTTCGATCATCCCTACACCCATCCTAAATATGTTTATGAGTATGGAATCATGTCAAACTCAAACGCATATTCATATTGATTCTCAATTAACTAATAATGACTCTGATAAAGAAGCATTAGAAACTCTTTCTAATCTCCTTCCTACTTTTGGCCAAAAAAATTTTTTCGAGTTATTTAGGAATGAGAATACGGAGGATGCGATCTCTTCTTACTAGAAGTGATCGATTCCATATTGACCTATTTATAACCTTCATACACACTCCACCATATCCAAAATACCCTGTACATATTTTAATACCATATCTGGATATGAACTAAAATATGGATTCATGTGCATAAGATTCCATGGTGATCTCAGGTCTAAGGTGTTGGATGTGTACCCTAGAAGCTAATCTTGGCTGACACATACTTTTCTCTAGGACATCTTTTATACTTGTTAGGCAGTCTTAATAATCAATCATGTTTATGTGTCCATAATTTATCCTAAAAATTAATAAAGATGATTTTGTACATTCTCAAGGTGTTAAGAATTTGAGACATACATCATTAGTGGTTAATTTCTAAATGCTCTCAATCGAAGAATCATCACGGAGGATAATGATCAATCCATTCGAGATCGGTGCATGGATTACCTCCCTTTAGGATAGATGAGTCTTGAGTCTGTGGTGTAGAGACACTGGGATGAGAGTACAGATAGTTGTTAGAGAACAACTTACACTAAGCATGACCAACACGAGAAATCACTTGGATGTCTACTCACTCGTTAGTGATTTTCTCGATGCTGCAGTGGTATGACTGATCCTTTGACCTATGGTGTGTTGGCTATTCACAATGAGGCTATATAGTTTGACTGTATATTTTTTTGGTCCCTAGCCATATGGATCCTTGCTATGTATATTGGCTATGTAGGTTCAGGTTCGCTGTTTGGAGTAGGATACACCTAGATGGAATCTATCGACCTTAGTAGAAAAGGAGAAGTCCTATGCGATTCATAAGACTGAGTTCAGAAAAATCTCTGACCAGAGTAAGTATGAATATTTAAAAAAAATTTTTACAAGATTCATAAATAAACTCGAGTCGAGCCAATCTAGCATATGATCGATGATGGGGTTTGACGAGTTCTCCATGACCTCCGTCAAGTTGGGACTCTCGATAGAGGGATTGTATCACACGATAACTGCACATAGGGGTTCACTTTTCTGTTCTACTGGATTACTACTACATATTGCTAGACATCACTGGTGGATTGTGAGAACTCACTAAGATCATTTTCGGATCAACGATCTTTGTTGAGGTGAGTTGGAACCATTTCAGCCCATCAAAAAGAGTTTCGATGATATTGTGATAGAGATCACGATATGTCTCACTAACAGACAGAATAGAACCTGAAGGGTCACACACAAAAAGAGCATGACTTGATCAATAGCTTAAATTATATTCAAATTATCAATCGAATTGATAGTTTGAATTTTAGAAACTACTAATTTGTAAGCATTACAGTTTTGGCAGCTGCTAATTGTTAGCGCAGAGACTTAATTGCAAGTATTGTAATTTTTTTTGAAACTGATTAAATTATAAATTAAATATTAATTAATTTAAATCAAATTTATTTTAATTATACTTAATTTAATTAAATATTAATTAAGTTTAATTATCTAAATCAAATTTGAATTTTAAGCCTGATTGGATCAGGCTTGATAGTCTTTTCGAATTCGGCTCATTTCGGACTCGATTTGAATCCGATTGAGGCTCTATTTGAATCAGATAAACCATGACTCAGAGAGTCCAAGTTTTTTAATACTTTTTCTCTAAAAATTATATTAAAAAAAAAAGTGAGATATTATTTTTCTCATCTTTTTTTCTTCACATGCGTGAAAGGAGAGGGGGCGCTAATAGTTGGCGCCCCACCTTATCTAGAAGTCTTTTTCATCCAAATTTTTTTTTATTTGAATTTGATTTAAAATAGAATAAAAATATCTCAGATTGAGGTATGAAAATATTTTTTTGTGTGATAAAAAAATTAGAGAAATAGGATGCGCACTGGTTTTGTGCGTGAAAGATCTTCTCGATTTCTTTTGGCGCACCACTTATATCATTCCTTTATTACACACCATATATTTCCTATTTGATAAGATCAGATCTTTATCTCTTAGGAGGTGTGAGGAATAAGAGGGTGTGTGACAAAAATTTGAAAAAAAAGAAGAGTTTTGGCGTGAGATATGGACGCCTTCTTTAAGACATGAAAATTGTTTTCATGCGCTACCTTCCTTTCTTTCTTACACATCCCAACGCCCTCCTTCCATCCTCCATGCCAAGATCTGATGGAGATCAGATCTAAGAAGAGAAAAGAGAGAGAAAAAGAGAAGAAGAAGGGTTCTTCTTCTCTTCATGGTGATCTAGTTCAGATCCCGACGGATCTGCGCAAAAGAGTTTGCGCAGCAATCTTCTTCTTCAAGATTTGGAAGAATAGATCTAGATCCAAGAATGAGGAGCGAGATCTGCAAATTACTAGCACATCAATGATCTCAGTGCTTTGATCAGGTGGCTCTGTGTAGATACCAGCAGAGGTCGAGCGCGTGCATGGCTACGATCAGAACCCGAGACATCCGCAGGATCTAAGGTATGGAGATCTGATCTCCATTTGTTTTTTCTAAAGGTTTGTTTTTCTATTTCAGATTTTAGATCAAGGTTATATATTTGTATCAAGATCTTTACTATAATTTTTAGATCTAATCTAGTATATGAATAAATTAAAATTATTTTAATTTATTTATTTCTACTGCATATATGTCTAGAAAAAATTTTGAACTACACGTACGAAACCGTAACATTTTTTAACAATGGTATCAGAGCATAGGTTCTGATATGAAATTGAAATCTCTTCAGATCTGATATCTGATTTATAAAAATTAGATCTGAAGGTTAATAAGATGATCACATCGTTCTAAAATAAGGTTGCCCGGGCATAACCCTTGTTATGCTGAACGATTGTGATGGAAAAAGTGCAGGGTTTCATGCATGAATTTCAAAATATTTTTGAAATGTAATGCAACGGAATATATAAATTAAATAATTTAATATATAAATATATGTAATCAAATTACTAAACCCTATAATTAGGACCTATAACATATCATATTATATTTATAAGTCAGAAAATAAAAGCTTTGGTATTGATCAAATCAATACCCTAGATCTAAAATAGTTTTAGATCTAAAATCTAGATCACATCTAGGTAAGAGAAGAGATCAGATCTCTTACCTTCGCATGGGTCGAGAACTCTATGGTTGATTTTATTTATTGCCTTTGAAGCTGCACACGCATCCGATCTCTACAGATGATCCATACTAGGCTGCAACAAAATCGGAGGTTCGTCGAACGAAGATCCACTCGAAGTGCTAGCTTCTTGCGGATCCCTCCAGATGGTTAATCTAAAAATATTCTTCAGATCTCTTAGATATTCTAAGAGATAAAGAATATGAGGAGGAATGAGGGAGAAGTCAAACCCTTTGAACTTCCTAAAATCAGAAATAATATATAATAGAAAAGGTCCTAAGAGAAGATAGTTCTTCTCTTTCAGGACATCAACAATTGATGTCCTGAGAACATCTCTATGCTAGGACATGAGGATACCTTCTTTTTTAGATATTTTTTAAACTTTCAAATCTTATGTTATCTGATTTTTCTCATAGAAAAATTTCATGATTGATGAAGAAGAAGAGTTCTAAAAGAAACCTTAAGAGAAGACCTTCTTTTCTTCTTCTTCTCCCATCAGGACATGATCAGATCATGTCCAAAATCAGATCACCATGCCCCAACTCATTGGAGCATAGATCCACCATGCTATCCCTCTTTCTCTCTCATATTTTTATCGCATAAAAATACAAAAATAAAGAGAAAATAAACTGAAAAGAAAATAATAAGAGAAAATAATCTTCTCTCTTACCTTTTGTCTTTACAAGACATCAACTTTTAATGTCTTGATAGAAGACTCTCCTCCAAGAAAATTGATGCCTCAAAACATCCATGCCATCCTCTTTCTTCTCTACTTTTTCTATGAAAAAACCATAGATTTTTGACTCCCTAAAATCATCATATAGGAGGCACCACTATATAAGGTAGACTAGGTCAAAAGACCTGGTCAAACAAGGAAACTATGGGGCGTCCAACTCTTGGATGCCCCTTCTCTTATTTTTTGCATGGAAAGCAGGAAACCATGCATAAAAGAGACATCATAAAGAGAAGGTAGGCATGGAGAAAGTTGGCGCAAGAGAGGGGAGAGGAATTCTTGTGAAGAGAGACTTTTCAAAAGGAAATAAACCCAAACCACTTTCCATAATAAACCCAATCACTTTCCATAATGAATCAAATCAAATCTGATTCAAATCTCTAGAATAAGTGGTGTGAGATTACTTTTCTTAGATATGAATATCATATAAAAAATATCTGGAAATAAATATGTGGGCATGGGCTTTCTTAGATGGCGTAAGGGAGAAGATGGAATCCTAGTCTAACTAGGATTCTCATGTAGACTAGGTCAAACTCTTTGAACCCAATCCAAATTAATTGCAACCTAATTAAGGGTGATCTCAGTCTAACTAAAAGTCCAATTAAATCAAATTAAATTATATTTAATTCTGATTTAAATCTTAATTTAATTAAGAATTAGGTGCATACAAGTCCTAGTCGAACAGGGACTTGTTCTCCCTTGCAACTGGCTTATCCAATAAACTAATTAGACTTAATTTAATTAAATCCAAACTAATTCTAATTGAATCAAATTCATTTAGACTTGATCTTAGCCTAATTGCTCAATCAGATTGAGCCAATTAGCAATCCAATTGCTAATTGATCCTCTAGCAATCCTCCAGCAACACTTGCATTAGGTCAAACATCAATCACATTGATCGTTTAACCTTAGAACAATTCTCAATCGTCGATTAATCATTTGATTAGATTACAACCTCTTATGTGTGTGATCCTATAGGTTTGAACCTAAGTCAATAGCACAGGAACCAATTTTTGTACTAGTCAAAGTAACCATCTAGAAATGATTCCCGACGTCCAGATAGGTCAAATGTATGCAAAGCAACATTCTAAGAACCCTGACCATGGTTATCATATAATTCATCCTTTTGACCAATAATGCTCAAGACGGCTTCGAGTATGCTATCAACACTCATACAAATCATCTCTATTGTGTCTCAAAATTTTACAAATTTCGTGACTCCTCACGAGGATTACCCAGGCCTAGGTTTTGCTAAATTGAAACACAGTGAGACATTCTCTTCCTGAAATTAATCAGGAGTGGTCAATCCCATCTTGACTCACACACCGATTTTACAAGTACTTGACTATATCCAAAAATCTTTCGAACTTATATTAAAAATACAGACAGTCTAGCACCAAAGTATAGTGAGTTGCTTGCAAGTCACCGTGGTGATCTCAGATCGGAGAGACACTTATACCCATTGGCCTTAGCTAGCTACTCTTGACAGTAGAGTGTTACATTGGTTATGTTTAGTGCAGATATACTCCTACATCTCACTTGAATGCCATATCAGTGTCTCCACACCACTTGGTTACGAGGACAACCATCGCATATGGCATACAGCGACCTACACTTGATAAGTTATCGTCCTTGTTAATAACTTATCATTTGATCGTGAACAATTTAAGAACCATCCGATAAATCCTCCTTTATCGATTGCTTGTGGTTTTAAGGACTTCATCATAATTTAGGAGTTCATTTAAAGAAGATAAAACTTTTATCATGAACCTGCCAAATAACTATTATTATTAGATAATTCATATACTAATTCCAATCATCTATTACTTAGATGATTAGCTTTAGGACATATTTTCCAACAACTCCCACTTGTACTAAAGTCAATCAGAACAATATCAAATATCTTATTTTCCACTTGAGTTTATAGAACTTTTTAGTTCTGAAGCCTTAGCAAATGGGTCGGTCATGTTCTCCTTTTTCATCGATCTTCCAAAGATCGATGTCAGCCTAATCTAAAAGCAAAGGTGATAGCAATGCAAAGTATGCTGGTCCTTCAGTTCTTTAGCCAGAGCTATGGCTCCAGTGCTATGATAGGACTAGACCATCGGTGGAGGGTACCACTCCCAACCTTCTAATGAAGCTCAGCAACTGCACAGCTTACATGGCAGCATTATATGCTACGATGTACTCTACATCACTAACTGAGTAGGCCAAAGTATCTTGCTTGGAACCTTTCTAGCAGATTGCTCCTACAATTAGGGTATGTTCCGATATTTTTTTGTTGTCATCATGATCTAACTAAAATCGAAGCATCCACATGTTTAAAGTCAGTATTTTCATATTTGAGTCACTGGATCTTAGTATTTTCCTAATATTTAAGGATTGTCTATACAATCTTTCAGTGATTCTTATTTAGATCAGACTGGTATCTGCTCACAACCATTAGTGAGTATACCATATCTTGTCTTGAACATGAAGAAATTAGATGACACCCAAACCTTAACTCCTTGCAATATTGGAATGCCATTTTCAATTAAGAGAATTTTATCCACAGACAATACAAGGAATAACACTACAGAATATTTTGCCCACTTATAAATGCAGAGTTTCTCTTTGTTCATAACAAAGACATATGTTCAAAATGCATGTTCCAACTCTAAAATAATAGCGAAACGGACTTTATAGGTCTCCACCTTTCCGTCTGTGCTACTCTGATTCTTTTGAAAAATCCATTCATACCCAATGGATTTTATCCCTTCAGGTGTATCATCTAGTGTCCATACACTATTGATTTTCATGGACTTCAATTTGGATTTAATGGCTCCAAGCCACTTCTCAGAGTTAGACCACTGCATTGCATCCCTATAGGTGATCGGATCCTTGTTATTCTCATCGAGCTCAATAAGATCGTCGTCCCAGACCTAGTCACTGAAGTGTCTGTTCGGCTAACACGGTACTCTACCAGATCTCCTTAAAAGTGTTACTTTAATGGGCTCCGAGTTTTATCTAATCAAATCTGGTTCTGTAGGTTTACTAAATTATGTCGGTTCATTTTCTACCAGTCAAACTTCCAAGTTCAAGTTGATAGGCATCAGTTCCTTCTCTAAGGAACTCCTTTCCAAAAGGAATGCCCTATTGTTGATGAGCATCTTATGTTCTTCAGCATGATAGAATTAGTAACCTTTAAACAACTATTGGATCAAGAATCAAATTTATCTGTATGCAAACCTTTAACATAGGCCGATCAACTCCAAACCCAAAGGTGAGAGAGTCTAGGTCTATGCCCCATCCATATCTCATATGGAATCTGCACAGCAGACTTACTCAGTATATTTTCAGAGTAAAACAGATAATCACACAAGAGCACAATCCTAAAACGAATAGAGAAATGAACCCTATTATGGATTGAACCATGTCTAACAAAGTTCAACTTCTCCTTTCAGATACACTATGTTTCGAAAAAGAATCTACTGAGAGAGAATCCAATTCTCTCTTACATATGTCACAAACTCACTGGATAAGTATTCACCTCTTCAATCTGATCGAAGAGTTCTAACACCTTATCCAGTTTGTTTCAATCTTTCATTATTGAATCATTTGAACATTTCAAATGATTAGGCCAGACGCACCCATGCCCAGATAGGTCATCTATAATGAAATATTAATATCTTTCTCTGACACTTAAGTTTATAGGTCCACATACATCACTATATATGAGACTTAGAACTTTATCAGCTTCCTCACCTTTTTCATTAAAAGGTGACTTTGTCATCTTTCCAAGAAGACAAGACTCACAGGCTATCAATGATTCACAATCATTGATATCGAGGTTTCCCTCTCAAGCTAATTCATTTATCCTTTTCTTGTCAAGGTGACTAAGCCCATAATGCCAAAGATAGACATCCATGACATTATCTAACTTGGGTGTGTACATTACACTTAATAGGCTGTGTAAATGTTAAATATCATTTTCTTATTATCCATGTATTATTGTAATATTATTCATAATAGTATCATAATAATCTTCCTTTATTAATGAATGATGATCATCTTTGGCCAAAAGGCCAACAAAGATTCCATTCATCATAAACAATGGACAATAGTAATAATTACTCTAAATGATAATATTTAAAAATAAGCTCTATAATTTCTAAAGTTAGGATTGGAATAAGACTTCCATCCCTAACATTCAAGAATTTCTCACCATTTTCAAACATTCCACTTACTTGTAGTCCTAGCAATAAATTGCATAAGAACTTGGTATCTAATACCTAGGTAGTAGAATTACATAGAGAAACTTTAAGGTGTTATTATATAACATCCTTGATGAGCAACTCTTGCTTCTTTCTCTTGTTCAGCCTATTATGGTCAAGGGAAGCAAGACAATTCTTCTTCCTATGATCCTGCTTCTAACAATAGAAGCAACATGCCTGATTTGGATCAATTTTGGACTAATTATTTTGACTGAACTAAGAAGCCCTAATACGAACCCATTCGTACTGCTGAACCAAATTCAACTTTCGATACTAATTAACAAAGTTGGGTCCCATAAGTCATCACTGTCTAACATCGATTGGAGCAATTAAGGTTTAGCCTTATTTTGAGAAAAAAGAACAATGACCTAATGTATGAATTATTTTAAGCCTAGAGACTTAGATTTTAGTCTCAAGGTTCTCCCACTATTTTATTCAAATTGATAGCCTCTACCTCCAATTCAGAAAATTACTTTAATTTTCTAATAAGTACTAGAATCCACAAAGACTACACACAAGTCCGACTTTGGTCAGCCAACCCATCTGTATCTATGGGTAGGTTCATTAACCAATTATTTCTTCAAACAACTTCTAGTAATTTAATTTTGCCCCAGAAATCTAATCAGTAGGCTTTGGCCTCCACTATAAGGATCCAGTTAGGTCCAACCATTAACATGACCATACTTGGTGCATCTAACCAATAAATGATTAAGCCCAACATTGGTTGGCCAACCTAACCACCATTAGAGAGACACTTCCAAATCGTCATATGATGAGTGATAATTTCATTAGTCAACAAGCACCAGGCCTTTGGGTCTGCAATGATTATTGAGTTAATAGATCCATTATCAAACACCTTAATGGGAGGCTATGACTCAGTTATCTCTATAACTTTGTCATTTTAAGAACCTAATAATTTTAGAAGATTTAAAATTATTAGTGATTTAAGGATAGAAAGGACATGGACCAATTTGCTCCCACTGACTTCATCAAGTCAAGTCCTCCCACTGACTTCTCAAGTCATTAACAAGGACTAGGATCAAATTTGGTCCATGGGCACCTAGATCAGTCTCACTGAATGAAATCAAATTCATTGATTTTCTATGTGATATGGGTTAGCACGAATCAATGAGCAACCTAATCAAGACCTGATTAACCACATTGGCCAGGTAAGTATGATCGGTGGGAGGGTCTGCTAAAGCTTGCCTTAGACACCATAAGAAATGGCCAGATAAGCAGACTGTCAATTAAAAACCACCGGTCAGGTTTACCTTAGACACCAACTGATTTATCAATTTTGATTTGGTCTTCCTAAAAACTCGAGCTCAGTCGCTGAGCCACGATCAGTGTCCATTTGTTAGATATGTGGACTTTGATTAACTATAACTATTGAAGTGATCTATAGAAATGACCTAATCATAATTAACTTTTAATTAGGTTTGATCAATTTCTTAACTTAGTCCATATTTAATCTAACCCTAGGTCTAACCCAGTTAATGATCTGATCAAAGCTAACCCATTACCCTTTAATCCATGTTTTATGAAATTATCTTAGGATCTTTAAATCACAAACCTAGATCCTAAATAATTACTTAATTCTTTTAATTAAATTCATGGCTGAGGGTTGGGGTTCGATATTTCAAAAATTATTTTTAATTTTTGAAAGGTTTAATACAATCTAGTGTTGTTTCACTAAATAGGTCGACTCATTTCAAAAATAGATCGGCTTATTTCACTAACAAACACTACTTGTAGGTTAAAATAATTAAAATCAATCAAAAAAATAATTTAGCCAATTTTTCAATCGAGCTGGCATGTTGGTCGAGCCAGCCCAATTTTTGAGAGCACCAGCTCGATCAGCAAACAGAACCTTCGCAAGATTCTGTTCTTGGCTAATTTTAATCTATGTATATTACCTAAAAATTTATGAAATAAAATAGACCTAATCTAAAATATTCATGATAAGATTTATTTAAACTCTTTTTAATTTTCTAGATTGCAACGTACCAGGACAACCTTTGCACTGTAAGGGGTAAACTTACAGCAGGACAACCTACAGTCCGTGCAATCATTATTTTATTTTTTAAATTTATTTTAATGCAATCAAAAATATGTTATAAAAGAACCTAGATGCTCTGATACTACTGATAGAAAAAGTGCAGGGTTTCATGCATGAATTTCAAAATATTTTTAAAATATAACACAGCGAAATATGTAAATTAAATAATTTAATATACAAATGTATGTAATCAGATTAGTAAACCCTACAACTAAGACCTATAACATGTCATATTGTATTTATAAGTCAGAAAATAAAAGTTTTGGTATTGATCAAATCAATACCCTAGATCTAAAATAGTTTTAGATCTAAAATCTAGATCACATCTAGGTAAGAGAAGAGATCAAATCTCTTATCTTTGCGTGGGTCAAGAACTCTATAGATGATTTTTTTTGTTGCCTTTGGAGCCGCACATGCATCCAGCCTCTACGAGTGATCCACACTAGGCTGCAACAAAATCGGAGGTTCGTCGAATGAAGATCCGCTCGAAGTGCTAGCTTCTTGCGGATCCCTCCGGATGGTTAATCTAAAAATATTCTTTGGATCTCTTGGATATTTCAAGAGATGAAGAATATGAGAAAAAATGAGGGAGAAGTCAAACTCTTTGACCTTCCTAAAATCAAAAATAATATATAATAGAAAAAGTCCTAAGAGAAGACAGTTCTTCTCTTTCAGGATATCAACAATTGATGTCCTGAGAACATCTCTATACTAAGACATGAGGAGATATTCTTTTCTAGATATTTTTCAAACTTCCAGATCTTATGTTATCTGATTTTTCTCATAAAAAAATCTCATGATTGATGAAGAAGAAGAGTTCTAAAAGAAAGCTTAAGAGAAAACCTTCTTTTCTTCTTCTTCTCTCGTCAGGACATGATCAGATCATGTCCAAAATTAGATCACCATGCTCCAACTCATTGGAGCATAGATCCACCATGCCATTCCTCTTTTTCTCTCAGATTTTTATCACATAAAAATACAAAAACAAAGAGAAAATAAACTAAAAAGAAAACAAGAAGAGAAAATAATCTTCTCTCTAACCTTTTGTCTCTACAAGACATCAAATTTTGATGTCTTGATAGAAGACTCTCCTCCAAGAAAATTGATGCCTCAAAACATCCATGCCATCCACTTTCTTCTCTGCTTTTTCTATGAAAAAACCCCAGATTTTTGACTCCCTAAAATCATCATATAGGAGGCACCATTATATAAGGTAGACTAGGTCAAAAGACCTAGTCAAGCGAGGAAACTATGGGGCATCCAACTCTTGGATGCCCCTTCTCTTATTTTCTACATGGAGAGTAGGAAACCATGCACAAAAGAGGCATCATAAAGAGAAGGTAGGCATGGAGAAAGTTGGCGCAAGAGAGGAGAGAGGAATTCTTGTGAAGAGAGACTTTTCAAAAGGAAATAAACCCAAACTACTTTCCATAATAAACCCAATCACTTTCCATAATGAATCAAATCAATTCTGATTCAAATCTCTAGAATAAGTGATATGAGATTACTTTTTTTAGATGTAAATATCACATAAAAAATATCTAAAAATAAATATGTGGGCATGAGCTTTCTTAGGTGGCGCAAGGGAGAAGATTGAATCCTAATCTAACTAGGATTCTCATGTAGACTAGGTCAAACTCTTTGAACCCAATCTAAATTAATTGCAACCTAATTAAGGGTGATCTTAGTCTAACTAGAAGTCTAATTAAATTAGATTAAATCATATTTAATTTTGATTTAAATCTTAACTTAATTAGGAATTAGGTGCATACAAGTCCTAGTCGAACAGGGACTTGTTCTCCCTTGCAACTAGCTTATCCAATAAATCAATTAGACTTAATCTAATCAAATTTAAATTAATTCTAATTAAATTAAATTCATTTAATCTTGATCTCAGCCCAATTGCTCAATCAGATTGAGCCAATTAGCAATCCAATTGCTAATTGATCCTCCTGCAACACTTGCATTAGGTCAAACATCAATCACATTGATCGTTTAACCTTAGAAGGATTCTCAATCATCGATTAACTATTTGATTAGGTTATAACCTCTTATGTGTATGATTTTATAGGTTCGAACCTAAGTCGGTAGCATAAAAACCAATTTTTGTACTAGTCAAAGTAACCATCTAGAAATGGTTCCCGATGTCCAGATAGGTCGAATATATGTAAAGCAACATTCTAAGAACTCTGACTCATGGTTACCATATAATTTATCTCTTTAATCAATAATACTCAAGACAACTTCGAGTATACTGTCAACACTCATACAAGTCATCTCTATTGTGTCTTAAAATTTTGCAAATCCCGTGACTCCTCATGAGGATTACCCAAGCCTAGGTTTTGCTAAATTGAAACACAGCTTGACATTCTCTTCTTGAAGTTAATCAGGAGTGGTCAATCCCATCTTGACTCACACACCGACTTCACAAGTACTTGACTGTACCCAGAAATCTTTCGAATCTATATTAAAAATACAGGCAGTCCGACATCAAAGTACAGTAAGTTGCTTGCAAGTCACTGTGATGATCTCAAGTCAGAGGGATACTTATACCCATTGGCCTTAGCTAGCTACTCTTGATAGTAGAGTACTATATTGGTCATGTTCAGTGCAGATGTACTCCTACATCTCACCTGGATGCCATACCAGTGTCTCCACACCACTTGGTTACGAGGATAACCAACGCCTATGGCATACAGCGACCTACATTTGATAAGTTATCATCCTTGTTAATAACTTATCATTTAGTCATGAATAATTTAAGAACCATCTGATAAATCTTTTTTTATCGATTGATTGTGGTTTTAAGGACTTCATCATAATTTAAGAGTTCATTTAAGGAAGATTGAACTTTTATGATGAACCTGCCAAATAACTATTATTATTAGATAATTCATATATTAATTCTAATCATCTACCACTTACATGATTGGCTTTAGGATATATTTTCCAACAGATTATCCTAGAATGATGTAAAACATCGATTATGGTTAGATCTAATTTTTCTACATGCGGTAATATGATTACAAGATTATTTTAGATCTAAAATTATTTTTGATCTAAAATAAATCATGAGTTATTCAAATCTAAAATTAATTTTAGATCTGAATATTTTAATTAGGATGTAATTTAGATCTAGTATATTTGCTGGAATTTTTTCTACATGCATAGATTCAATATTATTATTCATATGTTTGATATGTGAAAGATAATTAGATCTGATTTTTAATTGATTACATATATGATATATTAGATTAAATTTTTAATAGCTTAGTAATTTAATTGGGATAGTCACCATGACCGTCCGATCATAAGATGATGAAGGGATTAAAGTCTCTCTCTTGCCCATTCAATGGGTTCTCTCTTATGATGTGTAAGGGTGCTGACTATGATATTTTCTATGAAGATGAACAGCGAATAGAAAATTATATGTGTAAAATATTTAAATCAGATTATACATATATTTTTATATATTTTAGATTATAAAATATTATATTTGATATATTGTTTGACAACCGATCTAAAACTTAATTTCTGCAAAACCCTAAATCCAAAACCCTAGGCTTGTTTGCATGAGAGCATGAAACTGTAATAGGTATGCCTGTGGAGTCGACTCAATTCTCGATTGGATCGACTTAAGTGCTTGGTGAGTTGACTCATTTTTGTTAGAGTCGACTCAAGATCCTGGTAAGTCAGCTCATTTGCTGATGAACCGACTCAATTATCTAGGCTAGGTCTATAGATTTATATTTATCTCAGTGTGTGCCGACTCACTGTGACAAGTCGATTCATGTACCAGGATGAATCGACTCGATTCTGCAAACAGCGATATTGTATGAGATACAATATAAATGGTTTAGATTAAAAAATATTTTAAGATCTAAACCCAAACCCATGTATATAATGTTGGAAAATATGTCCCAAAAGCCAATCATCAGTCTGTTGACGGTTGAGCAACCTTGTATTGTAATTGATTTGTTAATAAATAAAATATATTTTTAGCATTTTTATCATAAGTTTTCATCTTCTAATGAACTCCGTTGTTGTGATGAAATCCTTAGGACTATTTAAGTTCGATAAAGAAAGAATTTATCGATTAATTCTTAAAACTGTTCACGATCAAATGATAGGCTGTTAATAAGGACGACAGCTTCTATCGAGCATAGGTCGCTGTAGGCCATATGGGTTGGTTGTCCTCTTAACCAAAGAGTGTGAAGACACTGGTATAGCATACAGGTGAGATATAAGGGTACATCATCATTGAACGTAACCAACTCCAAAGCATTCTGCTGTCAAGAATATCTCTGATGGGATATAGGTATAAGTATCCCTTAGACGTGAGATCGTCTCAGTGACTTGCAAGCAACTCACTGTGCTTTGGTACTGGACTAACTAAATTTTTAATTTAGTGACGAAAGGCTTTTGGACATAATAAAATACTTGTGAAGTCAGACTGTGATCAAGATAGGATTGACAACTCCAAGAGTTGGAGAAGAATGAGTCACTATATTTCAATTTAGCAAAACTTTGGCCAGGATAATCCATCAGATGGATTTGATATTTTGAAATACAATATGGACAACCTGATCAGAGTTGACAGTTGAACTCTGAGGTATCCTATGAGTATTTTGGTCAAGGGGATGAATTATATGGAAACTATATCCGCATGGGTTCTAAGGATGTTGTTCTACACATTCGACCTATCTCGCCGTCGGGTATCATTGCTAGATCTCTGGTCGCTTCGATTGGTACAAAAATTTATTTCTATACTACCGACTTAGGTTCGAACCTATGAGGTCATACACATTAGAGTTCACGATTCGATTGAAGCGAAATTCAATACAAGGGTAAAATGGTAATTTTAAATTTTTTTCAAAATTACTATTTTACAGTGAAAATTATTAATTAATCTAATTAATTAATAAAAATTTATCCTACACTAGGATCTAAATATGATATATAGCATGCATGCATTTAAATTTGAAATTCAAATTTGAACAGTAAACACTTTACTGTAATGTATTCAGAACACAATACCTTTGTGTGGGTAGTAGATCGCCGCAATCTGATCATCGTTGGGAGAGTCTGATCATCACGATGTAGCCACACAGTGTGTCTGATCTCTGTGGATCATCCACATGAAGCTTTCGGTCTGATCGACTCCTCACGAGTGCTAGCTCGTTGTAGAGCTCTTTCGACGGTCGATGCTGATCGAACTCTTTCGATCGATGTCTGTCGATTCTTTGGATACTCTGGATCATCAGTAGACATGTTAGAGAGGATGTTGAAGATCTTTTTAAAATTTGGTGGGCTCACAACACTCGTAGCTCACCTTCTCACTTCCCGAACTCCAGGCTGAAACCCTGAAGAACTCACTGAAACCCTGCACACACTTTTTCTTTCTTTTTTTTCTTTTTCTCTCGGAAAAATATAGACCTTCACCTTGCACACAAGGATTCCTCACGCCCAAATTTTCTCTCAAAAATTTCTTGCACACACCCCACTCTTCTCCTCCTTTTAAAACAATGTCAAACATCTTATCCACGTGAGAGGATAAAGATGAGTAATTGCACATTTGAATTCAAATCAAATTTTGAATTCAAATGGAAATCAATTTATTCCTATCCACTAAGGGTGTGAGAAAAAGAGGGCGTGGCTTAATTTGTGGGGGAGTGATTTCATGAGAAAGATTTTCTCATGTAATAAATGGGGCGTTAAAAGAGGATAAGGTCAAGGCGCTAAGATTGGTTGCTCATTCAAATTCAAAATTTATTTTGAATTTGAATGGCCAACCAATCATCCTTATCTACTCATTTGGTGCATTAAAGTAGGGTGTGAGGAGGGCTTTGCATGAGGAAAAATTCATGAGAATTTCCTTCTCGTGAATTCAAATGGGCGCAGTGGAAGTGAGGTGGCGCAGGGAGAATGGGTCAAGGTGGTTTCATCATTTAAACCAACCTAATTGAACCAAATAAGTTAGGCCCAATTAGACTAATTTAAACCCAACTAAATTAGGCTTAATTAGGCTCAATAAAATCCTAATCAAATCAAAAATTGATTAAGCCCAACCCCTGATCAAATCAGGGACCAAACCATCTTGACAATTAAGTCAACTCTTAACCTAATCGGGTCAAACCCAACTGAATCCAATTCAATTGGACTTGATCCAAAAATAATTACTTAATCAAATTGAGTTAATTAGTGATCAAATCACTAATTAAATCTCTCATAAATATTGAGTCCAAATTCGATGGGTAATCGAGCATCAGAATTCATCGATATGTAACCCTAATCGAAGAGTCCCAAACCAGTGGGACTCTTGACCCCGGTACCCAAAATGTGTGGGACTCATGATCAGAGAATCCTGATTCTCGATCATAGAGTTTCAGACACGTAAGACTCATAGTCCATGAGCATTAGGACTCTTCATCAGCCATCAGATCAGTTAGAAACTTCTAATGTGTGTGACCCCGCAGGTTCGAACCTAAACCGGTAGCACAGGAACCAATTCCTGTACTAATCGAAGTGACCATCTAGCAATGGTACCCGATGACCGGATAGGTCAAAAAGTTACAATCGTAACACTCAGAACCTACGTGAATATGGTTACTGTATAATTCATCCTTTTGACCTTTGTATTTAGGACGACTCAGGGTTAAACTGTCAACCCTGATTAGATCATCCAAATTGTGCTTAACTCAAACAGTCTTGTGACTCCTCACAAGGACTACCCTGACCAAGGTTGTGCTAAATTGAAACACGACAGTACATAGCTCTTAAACTGGAGTGGTCAATCCCATCCTGACACACGCATCGATAAATCAAGTACTTGACTACACCCAGCAACCTTCCATCACTGAATTAGAAATTCAGGTAGTCCAGTGCCTAAGTGCAGTGAGTTGCTTGTAAGTCACCGTGGTGGTCTCAGGTCGGAGGGACATTTATACCCATATTCCATCGGAGCAAATCTTGACAGCAGAAATAGCTCCGGAGTCGGTCACGTTCAATACAGATGTACCCTTATATCTCACCTGTATGCCATACCAATGTCTCCACACTCATTGGTTAAGAAGACAACCAACCTATATGGAACACAACGACCTATGCTTGATTAACGTTGTCGTCCTTGGTAACAATGTATCATTTGGTCGCGAACAGATTTAAGGACTAAACGATAAATCCTCTTTTGTCGAGTCTAAATAGTCCTAAGGACTTCACCACAACATAGGAGTTCATTAGAAGATGAAATATTTTGTGATAAAAAATACCAAAATAATTTTTATTAATTCATAATTCATGTACATATATAAAAAATGAGCACAACCGTCAACAGACTGATGATTGACTTTGGGACACTATTCCCAACAATCTCTCACTTGGCCTAAAGCCAATCGGTGCAGTATCTAATACCCATCTTCGACTTGTAGTCGTCGAACTCCTTCACCGCAATGGCTTTAGTGAATGGGTCGGCCAAGTTTTCCTTTCCGTCGATCTTTTGAAGGTCGACATCACCTCGATCCAAAATTTTTCGGATGAGATGGTAGCGGCGCAGAATATGCTTCATCCGCTGGTGTGCCTTGGGTTCCTTGGCCTGAGCAATGGCTCCAGAGCTGTCACAGTAGAGCAGAACTGGACAAACAAGGGAGGGTGCTACTCCGAGCTCGGTGATGAATTTTTCAGCCACACCGCTTCTTTGGCAGCATCTGATGCAGCAACATACTCCACCTCGCAAACTGAATCAGCCACTGTGTGTTGCTTGAAACTCTTCCGGCAGATAGCCCAACCATTAAGGGTAAAAATAAATCCCGACATACTTTTGCTGTCATCGTGATCAGACTGAAAACTAGAGTCTGTAAACCCTATAAGTCTCAAGTCCGATTCACCATAAACAAGCCACTGGTCTTTATTATTTCTTAAATACTTCAGGATGGTTTTAACAACCTTCCAGTGATTCTCCCCTGGATCAGATTGGTATCTACTCACTACCCCTAATGAGTATGCCACATCTGGTCGTGTACATGCCATGGCGTACATGATAGATCCCACTACCGAAGCATATAGAATCCTATCCATACGCTCTCTCTCTTGAGGTGTTGTCAGACAATCCCTTTTCGAGAGAGAAATTCCATAGCCTATCGGTAGATAGCCTTTCTTGGAATTTTCCATGCTGAACCTCTTTAGCATAGTATCTATGTACGTAGACTGGGATAAACCAAGCAACCTTTTAGATCTATCCCTATAGATCTTCATCCCTAGGATGTAGGAAGCTTCTCCCAAATTTTTTATGGAGAACTGTGATGACAGCCAAATCTTTATTCCCTGTAATGCAGGGACATCATTTTCGATTAAGAGAATATCATCCACATACAATACAAGAAATACCACTACTGAACCATTAGCCCACTTATAAATGCAGGGCTCTTCTCCGTTCTTAATGAAGCCATACGTCTTGATCGTCCTATCAAAACGTATGTTCCAACTCTGGGATGCCTGCTTAAGTCCATAAATGGACCTCTGTAGTCTGCACACCTTAGACTCATCAGTGGATGTGAATCCTTCAGGTTGTATCATATACACCTCTTCATCCAGCTCTCCATTTAGGAAAGCTATCTTCACATCCATCTGCCAGATTTCATAGTCCAGATGGGCAGCCATCGCAAGTATAATCCGAATAGATTTGAGCATTGCCACAGGAGAAAACGTCTCGTCATAGTCTATACCATAACATTGACGATATCCCTTGGCAACCAGATGGCCTTTATAGGTTTCCACCTTTCCGTCTACGCCCCTCTTCCTCTTGAAGACCCATTTACACCTTATGGGTTTTACTCCTTCAGGTGGGTCAACCAATGTCCACACATCGTTGACCTTCATGGACTCCATTTCGGATTTCATGGCCTCTAGCTATTTCTCAGAGTCGGATCTCTGCATTGCATCCATGTAGGTGATCGGATCCTCATTATTTTCATCAAGTTCGATAGGATTGTCATCCCGGACCAAGAAACCATAGTATCTGTCCGGTTGACGTGGTACTCTACCAGATCGCCTTAAGGGTGCTTGAACAATAGGCTCTGGATCTGATCTAATCAAATCCGATTCAGGTTCAACAACTTGTGTCGGTTTTTCCACCTGTCGAACTTCGTCAAGTTCGACCTTAGAGGCAACAGTCCCTTCACCAAGAAACTCTTTTTCTAAAAAAATTACCTTAAGACTGACAAACACCTTTTGCTCATCAGCCAGGTAGAAATAATACCCTTTGGTCTCTTTTGGGTATCCTATAAAAATACACTTGTCAGACCTAGGTCCTAGCTTGTCCGTAATTAAATGTTTAACATAAGTCGGACACCCCCAAACCCTAAGGTGCGAGAGTACTGGCTTACGTCCTATCCATATCTCATATGGCATTTTGATTACAGACTTACTCAAAACTCTATTTAGAAGATAACAAGCCGATTCGAGTGCATATCTCCAAAGAAAGATCGACAGACCAGCAAACCCCATCATGGATCGAACCATGTCCAACAAGGTCCGATTCTTCCTTTCAGACACACCATTATGCTGTGGTGTTCCAGGAGGTGTCCACTGAGAGAGAATCCCATTCTCCCCAAGATATGTCAGAAAATCATTGGAAAGGTATTCACCTCCTCAATCAGATCGAAGAGTTTTAATACACTTTTCAGTTTGTTTTTCTACCTCATTTCAGAATAGTTTGAACATTTCAAACGACTCTGACTTATGCTTCATTAAATAGACATACCCATACCTCGATAGGTCATCTGTGATGGTTATGAAGTAGAAATATCTATCTCTTGCACTTGAGCTCATGGGTCCACATACATCAGAATGTACCAGAGCCAAGAGTTCACTGGCTCGCTCACCTTTTTCAGTAAAAGGTGACTTGATCATTTTACCAAGAAGATAGGACTCACAGGTTGGAAGTGATTCACAATCACCTACTTCAAGAATTCCTTCTTGAGCCAACCTATTTATCCTGTTCTTATTGATATAACCTAGCCTACAGTGCCAAAGGTAGACTTCTGACACATTATATATTCTAGGACATTTACCGGAGGTTTGAACCACATTAACAGGTTGTGATAGAAAGTAAATTCTATTATTAAGTTGTCCAACAAATATTGTAACATCATTCAAAATGATATTGCAAACGTTTCCTTTTATTAAAAATTGATAACCGTACATGGCCAAAAGGCCTACAGAAATAATATTTAATAAAAAGTTGGGACAATAGTGACATTCACTCAGAATTATATTTTGAGAATTGATTGCAAGGTTCATGATTCCTAATGCTAGAACTGAAACTTTGCTTCCATCTCCAACATTCAGGAACCTCTCGCCTTCATCAAATCTCTTATTGACCTGCAGACCCTGCATCGAATTGCAAATATAATAAGGGCTTCCGGTATCCAATACCCAGGCAGTCGTATCACAAAAAAAAAAGTTGCAAGGTGTTATCATATAAGTACCTTGCTTCTTTTTTGGCCTGTTCGGGTCCAGTGAGGCAATGTATAGAGGACAGTTCCTCTTCCAGTGCCCCTGCTTCTTGCAAAAGAAGCACTCCGCCTGACTCTAGTCGGGCTTGCGCTTCTTGGTCTGACCCTATGCAGATGTCCCAGCATGCAGCTGCACCTTCTTATTCTTCTTCTTTTTGTTCTTCTTTCCTTTCTTAAAGGGTCGATGATCAGAAGAAGACCCTCCCACAATATTCACCGACTCCTTATGGAGCTGGTGATCCTTCTCAAAGTTCTGCAGCAACCCCAACAAGCCGTGGTAGTTCACTGCAGGCTTTATCATTCAAAAATGAGTAAGGAAGGGAAGGAAGGACTTGGGCAGAGAATTAAGGATCGCATCCTTACCGAGCTGCTCGTGCAGGAAATAACCCAGTTTACTTAGGTGCTCAATCATTTCAATCATGTACAGTACATGATCAGTGACTGAGGCTCCATCCCTCATCCGAGCATTGAAAATGGCACAACTAGTTTTGTACCTTTCAACGTTGTCAAGCGTGTCAAAAGAGTCGTTCAACATTTGAAGCATCTCCTGTCGTTGGACGTTCTCGAACCTGTGGCTGAACTCATCATTTATTGCCGCCAGCATAATGCATCGAACGGTGGTGCGGTCGTTGAGCCACTTCTGGTAAGTGTCTCGGACCACCCCTCTAGCGTTCGGGGCTGGCTCCTCTGGTGCCAGATCCGTTACTACATAAAGGATCCGCTCATGCTCAAGGATGATTTTTAATTTTTGATACCAGCTATCAAAATTAGGTCCCATGAGCTTATCATTATCTAATAATGACCGGAGTGAAAGGGTAGTGGCCATAGCTGCATAAAGGAAAACCAGACCTATATTAGTACATAAATTATTAATACTAAAGATTTGGACTTTAGTCTAAAGTTTCTCCCAGTATTTTTATGAATTGGTAGCCTCAACCTCCAATTCGAAGAATTTCTTTAATTCCTTAGTGAGTACTAGAATCCACACAGACTACACATGAGCCCAACTTTGGTTGGTCAACCCATGTGCATCTATGGGTAGGTTCTTAACCAGTTATTTCTCTAAACAACTTCTAGTAATTAATTTTACCCCAAAACCTAATCAGTAGGCTTTGGCCTCTACTGAAAAGATCTGGTTAGGTCCAACCATTAACATGACTTGATTTGGTGAATCAGACCAATAATTGATCAGGCCCGACTTTGGCCGGTCAACCTGACCACCATTAGAAAGATTCAAACCAAATTATCATATTATGAATGATAATTTTATTAGTCAATAAGCACCAGGCCTTTGGGCCTCCAATGATTATTAAACTAATAGACTGATTATCACTCACTTAATGGGAGGCTATGATTTAGTTATCACTATAACTTAATCATTTTAGGGACCTAATAATTTTGAGGATTTTATTAAAGGATAGATGAGAAGAAAATATCATATCCAGCCAATTTCAATCCTCCCACTGACTTCACCAAGTCAGATTAAAAAAGATTTAATTAAGCCAGCATTAGGAGCACCTAAATCAGTCAAACTGATTTACCTAATGACATGGGTGAGCCCTAATTACCAAGTGATCTAATCAAAACCTAATTCACCAGGTTGGCTAGGTAAGTGAGATCAGTGGTGGGGATATGCCATTAACTCGTCAGAGATCGAATCACTGCGAGTAGCTCCTGCTTAAAAATCACTGGTCAAACTGCCAAACTTACCTTAGACACCAACCGGTTCATTAATTTTAATTTGATCAACTTAGTAAATTGGGTTCCACTGCATAGCCATGAATTAAGTCCATCTTGGTCTAGTTAAAGACATGGACCCATTCAACTACAACTATTGGAGTTGAGTCTAGAGTGTCTTCGACCTAATCTAATTCAACTTTTGATTAGATTTGACCAATTACTCTAATTTAGTCCATTTCTTTAAGCTAACCTTAGGTCTAACCCAATTATGGACCTAATCCATCTAACCCATTGACCCACAAGTTTATGTAATTGTCTTAGGTCTTAATTCATAATTCTAGACCTACTAGACAATACTTTTTTTTTTAATTAAGTATTTGGGCTGATGGATCAGGGTTTGGTATTTCAAAAATAATTTTCAAATTTAAAAAGTTTTATTTTCTGTTCACAAAATATGTTGACTCATTTCACAAATAGATCAGCACATTTCATAAATAGCAATCCTATTGTTAATTACATAACAGAAAATAACTCAATCAAAATAAATCATGAATATTCCTTTAGATCTAATCTAACACATTCATGATAAATTTTATAATGGAATCTATACAATTAACTCCTTTCGCTGCTTTATCTGCATGGGATATAATTACAGCGGCACCCCAACCACCATAAGAGACCCCTTCGAATGGGAGGAAAGGGCCTTTAAATCCTACTTTTCTCCTATGCCCGGACGGCCATGGCAACCAACCCAATTCGATCACTTGCTACTTGGATCAAGTATATCTAAATATACTAATTTTAAAATTTAAATTTTAAATTTTGAATTTCAAATTTCAAACAAATTTCAAATTTTAAATTTCAAAATTTTGAATTTCAAATTTTGAATTTTAAATTTTGAATTTTAAATTTTAAATTTAAAATTTCTATCAAATTTCAAATTTTAAATTTCAAATTTCAAATTTTAAATTTTTGAATTTTGAATTTCGAATTTTAAATTTTAAAATTCAAATTTTGAATTTTGAATTTCGAACAACTTTCAAAATTCAAATTTTAAATTTTGAATTTCAAATTTCAAATTTAAACTTTTAGATTACAGCTTAATCTATGCATGCAAATATACATATCATATCTTAGAACCTTGCTCTAATACCATTTGAAGCAAAATTTAGTGTAGGGGTAAAATGGTAATTTTAAATTTTTTTTAAAATTACTATTTTACAGTGAAAATTATTAATTAATCTAATTAATTAATAAGAATTTATCCTACACTAGGATCTAAATATGATATATAGTATGCATGCATTTAAATTTGAAATTTAAATTTGAACAGTAAACACTTTACTGTAATATGTTCAGAACATAATACCTTTGTGTAGGTAGTAGATCGCCACAATCTGTGTGGAAAAATTTAGTGCAGGGGTAAAATAATAATTTTAAAACTTTTTTAAAATTATAATTTTATAGTAAAAAAATATTAATTAATCTAATTAATTAATATAAATTTATCCTACACTAGGATCTAAATATGATATATAGCATGCATGCATTTAAATTTGAAATTCAAATTCGAACAGTAAACACTTTACTGTAATGTGTTCAGAACACAATACCTTTGGGCGGGTTGTAGATTGTCGCAATCTGATCACCGTCAGAAGAGTCTGATCGTCGTAACTAACCACACAGTGTGTCTGGCCTCTACGGATCATCCACACGAAGCTTTCGGTCTGATCAACTCCTCACGAGTGCTAGCTCGTTGTAGAGCCCTTTTGACGGTCGATGCTGATCGAACTCCTTCGATCGATGTCTGTCAATTCTTCAGATGCTCTGAATCATCAACAGATGTGCTTGAGAGGATGTTGAAGATCTTCCTGAGATTTTGTGGGCTCACGACACTCGTAGCTCACTTTCTCACTTCCCGAACCCCAGGCTAAAACTCTAGGAAACTCACCGAAAACCTTGCACCCACTTTTCTTTCTTTTCTTTTTTTTTCTCTTGGAAGGATATGGACTTCCTTCTCATGCATAAGACTTCTCACACCCCAAAATTTTTCTCCAAAAATCTACTTCTTACACGCCCCACTCTTCACCTCCTTTTATAACAACGTCAAACGTCTTATCCAAAAGAAAAGATAAAGATGAGTAATTGCACATTTGAATTCAAATCAAATTTTGAATTTAAATGGACACCAACTCATCCCTTATCCACTAAAGGTGTGAGACATGGCTTAAATTATGCATGGAGTGATTTCATGAGAAATCTTTTCTCATGTAATAAATGGGGCATAAAAAAAGGGATAAGGTGCAAAGATTGATTGCCCATTCAAATTCAAACTTTATTTTGAATTTGAATGGCGAACCAATCATCCTTATCCATTCAAATGGCACATTAAAGTGGGGCATGGAGAGGGCTTGGCGTGAGAAAAAAATTCATGAGAAGTTCCTTCTCATGAATTCAAATGGGTGCAATAGAAGTGAGGTGGCGCATGGAGATTAGGTCAAGGTGGTTTAATTATTTAAACTAACCTAATTGAACCAAATAAGTTAGGTCCAATTAGACTAATTTAAACCCAACTAAATTAGACTTAATTAAGCTTAATAAAATCTTAATCAAATCAGGAATTGATTAAGCCCAACCCCTGATCAAATCAGGGACCAAACTATCTCGACGATTAGGTCAACTCTTAACCTAATCGGGTCAAACCCAACTGAATCCAATTCAATTGGACTTGATCCAAAAATAATTACTCAACCAAATTGAGTTAATTAGTGATCAAATCACTAATTAAACCTCTCATAAATACTGAGTCCAAATTCGATGGGCAATCGGGCATCAGAATTCATCGATATGTAACCCTGATCTAAAAGTCCCAACCAGTGTGACTTTTGACCCCGGTACCCATAATGTGTAGAACTCATGATCAGAGAAACCTGATTCTCGATCACTGAGTTTCAAACATGTAAGATTCTACATCAGCCATCAGATCAGATAGGAACCTCTAATGTGTGTGACCCCGCAGGTTCGAACCTAAGCCGGTAGCACAGGAACCAATTCCTGTACTAATCGAAATAACTATCTAGCAATGGTACCTGACGTCCGGATAGGTCGAAGAGTCACAATCGCAACACTCAGAACCTACATGAATATGGTTACTGTATAATTCATCCTTTTGACCCCTGTGTTTAGGATAACTCAGGGTTAAACTGTCAACCCTGATCAGATCATCCGAATCATGCTCAACTCAAACAGTCCTGTGACTTCTCACAAGGACTACCCTGGCCAAGGTTTTGCTAAATTGAAACATGACTGTACACAGCTCCTAAACTGGAGTGGTCATCTTATCTTGACACACGCACCGACAAGTCAAGTACTTGACTACACCCAGCAGCTTTCCGTCACTGAATTAGAAATTCAGGTAGTCCAGTGCCTAAATGCAGTGAGTTGCTTGCAAGTCACCATGGCGGTCTAAGATTGAAGGGATATTTATACCCATATTCCATCAGAGCAAATCTTGACAGCAGAAATAGCTCCAGAGTTGGTCACGTTCAGTGCAAATGTACCCTTACATCTCACCTGTATGCCATACCAGTGTCTCCACACTCATTGGTTAAGAGGACAACCAACCTATATGGCACACAACGACCTATGCTTGATAAACGTTATCATCCTTAATAATAACGTATCATTTGGTCGTGAACAGATTTAAGGATTAAATGACAAATCCTCCTTTGTCAAGTCTAAATAGTCCTAAGGACTTCACCACAACATAGGAGTTCATTAGAAGATGAAATATTTTGTGATGAAAAATACCAAAATAATTTTTATTAATTCATAATTCATGTACAAATACAAAAAATGAGTACAACTGTCAACAGACTGACGATTGGATTTGGGATACTATTCCCAACAATCTCCCACTTGGCCTAAAGCCAATCAGTACAGTATCTAATACCCATCTTTGACTTGTAGTTGTCGAACTCCTTCACCGCAACGGCTTTAGTGAATGGGTCAGCTAGGTTCTACTTCCCGTCGATCTTCTGAAGATCGACGTCACCTCGATCTACAATTTCTCGGAAGAGATGGTAGTGGCACAGAATATGCTTCGTCCGTTGGTATGCCTTTGGTTCCTTCGCCTGAGCAATGGCTCCAGAGCTGTCACAGTAAAGCAGAACTGGACCAACAAGGGAGGGTGCTACTCCGAGCTCGGTGATGAATTTCCTTAGCCACACCACTTCTTTAGCTGCATCTGATGCAGTGACATATTCTGCCTCGCAAACTGAATCAGCCATTGTGTGTTGCTTGAACTCTTCCAGCAGATAGCCCCACCATTAAGGATAAAAATAAATTCCGACACACTTTTGCTGTCATCGTGATCAGACTGAAAACTAGAGTCTGTAAACTCTATAAGTCACAAGTCCGATTCACTATAAACAAGCCACTGGTCCTTAGTATTTCTTAAATACTTCAGGATGGTTTTAACAACCTTCCAGTGATTCTCCCCTGGATCAGATTGGTATCTACTCACTACCCCTAATGAGTATGCCACATCTGGTCGTGTACATGTCATGGCGTACATGATAGATCCCACTGCCGAAGCATATGGAACCCTACCCATACGCTCTCTCTCTTGAGGTGTTGTCGGACAATCCCTCTTCGAGAGAGAAATTCCATGGCCTATCAGAAGATAGCCTTTCTTGGAATTCTCCATGCTGAACCTCTTCAGCATAGTATCAATGTACGTGGACTGAGATAAACCAAGCAACCTTTTAGATCTATCCCTATAGATCCTCATCCCTAGGATGTAGGAAGCTTCTCTCAAATCTTTCATGGAGAACTGTGATGACAGCCAAATCTTTATTCCCTGTAATGCAGGGACATCATTCCCGATTAAGAGAATGTCATCCACATACAATTCAAGAAATACTACTACTGGACCACTAGCCCACTTTTAAATGCAGGGCTCTTCTCCGTTCTTAACGAAGCCATACATCTTGATCATCTTATCAAAATATATGTTCCAACTCGGTGATGCCTGCTTTAGTCCATAAATGGACCTCTATAGCCTGCACACCTTAGACTCATCTGTGGATGTGAATCCTTCAGGTTGTATCATATACACCTCTTCATCCAGCTCTCCGTTTAGGAAAGCTGTCTTCACATCCATCTGTTAGATTTCATAGTCCAGATGGGCAGCTATCGCAAGCATAATCCGAATAGATTTGAGCATTGCCACAAGAGAAAATATCTCATCATAGTCTATACCATAACGTTAACGATATCCCTTGGCAACCAGATGGGCTTTATAGGTTTCCACCTTTCCGTCTGCGCCTCTTTTCCTCTTGAAGACCCACTTACACCCTATGGGTTTTACTCCTTCGGGTGGGTCAACCAATGTCCACACATCGTTGACCTTCATGGACTCTATTTCGGATTTCATGGCCTCTAGTCATTTTTCAGAGTCGGGTCTCTGCATTGCATCTATGTAGGTGATCGGATCCTCATCATTTTCATCAAGTTCGATAGGATCGTCGTCCCGGATCAAAAAATCATAGTATCTGTCCGGTTGATGTGGTACTCTACCAGATCGCCTTAAGGGTGCTTGAACAATGGGCTCCGGATCTGATCTAACCAAATCTGATTCAGGTTCAGCAACTTGTGTCAATTTTTCCACCTGCCGAACTTGGTCAAGTTTGATCTTAGAGGCAACAGTCCCTTCACCAAGAAACTCTTTTTTCAAAAAGATTGCCTTAAGGCTAACAAACACTTTTTGCTCATCAGCTAAGTAAAAGTAATACCCTTTGATCTCTTTTTGGTACCCTATAAAATTACACTTGTCAGACCTAGGTCCAAGCTTGTCCGTAATTAAATATTTAACATAAGCTAGACTCCCCCAAACCCTAAGGTGCGAGAGTACTGGCTTACGTGCTATCCATATCTCATATGGCGTTTTGGTTACAGACTTACTCGAAACTCTATTTAGAAGGCAACAAGCCGATTCGAGTGCATATCCCCAGAGGGAGATCGGCAGATCAGTAAACCCCATCATAGATCGAACCATATCCAACAAGGTCTGATTCCTCCTTTCAGATACACCATTATGTTGTGGTGTTCCAGGAGGAGTCCACTGAGAGAGAATCCCATTCTCTCCAAGATATGTCAGAAAATCATTGGAAAGGTATTCACCTCCTCGATCAGATCGAAGAGTTTTAATACACTTTTCAGTTTATTTTTATACCTCATTTCGGAATAGTTTGAACATTTCAAATGACTTCGATTTATGCTTCATTAAATAGACATACCCATACCTCGATAGGTCATCTGTGAAGGTTATAATGTAGAAATATCCACCTCTTGCACTTGAGCTCATGGATCCACATACATCAGAATGTACCAAACCCAAGAGTTCATTGGCTCGCTCACCTTTTCCAGTAAAAGGTGATTTGGTCATTTTACCAAGAAGAGAGGACTCACAGGTTGGAAGTGATTCACAATCACCTACTTCAAAAATTCCTTCTTGAGCCAACCTGTTTATCCTGTTCTTATTGATATGACCTAGCCTACAGTGCCAAAGATAGACTTCTGACACATTATCTATTTTAGGGCATTTACCGGAGGTTTGAACCACATTAACAGGTTGTGATAGAAAGTAAATTCTATTATTAAGTTGTCCAACAAACATTGTAACACCATTCAAAGTGATATTGCAAACATTTTTTTTATTAAAAATTGATAACCATTCATGGCCAAAAGGCCTACAAAAATAATACTTAATAAAAAGCTTGGACAATAGTGACATTCACTCAGAATTACGTTTCGAGAATTGATTACAAGGTTCATGATTCCTAATGCTAGAACTGAAACTTTGCTTCCATCTCCAACGTTCAGGAATCTCTCGTCTTCATCAAATCTCCTACTGACCTGCAGACCCTGCATCGAATTGCAAATATGATAAGGGCTTCCAATATCCAATACCCAGGCAGTAGTATCACAAATGAAAAAGTTGCAAGGTGTTATCATATAAGTACCTTGCTTCTTCTTCGGCCTGTTTGGGTCCAGGGAGGCAATGTATAGAGGACAATTTCTCTTCCAGTGCCCCTGCTTCTTGCAAAAGAAGCACTCTGCCTGGGTCTGGTCGGGCTTGCACTTCTTGGTCTGACCCTGTGCAGACGTCCCAGCATGCAGCTGCACCTTCTTATTCTTCTTCTTCTTGTTCTTCTTCTTCCCTTTCTTAAAGGGTCGACGACCAGAAGAAGACCCTCCCACAACATTCACCAACTCCTTATGGAGCTGGTGATCCTTCTCAAAGTTCTGCAGCAACCCCAACAAGCTGTGGTAGTTCACTGCAGGCTTTGTCATCCGAAAATGAGTAAGGAAGGGAAGGAAGGACTTGGGCAATGAATTAAGGATCACATCCTTACCGAGCTGCTCGTGCAGGGGAAAGCCCAGTTTACTTAGGCACTCAATCATTTCGATCATGTACAGTACATGATCAGTGACTGAAGCTCCATCCCTCATCCGAGTATTTAAAATGGCACAACTAGTTTTGCGCCTTTCAACGTTGTCAGGCATGCCAAAGGAGTCGTTCAACATTTGAAGCATCTCCTGTGGCTGGACGTTCTCGAACCTGCAGCTGAACTCATCATTCATTGCTGCCAGCATAATGCACCGAACGGTGGTGCGATCATTAAACCACTTCTGATAAGTGTCTCGGACCGTCCCTCTAACGTTCGGGGCTAGCTCCTCAGGTGTCTGATCCGTTACTACATAAAGGATCCGCTTATGCTCAATGATGATTTTTAATTTTCGATACCAGCTATCGAAATTAGATCCCATGAGCTTGTCATTATCTAATAATGATCGAAGGGACAGGGTAGTGGCCATAGCTGCATAAAGGAAAATCAGATCTCTATTAGTACATAAATTATAAATACTAAAGACTTGGACTTTAGTCTAAAGTTTCTCTCAGTATTTTTACGAACTGGTTGCCTCAACCTCCAATTCGAGGAATTACTTTAATTCCTTAGTGGGTACTAGAATCCACACAGACTACACACGAGCCCAACTTTGGTTGGTCAACCCATGTGCATCTATGGGTAGGTTCATAACCAGTTGTTTCTCTAAATAATTTTTAGTAATTGATTTTGCCCCAGAACCTAATCAGTAGGCTTTGGCCTCCACTGAAAAGATCTGGTTAGGTCCAACCATTAACATGATTTGATTTGGTGAATCGGACCAATAAATGATCAGGCCCGACTTTGGCCAGTCAACCTGACCACCATCAGAAAGACTCAAACCAAATTATCATATTATGAATGATAATTTCATTAGTCAATAAGCATCAGGCCTTTGGGCCTCCAATGATTATTAAACTAATGGACTCATTATCACTCACTTAATGGGAGGCTATGACTTAGTTATCACTATAACTTAATCATTTTTAGGACCTAATAATTTTTGAGGATTTTATTAAAGGATAGATGAGAAGAAAATATCCAGTCAATTTCAATCCTCTCACTGACTTCACCAAGCAGATTAAAAAAAGATTTAATTAAAGCTGGCATTAGGAGCACCTAAATCAGTCAAACTGATTTACCTAATGACATGCGTGAGCCCTAATCACCAAGTGATCTAATCAAAACCTAATTCACCAGGTTGGCCAGGTAAGTGAGATCAGTGGTGGGGATAAGCCATTAACTCATCAGAGATCAAATCACTGCGAGTAGCTCCCGCTTAAAAACCACTGGTCAAACTGCAAAACTTACCTTAGACACCAACCAGTTTATTAGTTTTAATTTGATCAACTTAGTAAATAGGGTTCCACCGCATAGCCATGAATTAAGTCCATCTTGGTCTAGTTAAAGACATGGACCCATTCAACTACAACTATTGGAGCAGAGTCTAGAGTATCCTTGACCTAATCTAATTCAACTTTTGATTAGATTTGACCAATTACTCTAATTTAGTCTATTTTTTTAACCTAACCTTAGGTCTAACCCAATTATAGACCTAATCCATCTAACCCATTGATCCACAAGTTTATGCAATTGTCTTAGGTCTTAATTCATAATTCTAGACCTACTAGACAACACTTAATTCTTTTAATTAAGTATTTGGGCTAATGGGTCAGGGTTTGGCATTTTGAAAATAATTTTTAAATTTGAAAGGTTTTATTTTCTGTTCACCAAATATGTTGACTCATTTCACAAATAGATCAGCACATTTCATAAATAGCAATCCTATTGCTAATTACATAACAGAAAATAACTCAATCAAAATAAATCATGAATATTTGTTTAGATCTAATCTAACACATTCATGATAAATTTTATAATTGAACCTTTACAATTAATTCCTTTCGCTGCTTCATCTGCATGGGATATAATTACAGCGGTACCCCTACCGCCATAGGAGACCCATCGAATGGGAAGAGAGGGCCTTTAAACCCTACTTTTCTCCAATGACCGAACAGCCATGGCAACCAACCCAATTCGATTACTTGCTACTTGGATCAAGTATATCTAAATATACCAATTTTAAAATTTAAATTTTAAATTTCAAATTTTAAATTTTAAATTTTAAATTTCAAATTTTAAATAAATTTCAAATTTTTGAATTTCAAATTTTGAATTTTAAATTTTGAATTTTAAATTTTGAATTTCATATTTGAAATTTCAACCAAATTTCAAATTTTAAATTTTAAATTTTGAATTTTAAATTTTTAAATTTTGAATTTCAAATTTCAAATTTCAAATTTTAAATTTTAAATTTTGAATTTCAAATTTTTGAATTTTGAATTTCGAACAACTTTCAAAATTCAAATTTCAAATTTTAAATTTTAAATTTCAAATTTCAAATTTAAACTTTTAGATTACAACTTAATCTATGCATGTAAATATATATATTATATCTAAGAACTCGCTCTGATACCATTTGTGGAGAAATTTAGTGCAGGGGTAAAATGGTAATTTTAAAACTTTTTCAAAATTATGATTTTATAATAGAAAAATATTAATTAATCTAATTAATTAATATAAATTTATCCTACACTAGGATCTAAATATGATATATAGCATGCATCCATTTAAATTTGAAATTTAAATTCGAACAGTAAACACTTTACTGTAATGTGTTCAGAATACAATACCTTTGTGCGGATTGTAGATCGCCGCAATCTGATTGCCGTCAGGAGAGTCTGATCATCGCAACATAGCCATACAGTGTGTCTGACCTCTATGGATCATCCACACGAAGTTTTCGGTCTGATCAACTCCTCATGAGTGCTAGCTCGTTGTAGAGCTCTTTTGATGGTTGATGCTGATCGAACTCCTTCGATCAATGTCTGTCGATTCTTCGGATGCTCTAGATCATCAACAGATATGCTTGAGAGGATGTTGAAGATCTCTCTGAGATTTTATGAGCTCACGATACTCGTAGCTCACTTTCTCACTTTTCGAACCCCAGGCTAAAACTCTAGGGAACTCATCGAAAATCTTGCACCCACTTTTCTTTCTTTTCTTTCTTTTTCTCTTGGAAGGATATGGACTTTCTTCTCACGCACAAGACTTCTCACACCCCAAAATTTTTCTTCAAAAATCTACTTCTTACACGCCCCACTCTTCACCTCCTTTTATAACAACGTCAAACGTCTTATCCAAAAGAAAATATAAAGATGAGTAATTGCACATTTGAATTCAAATCAAATTTTAAATTCAAATGGACACCAACTCATCTCTTATCCACTAAAGGCATGAGACGTGGCTTAAATTGTACATGGAGTGATTTCATGAGAAACCTTTTTTCATGTAATAAATGGGGCGTAAAAAAAGGGATAAGGTGCAAAGATTGATTGCCCATTCAAATTCAAACTTTATTTTGAATTTGAATGGCCAACCAATCATCCTTATCCATTCAAATGGCACATTAAAGTGGGGCATGGAGAGGGCTTGGTGTGAGGAAAAAATTCATGAGAAGTTCCTTCTCATGAATTCAAATGGGTGGAATGGAAGTGACATGGCGCATGGAGATTAGGTCAAGGTGGTTTAATTATTTAAACCAACCTAATTGAACCAAATAAGTTAGGTCCAATTAGACTAATTTAAATCCAACTAAATTAAGCTTAATTAGGCTTAATAAAATCCTAATCAAATTAAGAATTGATTAAGCCCAACCCCTGATCAAATCAGGGACCAAACCATCTCGACGATTAGGTCAACTCTTAACCTAATCGGGTCAAACCCAACTGAATCCAATTCAATTGGACTTGATCCAAAAATAATTACTCAATCAAATTGAGTTAATTAGCGATCAAATCACTAATTAAACCTCTCATAAATACTGAGTCCAAATTTGGTGGGCAATCGGGCATCAGAATTCATCGATATGTAACCCTGATCGAAAAGTCCCAACCAGTGTGACTTTTGACCCCGGTACCCATAATGTGTGGAACTCGTGATCAGAGAATCCTGATTCTCGATCATTGAGTCCCAAATATTTAAGATTCTACATCAGCCATCAGATCAGATAGGAACCTCTAATGTGTGTGATCCCACAGGTTCGAACCTAAGTCGGTAGCACAGAAACCAATTCCTGTACTAATCGAAGTGACCATCTAGCAATGGTATCCGATGTTTGAATAGGTCAAAGAGTCACAATCGCAACACTCAGAACCTACATGAATATGGTTACTGTATAATTCATCCTTTTGACCCCTGTGTTTAGGATGACTCAGGGTTAAACTATCAACCCTGATCAGATCATCCGAATCGTGCTCAACTCAAACAGTCCTGTGACTCCTCATAAGGACTACCCTGGCCAAGATTTTGCTAAATTGAAACACGACTGTACACAGCTCCTAAACTGGAGTGGTCAATCCCATCTTGACACACGCACTGACAAGTCAAGTACTTGATTACACCTAGTAGCCTTCCTCACTGAATTAAAAATTCAGGTAGTCCAGAGCCTAAGTGCAGTGAGTTGCTTGCAAGTCACCATGGCGGTCTCAGGTCAGAGGAATATTTATACCCATATTTCATCAGAGCAAATCTTGATAGTAGAAATAGCTCCGAAGTTGGTCACGTTCAGTATAGATGTACCCTTACATCTCACCTGTATGCCATACCAGTGTCTCCACACTCATTGGTTAAGAAGACAACCAACCTATATGGCACACAATGATCTATGCTTGATAAACGTTGTCGTCCTTAGTAACAACGTATCATTTGTTCGCGAACAGATTTAAAGACTAAACGATAAATCCTCCTTTGTCGAGTCTAAATAGTCCTAAAGACTTCACCACAATATAGGAGTTCATTAGAAGATGAAATATTTTGAGATGAAAAATACCAAAATAATTTTTATTAATTCATAATTTATGTACAAATATAAAAAATGAGCACAACCGTCAACAGGCTGACGATTAGCTTTGGGACACTATTCCCAATAATCTGATCATCGTCGAAAGAGTCTGATCATCACGATACTGCCACACTACATGTCTGGCCTCTGCAGATCATCCACATGAAGCTTTCGGTCTGATCGACTTCTCATGAGTGCTAGCTCGTTGTAGAGCCCTTTCGACGACCGATGCTGATCGAACTCCTTCTATCGATGTCTGTCGATTCTTTGGATGCTTTGAATTATCAGCAGACATGCTTGAGAAGATGTTGAAGATCTTCTTGAAATTTGGTGAGCTCACGACACTCGTAGCTCATCTTCTCACTTTCCGAACTCCAGGCTGAAACCCTGAAGAACTCACTGAAACCCTGTGCACACTTTTTCTTTCTTTTCTTTCTTTTTCTCTCGGAAGGATATAGACCTTCACCTTGCACACAAGGATTTCTCACGCCCAGATTTTCTCTCAAAAATTTTCTTGCACACACCCCACTCTTCTCCTCCTTTTAAAATAATGTCAAACATCTTATCCATGTGAGAGGATAAAGATGAGTAATTGCACATTTGAATTCAAATCAAATTTTGAATTCAAATGGAAATCAATTTATTCCTATCCACTAAGGGTGTGAGAAGAGGAGGGTGTGGCTTAATTTGTGTGTGAGTGATTTCATGAGAAATATTTTCTCGTATAATAAATGGGATGTTAAAAGAGGATAAGGTCAAGGTGCTAAGATTGGTTGCTCATTCAAATTCAAACTTTGTTTTGAATTTGAATGGCCAACCAATCATCCTTATCCACTCATTTGGTGCATTAAAGTAGGGTGTGAGGAGGGCTTTGCATGAGGAAAAATTCATGAGAACTTTCTTCTCGTGAATTCAAATGGGCACTGTGGAAGTGAGGTGGCGCAGGGAGAATGGGTCAAGGTGGTTTCATTATTTAAACCAACCAATTGAACCAAATAAGTTAGGCCCAATTAGACTAATTTAAACTCAACTAAATTAGGCTTAATTAAGCTCAATAAAATCCTAATCAAATCAAAAATTGATTAAGCCCAACCCCTGATCAAATCAGGGACCAAACCATCTCGACGATTAGGTCAACTCTTAACCTAATCGGGTCAAACCCAACTGAATCCAATTCAATTGGACTTGATCCAAAAATAATTACTCAATCAAATTGAGTTATTTAGCGATCAAATCACTAATTAAACTTCTTATAAATATTGAGTCCAAATTCGATGGGTAATCGGGCATCAAAATTCATCGATATGTAACCCTGATCGAAGAGTCCCAAACCAGTGGGACTCTTAACCCCGGTACCCAAAATGTGTAGGACTCATGATCAAAGAATCCTGATTCTCGATCACAGAGTCCCAGACATGTAGGACTTATAGTCCACGAGCATTAAGACTCTTCATCAGCCATCAGATCAGCTAGGAACCTCTAATGTGTGTGACCCCGCAGGTTCGAACCTAAGCCGGTAGCACAGGAACCAATTTCTGTACTAATCGAAGTGACCATCTAGCAATGGTACCTGATGATTGGATAGGTCAAAAAGTCACAATCGCAACACTCAGAACCTACGTGAATATGGTTACTGTATAATTTATCCTTTTGACCTTTGTGTTTAGGACGACTCAGGGTTAAACTGTCAACCCTGATTAGATCATCCGAATCGTGCTCAACTCAAACAGTCCGGTGACTCCTCACAAAGACTATCCTGGCCAAAGTTTTACTAAATTGAAACACGACTGTACACAGCTCCTAAACTAAAGTGGTCAATCCCATCTTGACACACGCACCGACAAGTCAAGTTCTTGACTACACCCAGCAACCTTCCATCACTGAATTAGAAATTCAGGTAGTCCAGTGCCTAAGTGCAGTGAGTTGCTTGCAAGTCACCATGACGGTCTCAGGTCGGAGGGATATTTATATCCATATTCCATCGGAGCAAATTTTGACAGCAAAAATAGCTCCAGAGTCGGTCACGTTCAGTATAGATGTACCCTTATATCTCACCTGTATGCCATACCAGTGTCTCCACACTCATTGGTTAAGAGGACAACCAACCTATATGGCACACAACGATCTATGCTTGATAAACGTTGTCGTCCTTGGTAACAACATATCATTTGGTCGCAAATAGATTTAAGGACTAAATGATAAATCCTCTTTTGTCGAGTCTAAATAGTCCTAAGGACTTCACCACAACATAGGAGTTCATTAGAAGATGAAATATTTTATGATGAAAAATACCAAAATAATTTTTATTAATTCATAATTCATGTACATATATAAAAAATGAGCACAACCGTCAACAGATTGACGATTGGCTTTGGGATACTATTCCCAATACCGATCGGATGGTTGATCAATGATTAAGAATTATTCTAGGGTTAAACGATTAAGAATCATTCTAGGGTTAAACGATCAATACGATTGATATTTAACCTAGTGCAAGTGTTACAGGAGGATCGATTAGCAATTTGATTGCTAATTAGCTTAATTTGATTAAGCCAATGGGCTGAGATAAAGTCTAATTGAATACAATTTAATTAGATTTGGTTTGGACTTGATTGGATCAAATTCAATTGGTTTATTGGATAAGCCAAGTGCAAGAAAAAACTAGTCCTAGTTCAATTAGGACTTGGGTCAACCTAATTTTTAATTTGATTAAAAAATTAAATCAGATTTAAATATAATTTAATCTGATTAAATTAGTTTTTTAATTAAATTATGATCTATTTTAATTGGGTTGATTTGGTTTTTATTTGATTTGGTTTGAGAAACCAAATTTGAACAAGTCATAGATTGAACCCTAGTAAGACTAGGATTCCACCTTGCGCCACCTTAGCCCCCCATGCCCACTCTCTCTTATTTTGTGTGACAAAACCTTCTCTCCCAGGCCTTCACGCATGCCCAAAGCTTTCCACTCTTTCTCTCTTACAAGGAATGTGGTTGTGGACCAAGTCAAAGTTGGAATTAGTTTGGATTTCAAATTTTATGAGATAGAATTTTAGGAAACCAAAACTCTTTCCTTATGGCACTGATTTTATCTAAATTTTTTTTGAGATTTTTATAGGTTTTATGGCACATATTGTGCACCCTTTGCTGGTGGTCCATGGTAGAAAAAGAAGGAGGGGGCACCCAAGAGTTGGGCACCCCTTGTCTTGCCCTGTTTGAATTTTTCTTGACTAGGTATTTGACCTAGACAAGGATTCTTTATATCTCTTGATTTAAGATGAATTTTTTCTAGAAATTTTTATGGATTATAGAGCATTGAGAGACCTTTTGGGCATGTGAAAATCAAGAAGGTAGAGTGTTGGGGAGTGGAGATATAATAGACACAAAACTAAGTGTCTGGGTTAGAGCAAAGAGATGAAGAAGAGGGTCTTCTTCTAGGGTTGCTGAGTTCACCTCTTCCCTTCCTCCATCTATGAGTTTTCTGAGAGTATCTCATATCTAAAACTCTTTCTCCTACTTCTCATCTTTGGAAGAGTCCAAATCAAGAAGAAGGAGACATCTGATCGACCATCGAAGAAGGATCAGCACAGTACTAGCATACTGTGCTGATTTCCTGGATCCGGACTTTTGATCATGTTTCATGGGCTCATGTGGATGACTCTTAGAGGCCAGATGCATGTGTGGCTTACAACTTCATCCTCAAGCCTGGATCAGCAAAGTTAGAATGTCTAACTTGTAAGGTAATAGATCTGATCTATTATATTTTACATACATTAGATATAGTATAGAAACATGTTGATATGATCAACATGTAGTTCTTGCTCTTTATATTTTAATTTTTAATTTAATGTCATGTAATAATTATATAATAAGATCTTAGATCTAAAGATTTTTTTATTTTAATAAAATAAATTTTGATTTATTTTAGTCTTTCACTGCCTGATCTTGAAAAAATTTCAAGATCTAACCCTGAAACCCTAGATCTGGTTCCTTCACATAATGCACTTAATTAAAAATTAAGTTTTGAAATTATAAGATATGAAATTATCAATTTAAGATCTAAATTTCAATGCATAAAATATGGGCTTTCGGATATGGGTTGAACAAATTAAATTTAGAGACTAAACTACAACTAGGATCATTGATTAGATCAGGTTAGAACCCATTTCGATTTTGAGCAGTTGATCGAACTTAATCAAGAACTGATTGAAATTAGGTCAAAAGGACTCAAAATTGAAATTTAGTTGTAGTTGGTCAAATTGATTCACATGTGATGTGAATTGATTAAGTCAAGATCAAATTTGGCTCAACGGTTCAAGTCCGGGTCTATAAGTTAACCTAATTAATTCTAATCAACCAATTTGATGTCTAAGGCAAGTATTAAATGGTGGTTATTTAATTGATTTCGATGTTTGATCTGGCCAATTCGTTGCTATCTAAGAAAAGCAACGGGAAGACCCCTACTCATCTTTACTTACTTGGCCATCTTGGGAGATTATGTTTTGTATTAGGTTACTTGTTGATCCGAGTTCACCCATGCCGATTAGGTTGGTCAGACATGAAATGTATTGACCTAAATCATACTAGTCACTACATCAGATGTATATGACTAATTAGAAGAGATCTGAATCCAAATCTTCTCACTAAATATTAGGTCTACTGGTCTTCCACCATTGTAGAGATGCGGGTGCCTTTTTCAGAGTTGACCGTTCTCGACTGGTTACAGTGGTTCGGTTGCATTAGAAAGGCACAACCACTCTATTAGCATCAGATGCCTCGAGGTAAAGATGGGGTTGGACCCAATAACTGTTAGGTGAGGGACCCAATGATAGTTTTACACTCGCTGGTGAACGGTAGGTCAGACTTAACTAAGGAATGTGCCAATAATTATTAGGTGAGGCCATAGGACTTAGAGACCAAGTTGCTGTAACATGCTTAAAGAAGCATCTAGATAAAGAGTTATTCATGCATTGATATACGTGTCATCAATAAGTGTTAGGTGAGATGCCATACATCGATGGGACTGCAGCATCCACTAGAACCTATTATCGCGTTAGGATTTTGTTGCCCAGCTATGCAACCCAAGAGGAGGGGTGAATTAGATTTTTAAAAATTTAAAATTAATCTAGAAGCACAAGGATTAAATAATAAAAGGCAAGTTAGTTGAAGTGAGTGATTTAAGCAAAATGAAGATATTAGATGCAAGAGTGCAAGAAAGAAAAAAAAAATAAGATAGAGAACAAGTAAGCACACCACAAACAACCAAGATTTATAGTGGTTTGGTACCAACCTTGCACCTACATCCACTCTCCAAGCTCCTACTTGGAAATTCAAATCCACTAAACCGTATTCAACAAGAATACAACGTCGGTACCTCTGACTCTAGCTATCCCAAGTTAGAACACTTATTTTTTGGGTACAAGCCAACCCAATACAATTCGATTCAAGGTTCGGATCAATCTTTTCATATTTTGAAATCCTTCCAAAACTAAAGATCAACTCAAAAACAGAGTATAACAGTTAATCATACGAAAATACAAATGTAGCTTTTTTAATGAGCAAATAAAACTTTAAATACACTTTACACAACAATGAAAAAGCTTTTCTGATTCTTCTCAAGGTTGTTGAAGACTTGAATGAGCTCTTGAGGGGTTGGTGAACTTGAAATGAAAGCTTCTTTAACTTCAAGAAGGCTCTTTGCTTAGGGCTGAAATGAATACTTGAAAAACCTTTCTTTATTCCCTCCTTTAAGTGACTTTTATAGCTTCAAATGATGGTGGAGAGTGATCTGGGTAGTTTTAGAGCTGTTGGAGATCATTAAATGAGCATTAATACATCAAAACGAGCTAAAAAACTAATCGTTATGGAGTTTTTCCATCGCAGGGGTTGACTCGTAGGGTCAACTCATACACATGAGTCGACTCATGGGGTCGACTACTGTGACACAGAACAGAAAATAATTATTCTGTAATTTTGGCATGCACAGTAACAGAAGTCGACTCATAGGGTCGACTCATGTACAGGGGTCGACTCATGGGATCGACTCAATTGGGTATGCCAGTCAAAAAATAGTGTGTCGTTCAGCCTAATTTGATATGAGTTGACTCATAGATCGACTCAATTTTATAAATATTATTTTTTTTCAAAATATACATCCAAAAATTATAAAATTTCCTCTAATAGATTACAAATCTTCTGTTCTTGCTCTTGAGACTTTCGAATTAGGACTTGGTAAAATTATGATTTTGTCCCTGAAAAATAATAAATCTTTTTTCTAGTCAAAATTATTAGTAACCTCCTCAAATACTTTGTAATCATCAAAATCAATTCAAGGAGCAACAATCTTTCCCTTTTTGATGATGACAAAACACTTGAGCAAAAATAGAGTATAACATATATAAGGCATTGAACATGAATTTTAAATTTATGAAGATATATTACTTAAACATCATAGCCAATTATTTGAATGAAATGCATCATGAGTAGTTTGAAGATCAATTTAAAATTTGCTTATTAGATCATTTGCTTTGAGAATTGCTGATAATTTTGGTTCTTTGACACATTTGCTTTGACAATTTTACTCATTTACTTTGATAATTTTGCTTATTGCTCTCGATTCTATTTTTCTATTGCTTATTGCTCGATCTCGATTTTTGATTCTCTACTCTCTCTTTTTAACAGCATCAATTAAGATCTTAAGAGATTTTGAAGAGAGAAAAAAAGGATAACATAAAGGATATATTTTCTCTACTCCTCCTTTTTGATACCATATTTTATTTCTTTACTCTCCCTCTTTCATTGTTTATTTCTCTACTCCCCCTCACTATAGCAATTATAAAAGACATATCAATTTGTTCATTTAGAAGATATTGCTATTCATGATATTTCATCACACATATATGAGTCATTTTTCATATCTTATAATTAAAATATTTTAATTGATCCCATTCATAAACATTAATCCAAAGACATTCATTGATATTCAAAGCATAAAAAAATGTATATATAAAAATGTGACTGAATACATTAAGTCAAAATATATAGATCATACAAAAATCATGGATAACAACTATCTAAGAGTCAATCAGCCAACAAAATACAAAAGTCATAAGATAGATCCTAGACAAAAATAAAAAAAAAGATTAACTATTCTAAATCTAATAGATATCATGGCTAGAGGAATCAGAATTTAAAGAGTCAGAGATATGATGAGGAGATGTAGGATCAAATCCACGGGCACGACCTTGACCACGTCTGCCTCAGTCACGGGCAGAAGTACCGACACGAGCAGAAGGGCGAGAAGATCCTGGAGCCTGGGAAGCTATGGACTGTGCAAAGAGAGAAAGTCTGATGGTGTCCAATTATTCCAAAGCTCTCATCATGGACTGCATCAAGACACCAATCTGAGTAGAGATAGTCTCACTGGAGCTCCTGATCTCTCTCCTCAAAAAGTCAAATCCACTCTCTAAAACTCCTCGAAGTCTAGCCATCTCTGCAGATAGGTTTGAGACCTCCGTGATGTTCTCTTGCAGCTGGGGATGGGCTAAGGCTAAAACTTGCCTCTGCAAATCTAGAAGTCTGCCCATCAGTCTCAGAACACATCCCTCAAGCTCCTCAAGTCGTACAGACTGAGCTGTGAGTATCTGAAAAATAATAGAAATATGAGGGATCAAAGTCTAGTCTGAGTCATCCTAAGATGTCGACCTCTGAGCAAAGACTGAGGTGGAAAACTCTGAGATAAAGTCTGAACTCTGAAGGATGTACCCTACTTCCTGACTGTGAAACTGAAGCATGCCTCCTCACTGACTCTGAGGGACCAGCCTTGTGATCAGACACGAACTGAATATCAGGAGATGCTCTGTGATCACGAGGAGGTGAAGATGGTCTCTGCTCTCTCCTCAGCTGGCTCCTTTGCTCTTCTCTCGATATCCTTTGACCAACCACCATCAGTCTTTAAAAAATTTATGCAGTGCAGTGTGTGGCGGTTGATGGTGTCAGAATGAGACAACCTAGTAACTGCCTCTCCCTCAAAACTGACTCCGAACCTCCTAAAGATCAGGGTGAGTGCCATACCAAAAGATAAGTGAGCCTTAGACCTATTTAGGGTCTCTCTCATGGCCTCAATCATCAGAATAGGAAGGTTCAAGGGGGTCTCAGTGATCACATGATACATGATACAAATATTCCTACCGAATAAGAGGTTATGCCTGTCACTCCTAAGGATAAAAAGCTTGGTCACCATGGGATGTAAAAGCCTCATTTTCACTGAAAGTATCTTGGCTTCTAATTTATTTAAACTACCAGTAAAAGTTCTATCTAAGATAGTATTAATTCCTTCTTCTTTAATTGGAAGCTCCATATTAGTATAGCCTTCACAAGACAAGTGCAGAATTTATCCCAAATGCAAAGGATCAAGAATAAAATCAACACCTTTCACTGTAGACTTTACTGTTTCATTGAAGTAACTTAAATTCAAATAAAATTGTCTGACCAGATCAACATAAGTGTTTCTTTCAATAGACAGTAAAACTTTCATCCTTGGATTTTAATCTTCGATCCAATAGAGAATCCTTCTTTTTCAAAAAACTTGAAATATATATTCTTCTCAGATTTCACTTTTTGATCAGAGAGAGGTACCTTGCTTGGACTGATTAGGGACTGTGTAGAAGCTGAAGCAGGACTTGGAGCTAGGATTGGAGCAGGAGAGGGCTCGGCTGCTATTCTTTTTCTGTGCACACTCTCTTCCAACCCACGAATAGATTTTTTTCTTTGCGGTAGCTTCATTTTGGGAGCCATTTGGACAAGAAGGACTTGCAAGAACTTTAAGAGACTAAATGAGGTAGAGAGGAAAGGATTCTAGTGAAAAAGCCAAGATTTTGGAGAGGTGAAGCATCGATTTGGAGAAGACAGATAGAATCTAGGGCAAGCTCAAACCACCCAAATGAGGGAGAAAGAGGAGAGGAAGTTGGTTCCTAAACGGGCAATTTGAAGGGTGAAAATTGGTGGGAAGAAAGATTTGAGAGAAATCTTCAGTTTGAGGGAGTAAAAAGGGAGAGCTTTTGGTTCGATGGGAAGAAGAAGAAGAAGGGCTGAGTCGGCTTAAAAAAAAATTTCAATAAAAAGAGAGTGCCCGAAGGCTTTTGACAGAATTACAAGTTTACCCTAGGGTCGACCCTGGGGGTCGACTCATGGCATAAAAAAATTCATAAGAATGATGAAAAAATTTGAAAAAATCTGAAACTTTGAAGAAAAAGTATCTATCTAGAGATTGATCATGTGAAGTACAGTTTTGAGCTTTTAAAAGAAAAGAAGAGATGAGAATTGAGCTCAATAAATTTGGTTCAATGAATTTTTGGCATTAAGAACTTGAAATTAAAGAAATACTTAAGCTGATGGATCAAGGATTCTTAGTTCTCTTCTAATTTCACAAAATCTATCTTTACTTAAGACCTTGGTAAAAATATCAGTCAATTGTTTCTCAGTACATACATAGTCAAGAATTATATTATTATTTTGAACATGTTCTCTTATGAAATGATGTCTAATTTTAATATATTTTGATCTAGAGTGCTGAATTGAATTTTTAGTTAGATTGATAGCGCTAGTGTTATCACATCTTATGAAAATTTTATTGAGTTTGATGCTAAAATCCATAAGTTGTTGCTTAATCCATAAGATTTAAGCACAACAACTTCTGACTGCAATGTATTCGGCCTCGATCATAGACAGTGCCACCGAATTTTGCTTCTTGCTAAACCAAGAGATTAAGTTAACTCCAAAAAATTGATAAGATTTTCTAGTATTTTTTCTATCTAATCTACATCCAGTAAAATCGACATCTGAATATCTTATTAAGTCAATTGATGAGTCCTTAGAATACCATAGTCTTAGAGTTTGTGTACCATTTAAATATCTAAGGATTCTTTTAACTGCATTTAAGTGAGATTATTTTGGATTTGATTTAAAGTGAGCACAAAGACATACACTAAACATAATATTAAGGAAAAAATTCAATGCAGGGGTAAAATGATAATTTTAAATTTTTTTTAAAATTATGATTTTACAGTGGAAAAATATTAATTAATCTAATTAATTAATATAAATTTATCCTATACAAGGATCTAAATATGATATATAGCATACATGCATTTAAATTTGAAATTCAAATTCGAACAGTAAACACTTTACTGTAATGTGTTCAGAACACAATATCTTTGTGCGGGTAGTAGATCGTCGTAATCTGATCACCGTCGGGAGAGTCTGATCATCGTGACGTAGCCACACAGTATGTCTGGCCTCTGCAGATCATCCACATGAAGCTCTCGATCTGATCGACTCCTCACGAGTGCTAGCTCGTTGTAGAGCCCTTTTGACGGCCGATGCTGATCGAACTCCTTCGATCGATGTCTGTCGATTCTTTGGATACTCCGGATCATCAACAGACATACTTAAGAGGATGTTGAAGATCTTTCTGAAATTTTGTGGGCTCATGACACTCGTAGCTCACTTTCTCACTTCCCGAACCCCAGGCTAAAACTTTAGGGAACTCACCGGAAACCTTGCACCCATTTTTCTTTCTTTTCTTTCTTTTTCTCTTGGAAGGATATGGACTTCCTTCTCATGCACAAGACTTTTCATGCCCTAAAATTTTTCTCAAAAAATCTTCTTCTTGCACGCCCCACTTTTCTTCTCCTTTTATAACAACGTCAAACGTCTTATCCAAAAGAAAGGATAAAGATGAGTAATTGCACATTTGAATTCAAATCAAATTTTGAATTCAAATGGATACCAACTCATCCCTTATCCACTAAAGGTGTGAGGCATGGCTTAAATTGTGCATGGAGTGATTTCATGAGAAACCTTTTCTCATGTAATAAATGGGGCGTAAAAAAAGGGATAAGGTGCAAAGATTGATTGCCCATACAAATTCAAACTTTATTTTGAATTTGAATGGCCAACCAATCATCCTTATCCATTCATATGGCATATTAAAGTGGGGCATGGAGAGGGCTTGGTGTGAGAAAATAATTCATGAGAAGTTCCTTCTCATGAATTCAAATGGGCGCAATGGAAGTGAGGTGGCGCATGGAGATTGGGTCAAGGTGGTTTAATTATTTAAACCAACCTAATTGAACCAAATAAGTTAGGTCCAATTAGACTAATTTAAACCCAACTTAATTAGACTTAATTAGGCTTAATAAAATCTTAATCAAATCAGGAATGGACTAAGCCCAACCCCTGATCAAATCAGGGACCAAACCATCTTGACGATTAGGTCAACTCTTAACCTAACCGAGTCAAACCCAACTGAATCCAATTCAATTGGACTTGATCCAAAAATAATTACTCAATCAAATTGAGTTAATTAGTGATCAAATCACTAATTAAACCTCTCATAAATACTGAGTCTAAATTCGATGGGCAATCGAGCATCAGAATTCATCGATATGTAACCCTGATCGAAAAGTCCAAACCAGTGGGACTCTTGACCCCGGTACCCATAATGTGTGGAACTCATGATCAGAGAATCCTGATTCTCGATCACTGAGTCTCAAATATGTAAGATTCTACATCAACCATCAGATCAGATAGGAACCTCTAATGTGTGTGACCCCACAGGTTCGAACCTAAGCCGGTAGCACAGGAACCAATTCCTGTACTAATCGAAGTGACCATCTAACAATGGTACCCGACATTCGGATAGGTCAAAAAGTCACAATCACAACACTCAGAACCTACATGAATATGGTTACTGTATAATTCATCCTTTTGACCCCTATGTTTAGGATGACTCAAGGTTAAACTGTTAACCCTGATCAGATCATCCGAATCGTGCTCAACTCAAACAGTCCTGTGACTCCTCACAAGGACTACCCTGGCCAAGGTTTTGCTAAATTGAAATATGACTGTACACAACTCCAAAACTGGAGTGGTCAATCCCATCTTGACATATGCACCGACAAGTCAAGTACTTGACTACACCCAGTAGCCTTCCGTCACTGAATTAGAAATTCAGATAGTCCAGTGCCTAAGTGCAGTGAGTTGCTTGCAAGTCACCGTGGTGGTCTCAGGTCGGAGGGACATTTATACCCATATTCCATCGAAGCAAATCTTGACAGCAGAAATAGCTCTGGAGTCGGTCACGTTCAGTGCAGATGTACCCTTACATCTCACCTGTATGCCATACCAGTGTCTCCACACTTATTGGTTAAGAGGACAACCAACCTATATGGCACACAACGATCGATGTTTGATAAACATTGTCATCCTTGGTAACAACATATCATTTGATCGCGAACAGATTTAAGGACTAAATGACAAATCCTCCTTTGTCGAGTCTAAATAGTCCTAAGGACTTCACCACAACATAGGAGTTCATTAGAAGATGAAATATTTTGTGATGAAAAATATTAAAATATTTTTTATTAATTTATAATTCATGTACAAATATAAAAATGAGCACAACCATCAACAGACCGACGATTGGCTTTGGGATACTATTCCCAACAATCTCCCACTTGGCCTAAAACCAATCGGTGCAGTATCTAATACCCATCTTCGACTTGTAGTTGTCAAACTCCTTCACCGCAATGGCTTTAGTGAATGGGTCAGCCAGGTTCTCCTTTCCGTCGATCTTCTGAAGATCGACGTCACCTTGATCCATAATTTCTCGGATGAGATGGTAGCGGCGCAGAATATGCTTCATCTGTTAGTGTGCCTTTGGTTCCTTCGCCTGAGCAATGGCTCCAGAGCTGTCACAGTAGAGCAGAACTGGACCAACAAGGAAGGGTACTACTCCGAGCTCGGTGATGAATTTCCTCAGCCACATCGCTTCTTTGGAAGCATCTAATGCGGCGACATACTCCACCTCGCAAACTGAATCAGCCACTGTGTGCTGCTTGGAACTTTTTCAGCAGATAGCCCCACCATTAAGGGTAAAAATAAATCCCAACACACTTTTGCTGTCATCGTGATTAGACTGAAAACTAGAGTCTGTAAACCCTATAAGTCTCAAGTCTGATTCATCATAAACAAGCCACTGATCCTTCGTATTTCTTAAATACTTCAGGATGGTTTTAACAACCTTCCAGTGATTCTCCCCTGGATCAGATTGGTATCTACTCACTACCCCTAGTGAGTATGCCACATCTGGTCATGTACATGTCATGGCGTACATGATAGATCCCACTGTCGAAGCATATAAAATCCTACCCATACGTTCTCTCTCTTGAGGTGTTGTCGGACAATCTCTCTTCGAGAGAGAAATTCCATGGCCTATCGGAAGATAGCCTTTCTTGGAATTCTCCATGCTAAACCTCTTCAGCATAGTATCAATGTACGCGGACTGAGATAAACCAAGCAACCTTTTAGATCTATCCTTATAGATCCTCATCCCTAGGATGTAGGAAGCTTCTCCCAGATCCTTCATGGAGAACTGTGACGACAGCCAAATCTTTATTCCCTGTAATACAGGGATATTGTTGCCCAGCTATGCAACCCAAGAGGGGGGGGTGAATTGGGTTTCTAAAAAATTTTAAGCCCAACAGATAACTTATGAAGAACAAAACAATGGCTTTAAATCAATATTAATTACCTAAAGTAGTATTGCAAGGATATAATAAAGAAATAAGATAAAGCGATAAAGCACACCACAAACACAAGGATTTATAGTGGTTCGGTGCTAACCTTGCACCTACATCCACTCCCCAAGATCCCACTTGGGAATTTCAATCCACTATCCTTTGTATTCAACCCGAATACAAAACGTCGGAAACTCCGACACTAGCTATCCCAAGCTAGAATACAAGACGTCGGAAACTCCGACACTAGCTATCCCAAGCTAGAACACTTGTTTCCCGGGTACAAGCAAACCCAAAACACTCCGATTTCAGGTTCGGATCAACCTTTTCTTGTTTTGGAAATCCTCCAAAAACAAGAGCAAAAACTCACAAAGAGTAAGAATATTTAGAGCACAGATTAATACAATAACAGCTCCTTAAATGAGCAAATATAACAATAAAAGTTTTACTCAAATGAAGAACCCCTTTTTCAGATTTTCTCAAGATGAATGAACGGTTGAACGCTTGAGAAGAGGTTGATTGTTGATTGAAGATCTCTTGAAAGCTTTGAACGATCTCTAGATCAAGGTTGAAATGATAGGCGTGAAGAATTCTCTCCTTGAAAGATCTTCCTTTTCTCTTTCACAATCTCTCCGGTATATTGTGGATCCTCTCTCTTTTTCTCTATGGATATTTTGTTGATCTCAGGCTTTTTCTTGCAAATTTTGGATCCTCTCTTCTGTTCTTCTCTTTTTCCTCTCTTTCTCTTCACATTTGATTTCACGTTTGATCCGCTATTTAATCTGCAATTTCTTTCATCAAATTAAGCATTTTGTAGCATTAGAAGCAAGAGAAAATAATTTAGGCAGATAAAGAGCCATTAGAGGATTTTTAGGAAGCATAAATGGCAATTAAAATGGGAAAAAAAATAGCCGTTGCTGACATTTCCCGTCGCAGGGGTCGACTCATGAGTCGACTCATGCTTCAGGGGTCGACTCATGAGTCGACCTCTATTGCAAAAACCAGAGAATGCTTTTCTGGAATTTCTTGGCTCAAATTAGCAGGGGTCGACTCATGAGTCGACTCATGCCTTGTGGGTCGACTCATGAGTCGACTCACAGGTCATGCCAAGCCAGAAAACTAGCATGCCAAGGAGAATTTTTGCGTGCCAATCAGCTCACAGTGCCATGAGTTGACTCATGAGTCGACTCATGCACTTCAAACCTTCATAACTTCAAAAATATAAGTCCAAACACAATGAAATTTTCACCAATAGATTTCAAATCATTTGTTCTACCAAATGGTACTATCAAATCAGGATTTTAGTGAAATTATAATTTTGCCCTTGAAGAGCATAAGGACTTTTTCATTTTAAAATATTGTATCCCTTCAATCTGCTTTGTAATCATCAAAATCAATCTAGGAGCAACAATCTCCCCCTTTTTGATGATGACAAAACATATGAACAAAAATATTTATGTTAATGCATTAATTTCAAAAGAATCCATTATAGGTGTATATGCTTGAAAAGAGTATGATTCTTTTGGCATGTAATATAAATGCAAAAATAGTTTGTCCATTTTCTTAAAGATTTGAAAAGGGTATTAGATCATTTTGAGTTCAAGATATATCAGAGCAAGAGAAGATAAATAACTTTTTCTATGTATCAGAGCAAAAATAATTTTTACAATGATATCAGAAAAGATTTTATAATGTATCAGAGCAAGAAAATTTTTAATGTATCAGAGAAAATTTCATACAGTATCAGAGCAAATGTTATAATATATTAGAGAAACCTTCACACTGTATCGGATCAAATGTTATCATGTATCAGATCAAGTTGAAAGAAATTGTAGGATGTATCAGAGTAAAACAAATTTTTTATTGATGTATCAAGGTGAGTAAAATTTCAAAAGCAAGTTTGAATATCAGAGCTTATATATAAAAAAATACTTATTTGCATTGTACTCATGATTTTGCTTTTGATGGATAACTTTTTGTTAAAGTTCTGTCTGATACCAAATTTTGATACCAAAATTTCTCAAAGTTTTGTTTAATCTTTCAATCCTTGTTTTTGTCTAATTTTCTTCAATATTTGTTTAATTTCTTCAATATTTGTTTTAATTTAATTTCTCCCCCTTTTTCTCATAATTTAGGGTTTTGCTTTTTGTCTAATTTCAATTTTTGTTTAATTTTAATTTCTCCCCCTTTTTGACATCATCAAACATAGTTAACTCTTCCTTTTTTTTTTCTGAAATATTCTTTAATTTCCTCCTCTTTAGAGTTTTTCACAAATGTTTGCTCCCCCTTAATATAGCAATTATCAACAGCAAACAACAATAAGGAGAAGATAATATTTCAACAGATGTATCAGAGATTGAAATATAACTAAAATATAATCATTACAAAGATATAGGTAAAAGATGATTTCATTAATATCATAATTGTTTCAATACATAAAATTCAACCAGCTAAATGTCAATACATGGCCCCAAGGTATAGATCTTAGAACAAGATACTAACTCCTAAGATCTAGATAAGTCAATGATCAAGATAAATCATGGATCGGAGTCATCAGATATGGTATGAGAAGATGATGGATCAGAAGTGCGTCCTCTACCCCGTCTGCCTCTGCCACGAGTAGGAGAATGAGATGAACTGGGAGGCTGAGAACGCTGAGATACTAGGGCTGATACCATGAGTCTGATAGAATCAAGTACGTTCAGTGCTCTGGAAACAGATTGAAGTAGAGCAGTGAACTGGGTGGTAGCATGCTCACTCGATCCTCTGATCTCTTTCCTCAGTAGCTCATATCCACCTTCTAATGCTCCTCTGAGCCTTCCAGCCTCTGCAGTGAGGTCTGTGACCTCAATAGTAGACTCCTGTGGCTGGGGATGGGCCAATGCAAGAACTTGCCCCTGTAAGTCAAGAACTCTGCCAGTAAGTCTCCAGACTGTATCCTCAAGCTGCTGTATCCTGACGGACTGATCTGAAATCATCTGAAACACAGTGGAGATGTGGGGAGTAATGGTCTGATCAGAAGAGGTGGCTCCAGGTGCAAAAGAAGTACTACTCCACTGGCTAGACAGCAAAGAAGCCACATGCTGTGAAATATGCTCGATCTGATCGTCAGCCAGTCTGAACTCTGATGGAGGTGCTCTGCTCTCTGGCTGATACACTGGTGTGGGCATCCTAGTAAACTCAGAAGGGCCAGCCTCAGTATCAGGAATGAACTGGGTATCTGGTGATGCTGCCCTGAAGTCATGTACAGGAAAAGATGGACCTTCTTCTTCTACTCTGCCTTCAGTTCTGTCTTCAGCTCTTTCCTCAGCTCTCTCCTCAGCTCTTTCTTCAGAGCCCTTGATCCAACCACCAACAGTCTTTGTAATTCCCATTCGGTGCAGGCTGTGTTGGTTGAAAGTATCCACATGTGAGAGCTTGGTAGGTGTCTCCCCCTCACAGCTAACTCCAAACCTCCTAAAAACTCTAGTAAGGGCCATACCATAAGGCAAGTGTGCCTTGGATCTGTTCAAAGTTTCTCTCATGGCCTCTATCATAAGTGCAGGGAGGTTTAGGGGGGTCTGAGTGATGATATGAAACATGACACATACATCTCTGCCAGATAGTAAGTCATGTCTACCACTCTTAGGAAAGAAGAGTTTTGTTACAATCTGATGCAGGACCCTCATCTCAATGGATAATAGCTTTGCTTCCAATTTGTTTAAACTTCCTGAAAAAGTTTCTCCTAAGATAATTCTGATCCCTTCTTCTTTAATTGGGAGTTCCATATATGAGTATCCTTCACTAGGCAACTGAAGTATTTCTCCCAATATCCTAGAATCCAAACAGATGTCAATCCCCTTTACAGTTGAAGTCACAGACCCGTTTCCATAATTTAGGTTCTGGTAGAACTCTCTGACTAGATCAACATAGGTGACTTTCTTAAGAGAGCAATAAAGTTCCCATCCTTGATTTTTTATCTTGGTAGCAAAAGTAAAGCCTTCTTTCTCAAAGAATCGAAAATCTATGTTTTTCCCGGTTTCTACTTTTCTATCAGAAAGAGGATTTACACTGGGGCTTATGGAGGATTGAGAGGGACCTTGAGCAGGTATTGAAACTGGATTGGGAACAGTGGAAGACTGAGCATGCCTTTTCTTTCGGACAATTTCCTCAGGCTCTCGGATTGATTTTCTCCTTTGGGGAAGTTTCATCTTTTGGAGCCATATCCAATAAAGTAGCAGACAAGAAGACTTGAATTCAGTGGAGGAGGGATCACAAAAGAGTAAAGAAGAATTTTGGTGGAGAAAAGAAGTGGATTTTGAATGAACGGTGAAGTTCTAGGGCACGTTCCACCCGCGCCTATCACTGCGAGAAAGCACAGAAAAGTCCTTTTCAAGGAGGCGAATTTTGGTGGAGAGAAGGAGGGAGAATTGCCTCAGAATTGATCCTTGAATTTGGAGCAAAAAGAGTTTGAGAGGACGGCTTTCGGAAGGAAGACGACGAGAAGATGAGTAGTCTCATAAACAAGGTTTCCCGTTTTAAAAACAATGAACCCGATGGAAGTTGGTGGGATTTACAAGTTTGCCATTGAGTCGACTCATGGGGGTCGACTCATGAAGTTCAGAAATTCAGAAAAAATGCAAATAAATTTTAGAAAAATTTGAAATTTTGGGAGAAGGAATTTTGCTCAATGATAAGTTTTTAGAGAGATAAATCTGAGCTTTTGGGACCAGGATAGATGTTGAAAATTGAGCTCTAAGAGTTTTTGACATCTATTCTTTGGAAATTGAGAAATTTCAGACAAATGGATCTAGAATTCCTAGATTTCTCCTAATTTCACAGAATCTTTCCTCACTGAGGGCCTTTGTAAAGATATCAGCTAATTGATTTTCAGTGCAAATATATTCAAGAATTATATTTTTATTTTGAACATGTTCTCTTATAAAATGATGTCTTATTTCAATATGTTTGGATCTTGAGTGTTGTATTGGATTTTTAGATAGATTTATGGCACTTGTATTGTCACATTTTATTGGAGTTTCATTAAGTTTGATTCCAAAATCTTCGAGTTGTTGCTTAATCCACAAGATTTGAGTACAACAACTTCCGGCTGCAATGTATTCGGCCTCAGCCATAGACAGTGCCACCGAATTTTGTTTCTTGCTAAACCATGAGATTAAGTTAACTCCAAGAAATTGACAAGTTCCACTTGTGCTTTTTCTATCTAATTTACATCCAGCAAAATCAGCATCAGAATATCCTAACAAATTAATTTTTGAGTCCTTAGAGTACCATAACCCTATAGTTTGTGTACCATTTAAGTATCTAAGGATTCTTTTAACAGCATTCAAATGAGATTCCTTAGGATTAGATTGATATCTTGCACATAAGCAAACACTAAACATGATATCAGGCCTACTTGCAGTTAGATATAATAATGAGCCAATCATACCTCTATAGTATTTTAAGTCTACGCTTTTACCTTCATCATCCTTGTCAATCTTACATGAGGGACTCATTGGTGTGCCAATTGGTTTGCAGTTCTCCATTCCAAATCTTTTGAGTAGTTCCTTGGTGTACTTGCTTTGGGTGATGGAGATTCCCTCTTTTGATTGTTTGATTTGGAGTCCAAGAAAGAAAGTGAGTTCTCCCATCATGCTCATCTCGAACTCTCCCTGCATAAGCTTAGCAAAGTCTTGACAAAGGGATTCATTAGTAGACCCAAAAATTATGTCATCAACATAAATTTGTATAATTAGCATATCATTTTGGTTTCTTCTAATAAATAGGGTTGTGTCTACATTGCCTCTTGAGAAACCATTATTTAGTAGAAATTTGCTTAGCCTTTCATACCATGCTCTAGGTGCTTGTTTTAGACCATATAAAGCTTTATTTAATCTAAAGACATGATTGAGAAAAGCATGATTTTCAAATCTAGGGGGTTGTTCTACATATACTTCTTCAGAAATATATCCATTTAAAAATACACTTTTAACATCCATTTGAAATAGTTTGAATTTCATAAAGCAAGCATAAGCAAGTAGAAGTCTAATGGCTTCTAATCTAGCAACAGGTGCAAAGGTTTCATCAAAATCAATTCCTTCTTCTTGATTATATCCCTTAGCAACCAGTCTTGCTTTATTTCTAATTACATTTCTATGCTCATCTAACTTGTTTCTAAAGACCCATTTTGTGCCAATTATTGAATAATCTTTAGGTCTTTTCACTAAGGTCCAAACATTATTTCTTTCAAATTGACTGAGTTCTTCTTGCATAGCATTAATCCAGTTATGATCATTTTCAGCTTCTTCAAAAGTTTTAGGTTCAAGTTGAGATACAAAAGCACAATGATTAAGTACATCTCTAAGTGAAGAACGTGTTTTTACCCCATGCATAGGATCACCGATAATTAATTCCTTAGGGTGGTTGTGAACATACCTCCATTCCTTGGGTAAGTCATTTGTACCTTGAGGTTGTTCTCGAATTTCTTCACCTTTCTCATTTTGTTCATCTTCTTGATCCTTGTCTTCTGGAGTTGCTGAATCTTTCAGAGTGATCTCCTTCATACCTTCTATTAGTAGATCTGCATCATCAACACCCTCATTCTTCCTTGAAGGAAGATCGTTAGATTCATCAAAGACAACATGTATGGACTCCTCAACTACTAAGGTTCTTTTGTTGAACACTCTAAATGCTTTACTAGTGGAGGAGTAACCTAGAAAGATTGCTTCATCTGATTTTGCATCAAATTTACCAAGTTTTTCTTTTCCATTATTTAATACAAAACATCGACAACCAAAAACATAAAAATATGCAATATTTGGTTTTCTTCCTTTCCAAAGTTCATAAGGGGTTTTCTTTAAAAATTGTCTAATTAAAGCATGATTTAAAATGTAACATGCTGTGTTAATAGCTTCCGCCCAAAAATATTTTAGAAGGTTGCTTTCACAGAGCATGGTACGGGCCATTTCTTCTAAGGTTCTATTTTTTCTTTCAACTACCCCATTCTGTTGGGGTGTCCTAGGAGCAGAGAAGTTGTTGCCAATTCCATTTTCATCACAAAAATTTTCAAAGTCATGATTTTCAAATTCTGTTCCATGATCACTTCTAATATTTTGAATTGAAAACCCTTTTTCATTAGTGACTTTTTGATGAAATTTAGTGAAAATTTGAAAAGTTTCATTTTTGTGAGCTAAAAAGAAAACCCAAGTAAAACGAGAGTAATCATCAATTATTACAAATCCATATCGTTTTCCTCCTAGACTAGTGGTTCTAGTTGGTCCAAATAAATCCATATGTAAGAGCTCTAAAGGTCTAGAAGTTGAAATAGTGTTTTTGGATTTAAATGATACTCTAGTTTGTTTACCTAATTGGCATGCATCACAAATTCTATCCTTTTCAAAATTCAATTTTGGCAAACCGAGAACTAAATCCTTTTTGATTAATTTTGAAAGAGAATGCATGCTAATATGTGCAAGTCTACGATGCCACAGCCAACTAGTCTCATTTATTTTAGCATTTAAGGAAATTAGGCATTGCATGTCTAATTTAGTTAAATCATTCAAGTCTACCATATAAACATTGTCATGCCTATGTCCTATAAATTTAATGCCATCGTTAATAGGACTTGTCACAATGCAAACAGATGATTCAAAACTTACTTTATACCCTTTATCACAGAATTGACTAATGCTAAGTAAGTTATGCTTTAAACCTTTAACTAGTAAAACATTCTCAATGTATTTGGAGGGAGTGATACCAATGTTACCTATCCCGATGATCTTTCCTTTGCCGTTATCTCCAAAGGTGACCATCTCTCCATCCTTAGCATCAAGCGTGATGAATTGTGATTCATCACCAGTCATGTGTCTCGAGCATCCGCTGTCAAGATACCATTTCCTGTTTCCTTCTTGGGATGCTAGACACACCTCATTTTCATGTACCATCAGGCATAGATTGGCTTGTTCGATTGAGGTTTCCTCGTCGGAGCTTGAGTCATCACTCGCACTCCAGGTCGCCATCATTGCCTTCTTTTTGAATTTCTTTGGACCTTTCTTCAATTGAGGACATTTGGATCTGAAATGTCCTGGCTTCTTGCACTCGTAGCATATAGGGATTTGATCTTTCTCCTTTTCTATGCTTTGATCCCCGTTTGTAAATTTCTTTCTCATCCCCTGTTTCCTTTTTCTTAGAAACTTCTTGAATTTTCGGGTGATGAGAGCCATCTCCTCATCCTGATCTTCATCTTCAGAGTCATCTGTTTCATAATCAGGTGAAGTTGTGGATTTGAGGGCAATGGTTCTTTTCTTTTTGATTTCATCCTCTTGATGTTGCATCATGCTAAGTTCATGAGTCATCAAGGATCCAAGAAGCTCTTCTAGAGGTAGAGTGTTCAAGTCCTTTGCTTCTTGGATGGCAGTCACCTTGGCTTCCCAAGTTCTTGGCAGTGACCTGAGAATCTTCCTTACAAGTTCACTGTTAGTATAAGATTTGCCAAGACTCTTTAAACCATTGATTATATCAGTAAAACGAGTAAACATAGCAGTTATGGACTCATCATGCTCTATTTTGAACAATTCATATTTATGTAAAAGCATGTTTATTTTAGACTCTTTTACTTGATTTGTTCCCTCATGGGTGACTTCTAACCTATTCTATATTTCTTTAGCAGATGCACAAGTAGAAATGCGATTAAATTCACTAGCATCTAGTGCACAATAAAGAACATTCATAGCTTTGGCATTTAATTGTGCCAATTTCTTGTCAACCTCATCCCATTCTTTCTCGGATTTGGTTGACTCCTCACCATCTATAATCTTGGTGGGTGTGTGAGGACCATTCACTATGATACTCCACATATCATAGTCGAGTGCTTGTATGAAAATCTTTATCCGAGCTTTCCAATAGGTGTAATTAGACCCATTGAAAAGTGGAGGTCGGTTTGTTGATTGCCCCTCAGCTAGAGAAGTTCCAACATGGATCTTTGGCTCTTTGATTGTTAGATCAAAGAAGGGCTAGAGCACTGGCTCTGATACCACTTGTTGCCCAGCTATGCAACCCAAGAGGGGGGGGTGAATTGGGTTTCTAAAAAATTTTAAGCCCAACAGATAACTTATGAAGAACAAAACAATGGCTTTAAATCAATATTAATTACCTAAAGCAGTATTGCAAGGATATAATAAAGAAATAAGATAAAGCGATAAAGCACACCACAAACACAAAGATTTATAGTGGTTCGGTGCTAACCTTGCACCTACATCCACTCCCCAAGATCCCACTTGGGAATTTCAATCCACTATCCTTTGTATTCAACCCGAATACAAAACGTCGGAAACTCCGACACTAGCTATCCCAAGCTAGAATACAAGACGTCAGAAACTCCGACACTAGCTATCCCAAGCTAGAACACTTATTTCTCGGGTACAAGCAAACCCAAAACACTCCGATTTCAGGTTCGGATCAACCTTTTCTTGTTTTGGAAATCCTCCAAAAATAAGAGCAAAAACTCACAAAGAGTAAGAATATTTAGAGCACAGATTAATACAATAACAGCTCCTTAAATGAGCAAATATAACAATAAAAGCTTTACTCAAATGAAGAACCCCTTTTTCAGATTTTCTCAAGATGAATGAACGGTTGAACGCTTGAGAAGAGGTTGATTGTTGATTGAAGATCTCTTGAAAGCTTTGAACGATCTCTAGATCAAGGTTGAAACGATAGGCGTGAAGAATTCTCTCCTTGAAAGATCTTCCTTTTCTCTTTCACAATCTCTCTGGTATATTGTGGATCCTCTCTCTTTTTCTCTATGGATATTTCGTTGATCTCAGGCTTTTTCTTGCAAATTTCGGATCCTCTCTTCTGTTCTTCTCTTTTTCCTCTCTTTCTCTTCACATTTGATTTCATGTTTGATCCGCTATTTAATCTGCAATTTTTTTCATCAAATTAAGCATTTTGTAGCATTAGAAGCAAGAGAAAATAATTTAGGCAGATAAAGAGCCGTTAGAGGATTTTTAGGAAGCATAAATGGTAATTAAAATGGGCAAAAAAATAGCCGTTGCTGACATTTCCCGTCGCAGGGGTCGACTCATGAGTCGACTCATGCTTCAGGGGTCGACTCATGAGTCGACCTCTGTTGCAAAAACCAGAGAATGCTTTTCTGGAATTTCTTGGCTCAAATTAGCAGGGGTCGACTCATGAGTCGACTCATGCCTTGTGGGTCGACTCATGAGTCGACTCACAGGTCGTGCCAAGCCAGAAAACTAGCGTGCCAAGGAGAATTTTTGCGTGCCAATCAGCTCACAGTGCCATGAGTTGACTCATGAGTCGACTCATGCACTTCAAACCTTCATAACTTCAAAAATATAAGTCCAAACACAATGAAATTTTCACCAATAGATTTCAAATCATTTGTTCTACCAAATGATACTATCAAATCAGGATTTTAGTAAAATTATGATTTTGTCCTTGAAGAGCATAAGGATTTTTTCATTTTAAAATATTGTATCCCTTCAATCTGCTTTGTAATCATCAAAATCAATCTAGGAGCAACAGATATCATTCCTAATTAAGAGAATGTCATCCACATACAATACAAGAAATACTACTACTGGACCATTAGCCCACTTATAAATGCATGGCTCTTCTCCATTCTTAATGAAGCCAAACATCTTGATCATCTTATCAAAACGTATGTTCCAACTCCGTGATGCCTGCTTAAGTCCATAAATGAACCTCTGCAGCCTGCACACCTTAGACTCATCTATGGATGTGAATCCTTCAGGTTGTATCATATACACCTCTTCATCCAGCTCTCCATTTAGAAAAGCTGTCTTCACATCTATCTGCCAGATTTTATAGTCCAGATAAGCAGCTAATACAAGCATAATCCGAATGGATTTGAGCATTGCCACAGGAGAAAACGTCTGGTCATAGTCTATACCATAACATTGACGATATCCCTTGGCAACCAGATGAGCTTTATAGATTTTCACCTTTCCGTCTGTGCCCCTCTTCCTCTTGAAGACCCATTTACATCCTATGGGTTTTACTCCTTCGGGTGGGTCAACCAATGTCCACACATCGTTGACCTTCATATACTCTATTTCAAATTTCATGGCCTCTAGCCATTTCTCAGAGTCGGGTCTCTGCATTGCATCCATGTAGGTGATCGGATCCTCATCATTTTCATCAAGTTCGATAGGATCGTCGTCCCGGACCAAGAAACCATAGTATTTATCCGGTTGACGTGGTACTCTACCAGATCGCCTTAAGGGTGCCTGAACTATGGGCTCCGGATCTGATCTAATCAAATCTGATTCAGGTTCAGCAACTTGCGTCGGATTTTTCACCTGCCGAACTTCGTCAAGTTCGACCTTAGAGGCAACAGTCCCTTCACCAAGAAACTCTTTTTCCAAAAAGATTGTCTTAAGGCTGACAAACACTTTTTGCTCATCAGCTAGGTAGAAGTAATACCCTTTGGTCTCTTTTGGGTACCCTATAAAATTACACTTATCAGACCTAGGTCTAAGCTTGTCCGTAATTAAACATTTAACATAAGCCGGACACCCCCAAACCCTAAGGTGCGAGAGTACTGGCTTACGTCCTATCCATATCTCATATGGCGTTTTGGATACAGACTTACTCGAAACTCTATTTAAAAGGTAACAAGCTGATTCGAGCGTATATCCCCAGAGGAAGATCGACAGACCAGCAAACCCCATCATGGATCGAACCATGTCTAACAAGGTCTGATTCCTCTTTTCAGATACACCATTATGTTGTGGTGTTCCAGGAGGAGTCCACTGAGAGAGAATTCCATTCTTTCCAAGATATGTCAGAAAATCATTGGAAAGGTATTCACCTCCTCGATCAGATCGAAGAGTTTTAATACACTTTTTAATTTATTTTTTTACCACATTTCGGAATAGTTTGAACATTTCAAATGACTCCGATTTATGCTTCATTAAATTGACATACCCATACCTCGATAGATCATCTGTGAAGGTTATGAAGTAGAAATATCCACCTCTTGCACTTGAGCTTATGGGTCCACATACATCAGAATGTTCCAAACCCAAGAGTTCACTGGCTCGCTCACCTTTTCCAGTAAAAGGTGATTTGGTCATTTTACTAAGAAGATAGGACTCACAGGTTGGAAGTGATTCACAATCACCTACTTCAAGAATTCTTTCTTAAGCCAACCTGTTTTCCTGTTCTTATTGATATGACCTAGCCTACAGTGTCAAAGGTAGACTTCTGACACATTATCTATTCTAGGGTATTTACCGGAGGTTTGAACCACATTAACAGGTTGTGATAGAAAGTAAATTCCATTATTAAGTTATCCAACAAATATTGCAACACCATTCAAAATGATATTACAAATATTTTCTTTTATTAAAAATTGATAACCATTCATGGCCAAAAAGCCTACAGAAATAATATTTAATAAAAAGCTTGAACAATAGTGACATTCACTCAGAATTATATTTCGAGAATTGATTACAAGGTTCATGATTCCTAATGCTAGAACTGAAACTTTGCATCCATCTCCAACGTTCAGGAATCTATCGCCTTCATCAAATCTCCTATTGACTTGCAGACCCTGCATCAAATTACAAATATGATAAGGGCTTCCAGTATCCAATACCCAAGCAGTAGTATCACAAATAGAAAAGTTGCAAGGTGTTATCATATAAGTACCTTTCTTCTTTGGCCTGTTCGGGTCCAGGGAGGCAATGTATAGAGGACAGTTCCTCTTCCAGTGCCCCTGCTTCTTGCAAAAGAAGCACTCCGCCTGGCTCTAGTTGGGCATGCGTTTCTTGGTCTGATCCTGTACAGACGTCCCAGCATGCATCTGCACCTTCTTATTCTTCTTCTTCTTGTTCTTCTTCTTTCCTTTCTTAAAGGGTCGACGACCAGAAGAAGACCCTCCCACAACATTCACCGACTCCTTATGGAGCTGGTGATCCTTCTCAAAGTTCTGCAGCAACTCCAACAAGCCGTGGTAGTTCACTGCAGGCTTTGTCATCCGAAAATGAGTAAGGAAGGGGAGGAAGGACTTGGGCAATGAATTAAAGATCGCATCCTTATCGAGCTGCTCGTGCAGGGGAAAGCCCAGTTTACTTAGGCGCTCAATCATTTCGATCATGTACAGTACATGATCAGTGACTAAGGCTCCATTCCTCATTCGAGTATTGAAAATGGCACAACTAGTTTTATGCCTTTCAACGTCAGCAGGCATGCCAAAGGAGTCGTTCAACATTTGAAGCATCTCCTGTGGCTGGGCATTCTCGAACCTGCGGCTGAACTCATCATTCATTGCCGCCAGCATAATGCACCGAACGGTGGTGCGATCGTTGAGCCACTTCTGGTAAGTGTCTCGAACCGTCCCTCGAGCGTTCGGGGCTGGCTCCTCAGGTGCAGGATCCGTTACTACATAAAGGATCCGTTCATGCTCAAGGATGATTTTTAATTTTCGATACCAGCTATCAAAATTAGGTCTCATGAGCTTGTCATTATCTAATAATGACTGGAGGGATAGGGTAGTGGCCATAGCTGCATAAAAGAAAACCAGACCTCTATTAGTACATAAATTATAAATACTAAAGACTTGGACTTTAGTCTAAAGTTTCTCCTAGTATTTTTATGAACTGGTAGCCTCAACCTCCAATTCGAGGAATTACTTTAATTTCTTAGTGGGTACTAGAATCCACACAGACTACACACAAGCCCAACTTTAGTTGGTCAACCCATGTGCATCTATGGGTAGGTTCATAACCAGTTATTTCTCTAAACAACTTCTAGTAATTGATTTTGCCCCAGAACCTAATCAGTAGGCTTTAGCCTCCACTGAAAAGATCTGGTTAGGTCCAACCATTAACATGATTTGATTTAGAGAATCGGACCAATAAATGATCAGGCCCGACTTTGGCCGACCAACCTGATCACCATCAGAAAGACTCAAACCAAATTATCATATTATGAATGATAATTCCATTAGTCAATAAGCACCAGGCCTTTGGGCCTCCAATGATTATTAAACTAATGGACTCATTATCACTCACTTAATGGGAGGCTATGACTTAGTTATCAATATAACTTAATCATTTTTAGGGACCTAATAATTTTTGAGGATTTTATTAAAGGATAGATGAGAAGAAATATTCAGCCAATTTTAATCCTCCCACTGACTTCACCAAGTTAGATTAAAAAGGATTTAATTAAAGCTGGCATTAGGAGCACCTAAATCAGTCAAACTGATTTACCTAATGACATGGGTTAGCCCTAATCACCAAGTGATCTAATCAAAACCTAATTCACCATGTTGGCCAAGTAAGTGAGATCAGTGGTGGGGATAAGCCATTAACTCGTCAGAGATCAAATCACTGCGAGTAGCTCCCACTTAAAAATCACTGGTCAAACTGCCAAACTTACCTTAGACACCAACCGGTTCATTAGTCTTAATTTGATCAACTTAGTAAATAGGGTTCCACCGCGTAGTCATGAATTAAGTCCATCTTGGTCTAGTTAAAGACATGGACCCACTCAACTACAACTATTGGAGTTGAGTCTAGAGTATCCTTGACTTAATCTAATTCAACTTTTGATTAGATTTGATCAATTACTCTAATTTAGTCTATTTCTTTAAAATAACCTTAGGTCTAACCCAATTATGGACCTAATCCATCTAATCCATTGATCCACAAGTTTATACAATTGTCTTAGGACTTAATTCACAATTCTAGACCTACTAGACAATACTTAATTCTTTTAATTAAGTATTTGGGCTGAGGGATCAGGGTTTGATATTTCGAAAATAATTTTCAAATTTGAAAGGTTTTATTTTCTGTTCATCAAATATGTTGACTCATTTTACAAATAGATCAGCACATTTCATAAATAGCAATCCTATTGCTAATTACATAACAGAAAATAACTCAATCAAAATAAATCATGAATATTCCTTTAGATCTAATCTAACACATTCATGATAAATTTCATAATTGAACATTTATAATTAATTTTTTTTGCTGCTTTATCTGCATGGAATATAATTGCAGCGACACCTGTTGCCCAGCTATGCAACCCAAGAGGGGGGGGTGAATTGGGTTTCTAAAAATTTTAAGCCCAACTGATTACTTATGAAGAACAAAACAAAGACTTTAAATCAATATTAATTACCTAAAGCAGTATTGCAAGGATATAATAAAGAAATAAGATAAAGCAATAAAGCACACCACAAACACAAGGATTTATAGTAGTTCGGTGCTAACCTTGCACCTACATCCACTCCCCAAGATCCTACTTGGGAATTTCAATCCACTATCCTTTGTATTCAACCCGAATACAAAACGTCGGAAACTCCGACACTAGCTATCCCAAGCTAGATCACTTATTTTCTGGGTACAAGTAAACCCAAAACACTCCGATTTCAGGTTCGGATCAACCTTTACTTGTTTTGGAAATCCTCCAAAAACAAGAAGAAAAACTCACAAAGAATAAGAAAAATTTGAGCACAGATTAATACAATAACAGCTCCTTAAATGAGCGAATATAACAATAAAAGCTTTACTCAAATGAAGAACCCCTTTTTCGGATTTTCTCAAAGTGGATGAATGCTTGAATGCTTGAGAAGAGGTTGATTGTTGATTGAAGATCTCTTGAAAGCTTTGAACGATCTCTAGATCAAGGTTGAAACAATAGGCGTGAAGAATTCTCTCCTTGAAAGATCTTGCTTTTCTCTTTCACAATCTCTCTGGTATATTGTGGATCCTTTCTCTTTTTCTTTTTAGATTTTTCGTTGATCTCAGGCTTTTTCATGCAAATTTCGGATCCTCTCTTCTGTTCTTCTCATTTTTGATTTCACGTTTGATCCACTATTTAATCTGCAATTTCTTTCATCATTTTAAGCATTTTGTAGCATTAGAAGCAAGAGAAAATAATTTAGGTAGATAAAGAGCCGTTAGAGGATTTTTAGGAAGCATAAATGGCAATTAAAATGGGCAAAAAAATAGTCGTTGCTGACATTTTCCATCGCAGGGGTCGACTCATGAGTCGACTCATGCTTCAGGGGTCGACTCATGAGTCGACCTCTGTTGCAAAAACCAGAGAATGCGTTTCTGGAAATTCTTGGCTCAAATTAGCAGGGGTCGACTCATGAGTCAACTCATGCCTTGTGGGTCGACTCATGAGTCGACTCACAGGTCGTGCCAAGCCAGAAAACTAGCGTGCCAAGGAGAATTTTTGCATGCCAATCAGCTCACAGTGCCATGAGTTGACTCATGAGTCGACTCATGCACTTCAAACCTTCATAACTTCGAAAATATAAGTCCAAACACAATGAAATTTTCACCAATAGATTTCAAATCATTTGTTCTACCAAATGGTACTATCAAATCAAGATTTTAGTGAAATTACGATTTTGCCTTTGAAGAGCATAAGGACTTTTTCATTTTAAAATTATTTGTATCCCTTCAATCTGCTTTGTAATCATCAAAATCAATCTAGGAGCAACAATCTCCCCCTTTTTGATGATGACAAAATATTTGAACAAAAATATTTATGTTAATGCATTAATTTCAAAAGAATCCATTATAGGTGTATATGCTTGAAAAGAGTATGATTCTTTTGGCATGTAATATAAATGCAAAAATAGTTTGTCCATTTTCTTAAAGATTTGAAAAGGGTATTAGATCATTTTGAGTTCAAGATATATCAGAGCAAGAGAAGAGAAATAAATTTTGTAATGTATCAGAGCAAGAAAAATAATTTTTTTTTTTTACAATGTTATCAGAAAAGATTTTACAATGTATCGGAGCAAGAAAATTTTATAATATATCAGAGAAAATTTCACACTGTATTAGAGCAAATGTCAGAGAAAATTTCACACTGTATCAGAGCAAATGTTATAATATATCAGAGAAACTTTCTCACTGTATCAGATCAAATGTTATAATTTATCAGAGAAACCTTCACACTGTATCGGATCAAATGTTATAATTTATCAGAGAAACCTTCACACTGTATCGGATTAAATTTTATCATGTATCAGAGCAAGTTAAAAGAAATTGTAGGGTGTATCAGAGTAAAACAAATTTCTTAAGATGTATCAAGGTGAATAAAATTTCAAAAGATGTATCAGAGCAAGTTTGAATTTTGAAATATATCAGAGCATAAAAAAATACTTATTTGCATTGTACTTATGATTTTGCTTTTGATGGATGGCTTTAAGTTCTGTCTGATACCAAATTTCGATACCAAATTTCTCAAAGTTTTGTTTAATCTTTCAATCCTTGTTTTTGTTTAATTTCTCCAATATTTGTTTAATTTCTCCAATATTGTTTTAATCTTCCAATCTTTGTTTTTGTTTAATTTCTCCAATATTTGTTTTAATCTTCTAATCTTTATTTTTGTTTAATTTCTCCAATATTTGTTTTAATTTCTCCAATATTTGTTTTAATCTTTCAATCTTTGTTTTTGTTTAATTTCTCAAATATTTGTTTTAATTTCTCCAATATTTGTTTTAATCTTCCAATATTTGTTTTTGTTTAATTTCTCCCCCTTTTTCTCATAATTTAGGGTTTTGCTTTTTTTTGTCTAATTTTAATTTTTGTTTTTGTTTAATTTCTCTTCCTTTTTGACATCATCAAACATAGTTAACTCTTCCTTTTCTTTTTCTGAAATATTCTTTAATTTCTTCCTCTTTAGAGTTTTTCACAGATGTTTGCTCCCCCTTAATATAGCAATTATCAACAGCAAACAACAACAAGGAGAAGACAATATTTCAAGAAGAAAATATATAACCAAAATATGATCATTACAAAGAGGTAGAAATATAGGTAAAAGATGATTCCATTAATATCATAATTGTTTCAATACATAGTTCTTAAAAAAATAAAATTCAACCAGCTAATTGTCAATACATGGCCTCAAGGTATAGATCCTAGAACAAGATACTAACTCCTAGGACCTAGTAAAGATCAAGATAAGTCAATGATCGGAGTCATCAGATATAGGGTGAGGAGATGATGGATCAGAAGTGCGTCCTCTACCCCGTCTGCCTCTGCCACGAGTAGGAGGGCGAGATGAACTGGGAGGCTAAGAACGCTGAGATGCTAGGGCTGATACCATGAGTCTGATAGAATCAAGTATGTTCAGTGCTCTGGAAACAGATTGAAGTAGAGCAGTGAACTGGGTGGTAGCATGCTCACTCGATCCTCGGATCTCTTTCCTCAGTAATTCATATCCACCTTCTAGTGCTCCTCTGAGCCTGCCAGCCTCTGCAGTGAGGTCTGTGACCTCAATAGTAGACTCCTGTGGCTGGAGATGGGCCAATGCAAGGACTTGCCCTTGCAAGTCAAGAACTCTGCCAATCAGTCTCCAGACTGTGTCCTCAAGCTGCTGTATCCTGACGGACTGATCTGAAATCATCTGAAATACAGTGGAGATGTGGGGAGTAATGGTCTGATCAGAAGAGGTAGCTCCAGGTGCAAAAGAAGTACTACTCCACTGGCTAGACAGCAAAGAAGCCACACGCTGAGATATATACTCGATCTGATCATCAGCCAGTCTGAACTCTGAATGAGGTGCTCTGCTCTCTGGCTGATACACTGGTGTGGGCATCCTAGTAAACTCAGAAGGGCCAGCCTCAGTATCAGGAATGAACTGGGTATCTGGTGAAGCTGCCCTGAAGTCATGTACAGGAGAAGATGGACCTTCTTCTTCTACTCTGCCTTCAGTTCTGTCTTCAGCTCTTTCCTCAACTCTCTCCTCAGTTCTTTCTTCAGAGCCCTTGATCCAACCACCAACAGTCTTTGTAATTCCCATTCGATGCAGGCTGTGTTGGTTGAAAGTGTCCACATGTGAGAGCTTGGTAGGTGTCTCCCCCTCACAGCTAACTCCAAACCTCCTAAATACTCTAGTAAGGGCCATACCATAAGGCAAGTGTGCCTTGCATCTGTTCAAAGTTTCTCTCATGGCCTCTATCATAAGTGCAGGGAGGTTTAGGGGGGTCTGAGTGATGATATGAAACATTACACATACATCTCTGCCAGATAGTAGATCATGCCTACCACTCCTAGGAAAGAAGAGTTTTGTTACAATCTGATGCAGGACCCTCATCTCAATGGACAAAATCTTTGCTTCCAATTTGTTTAAATTTCCTGAAAAAGCTTCTCCTAAGATAATTCTGATCCCTTCTTCTTTAATTGGGAGTTCCATATATGAGTATCCTTCACTAGGCAACTGAAGTATTTCTCCCAATATCCTAGAATCCAGGCAGATATCAATTCCCTTGACTGTTGAAGTCACTGACCCATTTCCATAATTTAGGTTCTGGTAGAACTCTCTAACTAGATCAACATAGGTGACTTCCTTAAGAAAGCAATAAAGTTTCCATCCTTGATTTTTGATCTTGGTAGCAAAAGTAAAGCCTTCTTTCTCAAAGAACCGAAAATCTATATTTTTTCCGGTTTCTACTTTTCTATCAGAAAGAGGATTTACACTGGGGCTTATGGAGGATTGAGAGAGACCTTGAGCAGGTACTGAAACTGGATCGGGAACACTGGAAGACTGAGCATGCCTTTTCTTTCGGACAATTTTCTCAGGCTCACGGATTGATTTCCTTCTTTGGGGAAGTTTCATCTTTAGAGCCATATCCAATAAAGTAGCAGACAAGAAGACTTGAATTGAGAGGAGGAGGGATCACAAGAGAGTAAAGAGAAATTTTAATGGAGAAAGGAAGTGGATTTTGAAAGTTCGGTGAAGTGCTAGGGCACGTTCAAACCGCGCCAAGCAAAGCGAGAAAGCACAGAAAATCCTTTTGAAGGAGGCGATTTTTGGTGGAGAGTAGGAGGGAGAATTGCCTCAGAATTGATCCTTGGATTTGGAGCAAGAAGAGTTGGAGAAGACGGCTTTTGGAAGAAGAACGATGGGAAGATGAGTCGTCTCACAAACAGTAACCCTTATAAAAACAATGAACCCGTTGAAAGTTGGTGGGATTTACAAGTTTGCCATTGAGTCGACTCATGGGGGTCGACTCATGAAGTTCAGAAATTCAGGAAAAATACAAATAAATTCCAGAAAAATTCGAAATTTTGGGAGAAGGAATTTTGCTCAATGATAAGTTTTTAGAGTGATAAATCTGAGTTTTTGGGACCAGGATAGATGTTGAAAATTGAGTTCTAAGATTTTTTGACATCTATTCTTTGGAAATTGAGAAATTTCAGACAAATGGATCTAGAATTCTTAGATTTCTCCTAATTTCACAGAATCTATCCTCACTAAGGGCCTTTGTAAAGATATCGGTTAATTGATTTTCAGTGCAAACATATTCAAGAATTATATTTTTGTTTTGAACATGTTCTCTTATAAAATGATGTCTTATTTCAATATGTTTAGATCTTGAGTGTTGCATTGGATTTTTAGATAGATTTATGGCACTTGTATTATCACATTTTATTGGTGTTTCATTAAGTTTGATTCCAAAATCTTCGAGTTGTTGCTTAATCCACAAGATTTGAGCACAACAACTTCCGGCTGCAATGTATTCGGCCTCAGCCGTAGACAGTGCTACCGAATTTTGTTTCTTGCTAAACCATGAGATTAGGTTTACTCCAAGAAATTGGCAAGTTCCACTTGTGCTTTTTCTATCTAATTTACATCCAGCAAAATCAGCATCGAAATATCCTAACAAATTAATTTGTGAGTCCTTAGAGTACCATAACCCTATAGTTTGTGTACCATTTAAGTATCTAAGGATTCTTTTAACAGCATTCAAATGAGATTCCTTAGGATTAGATTGATATCTTGCACATAAGCAAACACTAAACATGATATCAGGCCTACTTGCAGTTAAATACAATAATGAACCAATTATACCTCTGTAGTATTTTAAGTCTACGCTTTTACCTTCATCATCCTTGTCAAGCTTACTTGAGGGACTCATTGGTGTGCCAATTGGTTTGCAGTTCTCCATTCCAAATCTTTTGAGTAGTTCCTTGGTGTACTTGCTTTGGATGATGGAGATTCCCTCTTTTGATTGTTTGATTTGGAGTCTGAGGAAGAAGGTGAGTTCTCCCATCATGCTCATCTCGAACTCTCCCTGCATAAGCTTAGCAAAGTCTTGACAAAGGGATTCATTAGTAGACCCAAAAATTATGTCATCAACGTAAATTTGTATAATTAGCATATCATTTTGGTTTCTTTTAATAAATAGGGTTGTATCTACATTGCCTCTTGAGAAACCATTATTTAGTAGAAATTTGCTTAGCCTTTCATACCATGCTCTAGGTGCTTGTTTTAGACCATATAAAGCTTTATTTAATCTAAAGACATGATTGGGAAAAGCATGATTTTCAAATCCAAGGGGTTGTTCTACATATACTTCTTCAGAGATATATCCATTTAAAAATGCACTTTTAACATCCATTTGAAATAGTTTGAATTTCATAAAGCAAGCATAAGCAAGTAGAAGTCTAATGGCTTCTAATCTAGCAACAGGTGCAAAGGTTTCATCAAAATCAATTCCTTCTTCTTGATTATATCCCTTAGCAACCAGTCTTGCTTTATTTCTAATTACATTTCCATGCTCATCTAATTTGTTTCTAAAGACCAATTTTGTACCAATTATTGAATAATCTTTAGGTCTTTTCACTAAGGTCCAAACATTATTTCTTTCAAATTGATTAAGTTCTTCTTGCATAGCATTAATCCAGTTATGATCATTCTCAGCTTCTTCAAAAGTTTTAGGTTCAAGTTGAGATACAAATACACAATGATTAAGTACATCTCTAAGTGAAGAACGTATTTTTACCCCATGCATAGGATCACCAATTATTAACTCCTTAGGGTGGTTGTGAACATACCTCCATTCCTTGGGTAAGTCATTTGTACCTTGAGGTTGTTCTTGAATTTCTTCACCTTTCTCATTTTGTTTGACTTCTTGATCCTTGTCTTCTGGAGTTGCTGAGTCTTTCAGAGTGATCTCCTTCATACCTTCTATTAGTGGATCTGCATCATCAACACCCTCATTCTTCTTTGAAGAAAGATCGTTAGATTCATCAAAGACAACATGTATGGACTCCTCAACTACTAAAGTTCTTTTGTTGAAAACTCTAAATGCTTTACTAGTGGAGGAGTAACCTAGAAGGATTGCTTCATCTGATTTTGCATCAAATTTACCAAGTTTTTCTTTGCCATTATTTAACCAAAAATATGAAAATATGCAATATTTGGTTTTCTTCCTTTCCAAAGTTCATAGGGGGTTTTCTTTAAAAATTGTCTAATTAAAGCACGATTTAAAATGTAACATGTTGTGTTAATAGCTTCTGCCCAAAAATATCTTGGAAGGTTGCTTTCACAAAGCATGGTACGGGCTATTTCTTCTAAGGTTCTGTTTTTCCTTTCTACTACCCCATTCTGTTGGGGTGTCCTAGGAGCAGAGAAGTTATGGCCAATTCCATTTTCATCACAAAAATTTTCAAAGTCATGATTTTCAAATTCTGTTCCATGATCACTTCTAATATTTTGAATTGAAAATCCTTTTTCATTAGTGACTTTTCGATGAAATTTAGTGAAAATTTGAAAAGTTTCATTTTTGTGAGCTAAAAAGAAAACCCAAGTAAAACGAGAGTAATCGTCAATTATTACAAATCCATATCGTTTTCCTCCTAGACTAGTGGTTCTAGTTGGTCCAAATAAATCCATATGTAAGAGCTCTAAAGGTCTAGAAGTTGAAACAGTGTTTTTGGATTTAAATGATACTCTAGTTTGTTTACCTAATTGGCATGCATCACAAATTCTATCCTTTTCAAAATTCAATTTTGGCAAATCGAGAACTAAATCCTTTTTAATTAATTTTGAGAGAGAATGCATGCTAATGTGTGCAAGTCTACGATGCCACAGCCAACTAGTCTCATTTATTTTAGCACTTAAGGAAACTAGGCATTGCATGTCTAATTTAGTTAAATCATTCAAGTCTACCATATAAACATTGCCATGCCTATGTCCTATAAATTTAATGCCATCGTTAATAGGACTTGTCACAATGCAAACAGATGATTCAAAACTTACTTTATATCCTTTATCACAGAATTGACTAATGCTAAGTAAGTTATGCTTTAAACCTTTAACTAATAAAACATTCTCAATGTATTTGGAGGGAGTGATACCAATGTTACCTATCCTGATGATCTTTCCTTTGCCATTATCTCCAAAGGTGACCATCCCTCCATCCTTAGCATCAAGCGTGATGAATTGTGATTCATCACCAGTCATGTGTCTCGAGCATTCGCTGTCAAGATACCATTTCCTGTTTCCTTCTTGGGATGCTAGACACACCTGCAAGCAAAGGTCACGTTTCTGTCTTAGGTACCCAAGCTTTCTTGGGTCCTTTCAGGTTAGTCAGAATGGTTCCTTTTGGAACCCATATTTTCTTTGTGTTTGCATATTTGTTAATAAAACATGTGTATGATTTATGTCCTATTCTTCCACATTTAAAACAAGTAATATTTGTAGACTTGTTACTTGAATAATAAATATCCTTCAGAAATTTTTGTTTCTTCAGGGGTTTATAACCAAGTCCAGCCTTATCATATATAGCTTTCTGATTTTCAAGGATCATATTTAGTTTGTTTGAACTTAAGGTGAACTTATCTACTATAGATTTCAGCTTGTTCATTTCATCCTTTAAGTTTTGATTTTCTTGAATCAAGGTGAATTTTTCAATTGAAAGATTTTCAGCTTGTTTCACTAAGGACTGATTTTCCAATTTCAGCTCTTTGTTTTTCTTCCCTAGTTTCTTTAATTCATCAATTGAATCATAGAGAGCTTCATGCAATTCTTCAAAAGTAAATTCACTAGTGGATTCAGAAGTTACCTCATTTTCATGTGCCATCAGGCACATGTTGGCTTGTTCTGTTGAGGTTTCCTCGTCGGAGCTTGAGTCATCACTCGCACTCCAGGTCGCCATCATTGCCTTCTTTTTGAACTTCTTTGGACCTTTCTTCAATTGTGGACATTCGGTTCTGAAATGTCCCGACTTCTTGCACTCGTAGCATATAGGGGGTTGATCTTTCTCCTTTTCTTTGCTTTGATCCCCTTTTGTGAATTTCTTTCTCATCCCCTGTTTCCTTTTTCTTAGAAACTTCTTAAATTTTCGGGTGATGAGAGCCATCTCTTCATCCTGATCTTCATCTTCAGAGTCATCCGTTTCATAATCAGGCGAAGTTGTGGATTTGAGGGCAATGGTTCTTTTCTTTTTGACTTCATCCTCTTGATGTTGCTTCATGCTAAGTTCATGAGTCATCAAGGATCCAAGAAGCTCTTCTAGAGGTAGAGTGTTCAAGTCCTTTGCTTCTTGGATGGCAGTCACCTTGGCTTCCCAAGTTCTTGGCAGTGACCTGAGAATCTTCCTTACAAGTTCACTGTTAGTATAAGATTTGCCAAGACTCTTTAAACCATTGATTATATCAGTAAAACGAGTAAACATAGCAGTTATGGATTCATCATGCTCTATTTTGAACAATTCATATTTATGTACAAGCATGTTTATTTTAGACTCTTTTACTTGATTTGTTCCCTCATGGGTGACTTCTAACCTATTCCATATTTCTTTAGCAGATGCACAAGTAGAAATGCGATTAAATTCACTTGCATCTAGTGCACAATAAAGAACATTCATGGCTTTGGCATTTAATTGTGCCAATTTCTTGTCAACCTCATCCCATTCTTTCTTGGGTTTGGTTGATTCCTCACCATCTATAATCTTGGTGGGTGTGTGAGGACCATTCACTATGATACTCCACATATCATAGTCGAGTGCTTGTATGAAAATCTTCATCCGAGCTTTCCAATAGGTGTAATTAGACCCATTGAAAAGTGGAGGTCGGTTTGTTGATTGCCCCTCGGCTAGAAAAATACCAACATGGGTTGCCATAGATCTTTGGCTCTTTGATTATTAGATCAAAGAAGGGCTAGAGCACCGGCTCTGATACCACTTGTTGCCCAGCTATGCAACCCAAGAGGGGGGGATGAATTGGGTTTCTAAAAATTTTAAGCCCAACTGATTACTTATGAAAAATAAAACAAAGACTTTAAATCAATATTAATTACCTAAAGCAGTATTGCAAGGATATAATAAAGAAATAAGATAAAGCAATAAAGCACACCACAAACACAAGGATTTATAGTGGTTCGGTGCTAACCTTGCACCTACATCCACTCCCCAAGATCCTACTTGGGAATTTCAATCCACTATCCTTTGTATTCAACCCGAATACAAAACATCGAAAACTCCGACACTAGCTATCCCAAGCTAGATCACTTGTTTTTCGGGTACAAGTAAACCCAAAATACTCCAATTTCAGGTTCGGATCAACCTTTCCTTGTTTTGGAAATCCTCCAAAAACAAGAACAAAAACTCACAAAGAGTAAGAAAAATTTGAGCACATATTAATACAATAACAGCTCCTTAAATGAGCGAATATAACAATAAAAGCTTTACTCAAATGAAGAACCCCTTTTTCGGATTTTCTCAAAGTGGATGAACGCTTGAATGCTTGAGAAGAGGTTGATTGTTGATTGAAGATCTCTTGAAAGCTTTGAACGATCTCTAGATCAAGGTCGAAACAATAGGCGTGAAGAATTCTCTCCTTGAAAGATCTTGCTTTTCTCTTTCACAATCTCTCTGGTATATTGTGGATCCTCTCTCTTTTTCTTTTTAGATTTTTCGTTGATCTCAGGCTTTTTCGTGCAAATTTCGGATCCTCTCTTCTGTTCTTCTCATTTTTGATTTCACGTTTGATCCGCTATTTAATCTGCAATTTCTTTCATCATTTTAAGTATTTTGTAGCATTAGAAGCAAGAGAAAACAATTTAGGTAGATAAAGAGCCGTTAGAGGATTTTCAGGAAGCATAAATGGCAATTAAAATGGGCAAAAAAATAGCCGTTGCTGACATTTTCCATCGCAGGGGTCGACTCATGAGTCGACTCATGCTTTAGGGGTTGACTCATGAGTCGACCTCTGTTGCAAAAACCAGAGAATGCGTTTCTGAAAATTTTTGGCTCAAATTAGCAGGGGTCGACTCATGAGTCGACTCATGCCTTGTGGGTCGACTCATGAGTCGACTCACAGGTCATGCCAAGCCAGAAAACTAGCGTGCCAAGGAGAATTTTTGCGTGCCAATCAGCTCACAGTGCCATGAGTTGACTCATGAGTCGACTCATGCACTTCAAACCTTCATAACTTCAAAAATATAAGTCCAAACACAATGAAATTTTCACCAATAGATTTCAAATCATTTGTTCTACCAAATGGTACTATCAAATTAGGATTTTAGTGAAATTATGATTTTGCCCTTGAAGAGCATAAGGACTTTTTCATTTTAAAATTATTTATATCCCTTCAATCTGCTTTGTAATCATCAAAATCAATCTAGGAGCAACAACACCCCTACCACCATAGGAGATCCCATCGAATGGGAGGAGAGAGCCTTTAAACCCTACTTTTCTCCTATGACCGGACGGCCATGGCAACCAACCCAATTCGATTACTTGCTACTTGGATCAAGTATATCTAAATATACCAATTTCAAAATTTAAATTTTAAATTTCAAATTTCAAATTTTAAATTTTGAATTTCAAATTTTAAATAAATTTCAAATTTTAAATTTTTAAATTTCAAATTTTGAATTTCAAATTTTGAATTTTAAATTTTGAATTTCAAATTTGAAATTTCACCTAAATTTCAAATTTCAAATTTTAAATTTTAAATTTTTAAATTTTGAATTTTAAATTTCAAATTTCAAAATTCAAATTTTAAATTTTGAATTTCAAATTTTTGAATACTGAATTTCGAACAACTTTCAAAATTTAAATTTTAAATTTTTGAATTTTAAATTTTAAATTTTAACTTTTAAATTATAACTTAATCTATGCATGTAAATATATATATCATATCTAAGAACCCGCTCTGATACCATTTGAGGGGAAAATTTAGTGCAGGGGTAAAATGGTAATTTTAAAACTTTTTCAAAATTATAATTTTACAATAGAAAAATATTAATTAATCTAATTAATTAATATAAATTTATCCTATACAAGGATCTAAATATGATATATAGCATGCATGCATTTAAATTTGAAATTTAAATTCGAACAGTAAACACTTTACTGTAATATGTTCAGAACATAATACCTTTGTACGGATAGTAGATCACCACAATCTGATCACCGTCGAAAGAGTCTAATCATCGTGATGCAGCCACACAGTATGTCTGGTCTCTGTGGATCATCCACACAAAGCTCCCGATCTGATCGACTCCTCACGAGTGCTAGCTCATTGTAGAGCCCTTTTGACGGTCGATGCTGATCGAACTCCTTCGATCGATGTCTGTCGATTCTTTGGATGCTCTGGATCATCAACAGACATGCTTGAGAGGATGTTGAAGATCTTCTTAAAATTTTATGGGCTCACGACACTCGTAGCTCACTTTCTCACTTTCCGAACCCCAGGCTAAAACTCTAGGAAACTCACCGAAAACCTTGCACCCACTTTTCTTTCTTTTCTTTCTTTTTCTCTTGGAAGGATATGGACTTTCTTCTCACGCACAAGACTTCTCACGCTCCAAAATTTTTCTTCAAAAATCTTCTTCTTGCACGCCCCACTTTTCTCCTCCTTTTATAACAACGTCAAACGTCTTATCCAAAAGAAAGGATAAAGATGAGTAATTGCACATTTGAATTCGAATTAAATTTTGAATTCAAATGGATACCAACTCATCCCTTGTCCACTAAAGGTGTGAGGCATGGCTTAAATTATGCATGGAGTGATTTCATGAGAAACCTTTTCTCATGTAATAAATGGGGCGTAAAAAAAAGGATAAGGTGCAAAGATTGATTGCCCATTCAAATTCAAACTTTATTTTGAATTTGAATGGCCAACCAATCATCCTTATCCATTCATATGGCATATTAAAGTGGGGTGTAGAGAGGGCTTGACATGAGAAAATAATTCATGAGAAGTTCCTTCTTATGAATTCAAATGGGTGCAATGGAAGTGAGGTGGCGCATGGAGATTGGGTCAAGGTGGTTTAATTATTTAAACCAACCTAATTGAACCAAATAAGTTAGGTCCAATTAGACTAATTTAAATCCAACTTAATTAGGCTTAATTAGGCTCAATAAAAGCCTAATCAAATCAAGAATTGACTAAGCCCAATCCCTGATCAAATCAGGGACCAAACTATCTTGACGATTAAGTCAACTCTTAACCTAATCGGGTCAAATCCAACTGAATCCAATTCAATTGGACTTGATCCAAAAATAATTACTCAATCAAATTGAGTTAATTAGTGATCAAATCATTAATTAAACCTCTCATAAATACTGAGTCTAAATCCAATGGACAATCGGGCATCAGAATTCATCGATATGTAACCCTGATCGAAAAATCCCAACCAGTAGGACTCTTGACCCCGGTACCCATAATGTATGGAACTCATGATCAGAGAATCTTGATTCTCAATCACTGAGTCCCAAACATGTAGGATTCTATATCAGCCATCAGATCAGATAGAAACCTCTAATGTGTGTGACCCCGCAGGTTCGAACCTAAGTCGGTAGCACAGGAACCAATTCCTATACTAATCGAAGTGACCATCTAGTAATGGTACCCGACATCTGGATAGGTCCAAAAGTCACAATCGCAACACTCAGAACCTACATGAATATGGTTACTGTATAATTCATCTTTTTGACCCCTGTATTTAGGATGACTCAAGATTAAACTGTCAACCCTGATCAGATCATCCGAATCATGCTCAACTCAAACAGTCCTGTGACTCCTCATAAGGACTACCCTGGCCAAGATTTTGCTAAATTAAAATACGATTGTACACGGCTCCTAAACTGAAGTGGTCAATCCCATCTTGACACACGCACCGATAAGTCAAGTACTTGACTACACCCAGTAGCCTTCCGTCACTGAATTAGAAATTCAGGTAGTCCAGTGCCTAAGTACAGTGAGTTGCTTGCAAGTCACCGTGGTGGTCTCAGGTCGGAGGGACATTTATACCCATATTCCATCGGAGCAAATCTTGACAGCAGAAATAGCTCCGAAGTTGGTCACGTTCAGTGCAGATGTACCCTTACATCTCACCTGTATGCCATACCAGTGTCTCCACACTCATTGGTTAAGTGGACAACCAACCTATATGGCACACAACGACCTATGCTTGATAAACATTGTCGTCCTTGGTAACAACGTATCATTTGGTCATGAACAAATTTAAGGACTAAACAACAAATCCTTCTTTGTCGAGTCTAAATAGTCCTAAAGACTTCACCACAACATAGGAGTTCATTAGAAGATGAAACATTTTATGATGAAAAATACCAAAATAATTTTTATTAATTCATAATTCATGTACAAATACCAAAATGAGCACAACCGTCAACAGACTGACGATTGACTTTGGGACACTATTCCCAACAAATATCTGGTCTACTAGCAGTTAAATATAATAGAGAATCAATCATGTCTCTATAAAATTTTAAGTCTACATTTTTACCTCCTTCATCCTTGTCAAGCTTACATGATGGGCTCATGGGTGTACCAATTGCTTTGGAACCCATTCCAAATCTTTTGAGTAGTTCTCTTGTATATTTGCTTTGAGTGATGGAGATTCCTTCCTTTGTTTGTTTGATTTGGAGTTCGAGAAAGAATATAAGTTCTCCCATCATGCTCATCTCGAACTCCCCCTACATGAGCTTAGCAAAATTTTGACAAAGAGTTTCATTAGTAGATCCAAAAATAATATCATCAACGTATATTTGTATGACTAAGATATCATCTTGATTTCTTTTAATGAAAAAGGTTATGTCTATATTTTCTCTTGAAAAATCATTATTAAGCAGAAATTTACCTAGCCTTTCATACCAAGCCCTAGGTGCTTATTTCAAACCATATAGTACTTTGTTTAATTTAAAAATATAATTAGAAAAAGTATGATTTTCAAAATCGGGAGGTTGTTCTACATAAACTTCTTCAGCAATATATCCATTTAAAAAAGTACTTTTGATATTCATTTGGAATAACTTAAAATTCATAAAGCAAGCATATGCAAGTGAAAGTCTAATTACTTCTAATCTAGCAATAGATGCAAAGATCTCATCAAAATCAATTCCCTCTTCTTGATTATAACCCTTTGCAATCAATCTTACTTTATTCCTAATTACATTTTCATGTTCATCCAGTTTATTTCTATATACCCATTTTATGCTAATTACTAGATAATTTTTAGGTCTTGATATTAAAGTCCATACATTATTTCTTTCGAATTTATTAAGTTCTTCTTACATTGCATTTATCCAATTGTAATCTTTTTTAGCTTCATCTATGATTTTAGGTTCACAATGAGAAACAAATACAAAATGATTGTATGCATCTCTAACAGAAGAATGAGTTCTTACTCCATGTGTAGGATCACCAATGATCAATTCTTTGGGGTGATTGTGATCATACCTCCATTCTTTAAGTAGATCATTTGAGCCTTGAGGTTGTTCTTGTTGTTCTTCACCTTCATCCTCTTATTTATTTTCATGTTCTTCTTCATTTTGAATTGTTGAGTCTTTTAGGATGATCTCCTTCATCCCTTCTATAAGAGAATCTACATCATCAATACCTTCATTCTTCCTTGAAGGAAGATCGTTAGTTTCATCAAAAACAACATCTATTGACTCCTCTACTACTAAAGTTCTTTTGTTGAAAACTCTAAAAGCTTTGCTAGAAGAGGAGTAACTAAGAAAAATAGCTTCATCAAATTTTGCATCAAATTTTTTTAGTCTTTCTTTACTATTATTCAAAACAAAATATCGGCAACCAAAAATATGAAAATATGCAATGTTTGGTTTTCTTCCTTTCCAAAGCTCAAAGGGAGTTTTCTTTAAAATTAGTCTAATTAAAGCACGGTTTAATATGTAACATATCGTGTTAATTACTTTCGCCCAAAAATATCTTGGGAGGTTGCTTTCATATAGCATGGTACAGGCTATTTCTTCAAGGATTCTATTTTTTCTTTCTACTATCTCATTTTGTTGGGGTATCCTAGGTGCTGAAAAGTTGTGGTCAATACCTTTTTCATCATAAAATTTTTCAAAATCTTGATTTTCAAATTCAGTTCCATGATCACTTCAAATATTTTGAATTAAAAAACTTTTTTTATTAGTGACTTTTCGATAAAATTTTGAGAACACATGAAAAGTTTCATCCTTATATGCCAAAAAGAAGATCCATGTAAAATGAGAGAAATCATCAATAATTACAAAGCCATATCATTTTTCACCTAGACTAGTAGTTCTAGTGGGTCCAAATAAATCCATATGCAATAGTTCTAATGGTCTAGAAGTTAAAATAATATTTTTAGATTTGAATGAGACTCTTATTTGTTTACCCAATTGGCATGCATCACAAATTCTATCCTTTTCAAAATTCAATTTGGGTAAGCCGGTAACCAATTCCTTTTTAATAAGTTTTGAAAGTGAATGCATGCTAATATGTGCAAGCCTACTATGTCAAAGCCAATTAGTATCATTAATCTTGGCATTCAAGGCTACTAGGCATTGCATGTTTATTTTGGAAAGAACATTCAAATCCACCATATAGACATTACATGTTTATGCCCAACAAATTTAATGCCTTCATCAATAGGACTAGTTACTATGCATAATGAAGATTCAAAAATAACTTTGTATTCTTTATCACAAAATTGACTGATGCTTAATAGATTATGTTTCAAACCATCTACTAATAAAATATTTTCAATATACTTGGAGGGAGTGATACCAATGTTACCTATACTGATGATCTTTTTTTGGCCATATCTCCAAAGGTGACCATCCCTCCATCTTTAGTATCAAGTATGATGAATTGGGATTCATCACCAGTCATATGTCTTGAGCACCCACTATCAAGATACCATTTTCGATTTGTTCTTTGGGATGCAAGACACACCTACATACAAATATCAAGTTTTGACTTTAGGTACCCAAGTTTTCTTGGGTCCTCTTTGGTTAGTCACAATGGTTCATTTTGGAACCCATATTTTCTTTCCATTAAAATTTTTAGATTTGTTAGAAAAATATGTATAAGATTTGTATCCTATTTTACCATATTTAAAGCAAGTAATATTTGAAAACTTATTGCATGATGAGTTTACAAAGATATTTTTTAGAAGTTTTTGTTTCTTTAAAGAGTTATATCCAAGACCAGTTTTATCATAAATGGCCTTTTGATTGTCAAGTATCATTTGAAGTTTATTTAAACTTAAAGTAAATTTTTCAACCATTGATTTTAACTTGACAATCTCATTTTTTAAGTTCAGATTTTCTTGAGATAAGATTGATTTTTTATTTGAAATAATCTCATTTTCTTTTAGTAAAGATTGATTCTTTAATTTCAATTCTTTGTTCTTTACCCCTAACTTCTTTAGTTCATCAATTAGATCATAAAATATTTCATAAAGTTCTTCAAAGGTAAAGTCATTAGGAGTTTCAGTGTTTATCTCATTTTCATGTGCCATAAGGCATAAGTTGGCTTGTTCATTTGAAACTTCTTCTTCGGAGCTCGACTCATCACTTCCACTCCATGTAGCCATCATAGCCTTTTTCTTGTACTTCTTGGGACCCTTCTTTAGTTGTGGATATTCAGACTTAAAGTATCCCGACTTTTTACATTCATAACAAATAAGAGGTTGCTCCTTATCCTTCTCTTTACTATGTTCTCGTTTTGTAGGTGGCCTCTTCCTTATTCTTTGTCTTCTTTTCTTTAAAAACTTCTTAAACTTTCTAGTAATGAGAGTCATTTTTTCATCCTACTCTTCATTTTCTGTATCATCAGATTTCTCATCAAGTTGAGCAGTGAATTTGAGGGTGATTATCTTCTTCTTTTTGACATCTTCTTCTTGATGTTGTTTCATGCTTAGCTCGTGTGTCATTAGCGATCCTAGAAGCTCCTCCAAGGGTAAGATATTCAGATCTTTGGCTTCTTGGATTGCGGTCACTTTGGCCTTCCAAGTCTTTGGTAAAGACCTAAAAATCTTTCTTATGAGATCACTGTTAGAATAAGACTTATCAAGATTTTTTAGACCATTAATGATATTAGTAAAATGAGTAAATATTTCAGTTATTGATTCATCATGCTCCATTTTAAAGAGTTCATATTTATGCACAAGCATGTTAATTTTTGATTCCTTCACTTGATTAGTTCCTTCATGAGTTACTTTTAATCTATCCCATATTTTCTTAACTGACATGCATGTTGAAATATGATTGAATTCATTAGCATCTAGAGCACAATATAAAATATTCATGACTTTTGTATTAAGTTGAGCCATTTTCTTGTCAACCTCATCCCATTCTTTTTCGAGTTTGGTTGATTCCACACCATCAATTATTTTAGTGGATGTGTGTGGTCCATTTACTATGATACTCCACATATCATAATCAAGTGCTTGAATAAAGATTTTCATCCGAGCTTTTCAATAGGTATAATTTGATCCATTGAAAAGTGGAGATCAGTTTGTGGACTGCCCCTCGGCTAGTGAAGTACCAACTTGAGTTGCCATAGATCTTTAGCTCTTTGATAGTTAAATCAAAGTAGGGCTAGAGCATCAGACTCTGATACCACTTGTTGTCCAGCTATGCAACCCAAGAGGGGGGGTGAATTAGATTTTTGAAAATTTAAAATTAATCTAGAACCACAAGGATTAAGTAATAAAAGAAAAGTTAGTTGAAGTGAGTGATTTAAGCAAAGTGAAGATATTAGATGCAAGAGTGCAAGAAGAAAAAGAAAATAAGATAGAGAATAAGTAAGCACACTACAAACAACCAAGATTTATAGTGGTTCGGTGCCAACCTTGCATCTACATCCAGTCTCCAAGCTCCTACTTGGGAATTCAAATCTACTAAACTATATTCAACAAGAATACAACGTCGGTACCTCTGACTCTAGCTATCCCAAGCTAGAACACTTATTTCTCAGATACAAGCCAATCCAATACAATCCGATTCAAGGTTCAAATCAACCTTTCCACATTTTGAAATCCTTTCAAAACTAAAGATCAACTCAAAAACAGAGTATAACAGTTAATCACATGGAAATACAAATGTAGCTCCTTTAATAAGCAAATAAAACTTTAAATATACTTTACACAATAATGAAAAAGCTTTTCTGATTCTTCTCAAGGTTGTTGAAGATTTGAATGAGCTCTTGAGGGATTGGTGAATTTCAAATGAAAGTTTCTTTAACTTCAAGAAGGCTCTTTGCTTAGGGCTAAAATGAATGCTTGAAAAACCTTTCTTTATTCTCTTCTTTAAGTGCCTTTTATAACTTCAAATGATGGTGGAGAGTAATCTAGATAGTTTTAGAGCCGTTGGAGATCATTAAATGAGCATTAAATGTGTCAAAATAAGCTAAAAAACTAGCCGTTACAGAGTTTTTTCGTCGCAGGGGTCGACTCATAGGGTCGACTCATACACATGAGTCGACTCATGGGATCGACTACTGTGGCACAGAATAGAAAATGATTGTTCTGTAATTTTGGCATGCACAGCAACAGAGGTCGACTCATAGGATCACTCATACATGGGGGTCGACTCATGGAGTCGACTCAATTAGGTGTGCCAGCCAAAAAACAGCATATCGTTCAGCCCTATTTGACATGAGTCGACTCATGGGGTCGACTCAATTTTATAAATATTATTTTCTTTCAAAATATACATTCAAAAATTATGAAATTTTCTCCAATAGATCACAAATCTTTTGTTCTTACTCTTGAGACTTTCGAATTAGGACTTGATAAAATTATAATTTTGCCCCTAAAAATAATAAATCTTTTTTCAAGCCAAAATTATTAGTAACCCCCTCAAATACTTTGTAATCATCAAAATCAATTCAAGGAGCAACAGATTTTCATTTCTCCATCCGAAGTGTGTAAGAGATTCAAAAAATTAGTGGGAGCTTTTTGTTTATTTTTAAATTTTCTAAAACAAACTATTATAAGTACAATCATCTAATTAAATCTTTACTCTCTATGATTAATTCTTCAGCTTTCAATCTTCTAGCTCGAATCCTAGATATTTACCACTTAACCAAAATCGACTACATATTCTAGCTCAAAAATTTAAGAATAGTTCTTAGCTTTTAGAAATTAAACCATATTCTTGATCAGGTTAATCCAATATCATCGGCTCGTCCAATCTATAGTCAATGAGCTATAGTTGACAAATGGTTGGACATTGACAATTAGATTAAGTGCTATAAATTAGACTTCATAGTTAATAAAATCCAATGGATGCATAAGGACATATAGACTATCAATGATATGCTGATTCATCTGCAATAGTTGTGAGATGATCAGAGTCGCACAGTGTATGAGATGCGTGATGGGCAGTTTGTCCATGATCGATGATCGAGGACATTGAAGAGCTTGAAAAGCTCGACATGACTATGCATAAAAAATTGCTAATGAATTTGATCCTATAAATTTTGATTCATACGGATAGTTTGTAAAATTATTATATGAATAAATATTATAGCACCTTGACTAAATTGGTCGATATGCTGGTAACTAAGATACCTTGAAAAGTTCAGAGGTACATACCTGGAGAATCTAAAAGAAATATTTACATACCTTCAAAAAGTATATCAAATTGCTCAAAATTGATCTTACGATTTTCTCTTTTTCATTAGACTTTAGTGTATATTACGCACTTTAATATAAGGTCTAAGGAAGGAAGAGTATTGAGGGAAGGTGAATTGACTCTTTTGAGTCGGCAATTATGCAAAAGTTGCACTGAGGCTGTGAGCACCTAATCTCGATAATTACTGTTTGGATTTAATTTTTGTTATTTGCATGGTGTGTTGCATTTGTAAAACATTATTTGAATAAAACAGTGAATGCCATTGGGTCTAAGAGATCCAAAACTAAATAACCTAAAGTATATAGATAGTTCCTTTAGCTAGGTCATGTATGAAAAGAAATGATTTGCTGACTGAAGAAAATAAACTTTTGGGCTCATTGACTGTTAAGTCATATCTAGTCTGTGAATCATCTCTTTAAGGATTAATGACCAAGCTGTCTTTTACAGGTTAAAGGAATAGGATCACTGAAATACTTATCCTAGTACACATACGATGTGCGTGATCCATTTGATGAGCCAGACTAGAACGTTATCACTACTTCATCACCTTTATCGATGAACAGTCATGGTATAGGTATATATGTGAGATACAAATTTGAAAGATTTTGAAAGATTCAAAGAATTCAAATGTAAAATAGAAAAGATAAATCAAAAAAATTCTAAAGGTATTTTGATCATATCGAAGATGCAATACCAAATAGGAAATTTATCGATTATCTAAAGAAAATGGCATAGTGTCATGATGGAATTCTCCTTGTACACCTCAGCTCAACGGTGTATCTATGAGAAGCGATAGCACTATATAAGATATGGTCCAGTCCATCATGAATATCACTAGCTCAATTATTATTTTTTTAGAAATAAGATTTAATTTCTATAATTTAAATTAGATTTCCTCTAAAGATGGTTTCACCACACAATATGAGATATGATATGGTGGACAAGTTAGAGAATAAGTCTGTGAGAACTCATTTATAGGGTATCCCAAAAGGTGTTTGAGATATCACTTTCTCTTCCCAGTGTTTCACAATGTGATTATAAGCAATCATACTATTTTCTTGAAAACAGTGGGAGGATAAAATCAAAGAGAAATCTCTTAAGAATAATGAATCACAAGATCTGTACAATCTATTTAAAATGAGCCAGTATATATAGTACTTCCTCCACCTTATCGATCTAGTAGGATCTCCTATCTTTTAGAAAGGTACTTGGTATTCTTACAAAGGATTCAGAGAAAGTATTTCTCGAAGAAGATTGAGAACATAGGGATGATCCCAAAACCTATAATGACGTGATATGAGGAATCATATAGTTACATGAAGATCAGTGAGAGAGTCCCATGCTGACATCGGTTATGATGTGGTTACATATAAAAAAAAAATTTCAAAGATCTAGGTCAAACATTCTGGAAATAAAAGGTCTACAGAGATAGATCCTAAAAGAATGTTTGATTTTCATAGATAAGTACATAGAAGAGGTGCTGAAAGGATTCAGTATTGAAACCTCCAAGAGAGATCCGTTATCCTCTTAGGCATAGGTGTATGCCATGCTATGTACTTGACTTTATATATCTTGCTGTGAAAGTCACGAGCAGATATTAGTCGAATCTAGGCTGGGAGCATTGGATTGCTGTGAATCCCTAAGTATTTGAGAAGCACTAAGAGATTATTCTTCATATTTGAATAAGGGTTAGAGCTAAGAGTAGGAGGATACACTATGCTGATGGTAGAATATCTACATCAGCATATATTCTTAAGTTATGTTGGTTCGATATGATGGAAGGGTTCCAGGAAATCGACCAATGGAAGCTGAACATGCTGTAGATGTGCAGGATGTATTCTGGTTCTTATGATAATTGCGGAACTAGATGTCATACCATTGGATGCTATGACATTGTACTACAAAGATAATGGTCCATAGCCCTCGCTAAGGAGCTAAGGTCTCGCTAGAAGTCCATGCACATAGAACAGATATACGCGATTACATCAAGTAGAAATACACAGAGGTGAAGAGAGTAGACTCCATATGATAGTGGATGGCCCAAGTCACTTAGCCAGCTTAACTCTGAAGCCTATCTTCAGAAGATGGGGCTCAGGTATATGGTAGATTGGCTTTAGTGTAAGTGGGAGTTTGTTAGATGTGTGTCCTAGAAGCCAATCTTGGCTGACACATACTTTTCTCTCGGATATGTTTTATACTTGTTGGGCAGTCTTAATAACCAATCATGTTTATGTATCCATGATTTGTCTTAGAAATTAACAAAGATGATTTTGTATATTCTCAAGGTGTTGAGAATTTGAGACATACATCATTAGTGATTAATTTCTAAATGCTTCCAATCGAAGGATCGTCACGGAGGATAGTGATCAATCCATTCAAGATCGGTGCACGGATCACCTCCCTTTAGGATAGATGAATCTTGAGTCTGCGGTGTAGAGACACTGGGGTGAGAGTGCAGCTGGTTGTTAGAGAATAACTTGCATTGAGCATAACCAACACAAGAAATCACATGAATGTTTACTCACTCATCAGTGATTTTCTCGATGCTGTAATGGTGTGACTGATCCTTTGACCTGCGGTGTGTTGGCAATTCACAATTAGGCTATATAGCTTGACTACACGTTCTCTTGGTCCCAAGCCAAATGGGTCCTTGCTATGTATGTTGGCTATGTAGATTCAGGTTCGCTATTTGGAGTAAGATACACCTAGAGAACGTGTAGAAAAGAAGAAGTCCTATGTGATTCATAAGACTAAGTTCAGAAAATTTTTTAATCAGAGTAAGTGTAAATATTGAAAAAGAGTTTTCACAGAATTCATAAATGAACTCGAGTCGAGTCAATCTAGCATATAACGATGATGAGGTTTGATGAGTTCTTCATGACCTCCATCAAGTCGGGACTCTCAATAAAGGGATTGTATCACATGATAACTGTATCTAGGGGTTCACTTTTTTGTTCTGCTGGGTTACCACTATATATTGCTAGACGTCACTGGTGGATCATGAGAACTCACTAAAATCATTTTTGGATCAACGATCTTTATTGAGGTGAGTTGGAATCATTTTAGCCCATCGAAAAGAGTTTCGATGATACTGTGACAGAGATCATAGTATGTCTCACTACTAGACAGAATAGAATCTGAAGGGTCATACACAAAAGGAGCATGACTTGATCAATGGCTTGAATCATATTCGAATTATCAATCGGATTGATAGTTTGAATTTTAGAAACTGCTAATTTCTAAGTGTTACAATTTTGGCAGCTGCTAATTGTTAGCGCAGAGACTTAATTGCAAGTATTGTAATTTTTTTAGAACTGATTAAATTAGATTTAATTTAATTATATTAATTTAATTTAATATTAATTGGATTCAATTATCCAATTCAGATTTGGATTTCAAGCCTGATTGGATCAGGCTTGACAGTCTTTTCAAATTTGGCTTGTTTCGGACTCGATTTGAACCGATTGAGACTCTATTTGAATCAGATGAACCATGACTCAGAGAGACCAAGTTTTTGAGACTCTCTCTCCAAAAATTATGCTAAAATGAGAAGTGGGGCATTATTTTTCTCATCCTTCTTTCTTCATGTGCGTGAAAGGAGAGGGGGCACCAATAGTTGGTGCCCCATCTTATTTGGAAGTCTTTTTCATCCAAATTTTTTTCTATTCAAATTTGATTTAAAATAAGATAGAAATATCTCAGATTGAGGTATGTAAGTATTTTTTTATATGATAAAAAAATTGGAGAAACAAAATGCGCGCTGGTTTTGTGCGTGAAAGATTTGGAAGAAGAGATCTAGATCCAAGGATGAGTAGCGAGATCTGCAAGGTGCTAGTACATCGATGATCTTGATGCTCTGATCAGGTGGCTCTATGTGGATACCATCATAGGTCGGGTGCATGTGCGGCTACAATCAGAATTCGGGACATCCACAGGATATGAGGTATGGAGATCTGATCTCCGTTTGTTTTTTCTAACGGTTTATTTTTCTATTTCAGATTTTAGATCATGGTTACATTTTATATCAAGATCTTTATTATAGTTTTCAGATCTGATCTGATATATGAATGAATTAAAATTATTTTAATTTATTTATTTTTACTGCGTAGATGTCTAGAAAAAATTTTGAACTATACGTACGAAATCATAGCATTTTCTAACATAATGATCACTTGCACAACTTTCACTTAGAGAACCATCTTTGACATATAAGTAAGGCTTTCATAAGATGTTCTCTTTCATCTAGTCAATTCAGTAGACTCATTTTTCAAATGAGCACCCACGTCCTTGTATTAGTGTCCTATACACAAGTGACTAGTGAGATCTGCCATCCTCTCCATCAAGCATACATAGGATGTGCCAGTCGATCCGAAATATTAATTTTTGACTTAATATTTTTATGATCAAAAATATTTAAGATTAGAATTTTAGGATTTTAGATCTCACTAGTATGATCCATTCATATTTTCTAAAACTATTATCTTAATCTTTGGAGTTCATCATAATCTTAGACATAATAAGATGCAGCTAATATGATGAATCAATATCAATATCTTCTTTTATTATCAAATAATAAATATCATTACATGAGTTGGAAAATTACAAAGAAAAGTCCCATCGCAACACACTTGCGATTGGCTTATAGAACACTCTTCTTTCATCGTATAGTTCTTAAACATGTTTGCGATCAAATAATACATCATTATAGAATGATGACGTTTATCGAGTGGAGGTCATTGTATGCCATCTGGGTTGGTTGTCCTCTTAACCAAGGAGTGTGGTAATACTGATATGGCATACAGATGAGATGTAGGAGTATATCGTCACTGAATAAGTGACTCACCTGTTGAGCATTCTGCTGTCAAGAGCTACTCGCAAAGCACATGAGTATAAGTATCATTCAGATCTGAGATCACTATAGTGACTTACAAGCAACTCACTATGCTTTGGTGTCAAACTATCTAGATTTTTAATGCAGTGACGGAAGACTACTGGGTACAGTCAAGTACTTGCGAAGTCAGTATGTGGATCAAGATGGGATTGACCCCTCTGGATTATTGAAGTTGATGTATCGCTGTATTTTAATTTGGTAAAATCTTAGCCAAGATAATCTATGAGATGGATTTGAATGATTGAAATACAATGTGGATGAAGCAATCTCGGTTGACAGTTAACCTAAGACCATCCTAGAACATTCAACGTCAAAAGGATGAATTATGTGGTAACCATGTATAAAGGTTCTAGAATATTCTTTTGCGATAATTCAACCTATCTAGATATCGAAAATCATTGCTAGATGGTATCTCGATTAGTGCAGGAATTGGTTCCTGTGCTATCGGTTTAGTGTTTGAACCTATGGAGTCACGCACACAAGTTAGATCAAGTAGGAAAGAATTGGCCTATGTTTATATATCCAATTTAAAAGTACTTGACTTAATTGAACATATAAGCTAACTTGATTAAGAGTTAAGTTGTGGATCAAATAGAATTGAAGAGTTGACTATGTCTAGCTAGCACTACACATGAGGTTCAGGTTCGATCTTGGAGATGAACAGTTTTTGATCTATAATCCATGGAGCATATGAAAGATTAAATTTAAATATTAATTAATTTTAAATTAGATCTGAATTAATTAGGTATAATTGAGTCCAAAATCTAAGTTAGATTTGATACAAAAATTTTAAAGAGTTTGGGATTGACAGTCTTTCGAAATTATTTCGAACCAGCTTTGAATTGGATTCGAATCGGATCCATTTTGGATGAGATATGAAAAATTCTTCTTACACTGAGATTCTCCTCTTATATAGGCCGACCAACATCTGGAATAGTGCTGATTTGGGGCATCTCATGTGGGTGAGGGATTGGGTGCGAGGTGGTTATCATTAAGTGATGGCAATTCTATCTCATGTAGGAATCCTTCTTTCATGAGTATTGGACTGATTCAAATCAGATTTGAGTTAGGAGTCCTATACTTATTGGGTTATGGGATTCATCTATACATAGAGAGTATCTCTACCTATGGATGCATAGCAAACAAATCAATTGAGAGAAGAGAAAGAGAGAGAGAGGCGTGAGAAGAGAGAGGTCCCTTCTTCTCATCCTTGGCATCTCCCCTAGGTGCCACCTCTTTCTCTTTGGCATGGGACCCTTCTTGGTCATCCCTCTTGCAAGTGTGAGGTATCATACTAGCACCTCTCCTCTCTTCTTTGATTGGATAGCGAATATGATTCGATCAGAGTTCATCCTGCTTTCCTGCGGCGTCTGGCGTGTATGTGAAGTAAAGGGTCTGCACATCCAAGCCTCCACAAAGGTTTAATTCAGATTATTTGAGATTTGATCTATGGTTCTACTGCTAATCAGATAAGAATTTAATTTTTATTCATATAAATTAATAGAAAACTTTTAGATGCAACCTAGGCTATCCAAAGAGAAATAGTTTTTCTTCTCTTCAATTGGTATCAGAGCAGGTCTGAAATACATGCATGTATAACTGAATTTTTTTAGATTAATTATATAAGATGTAATTAAATTTTTTGTTAAAAATTAAATCTAATTTAAATCTATTTATATAAAATTTTTGATCTAATTTTGATGGGATTAGATGGGCCTAATCAATTGTTGATTAAGATTGTTATAAGTTTGTTGTAACAGAATTTTGCTGCTGCTGAATTTTGATGAAATAATAATATAACTTAAAATATATTTTAAATTTATTTTAATATAATTTTAATATTATTACTTTCATAATGAAGTGAGATTTATTTCAGATTTAAATTAGATCCATTTCAATGGATATTTAGATCTGAATCCTATCAGAATTCAGTATTGTGCAAAAATAGATTTTATCAAAAATTTATTCCTTATGCATTCATATTTGTATCTAATTAATTTTTTATATGATATTAAATCTAAAATTAATATTTTATAATCAGTATAAGATGTGTTTTAGATCTGATATGATATATATGATGCATCGAATCTAATTAGATTAGATGAAGAACATGATTGATAAGATCAAGGATATATTCAGACATAAGTAGTTTTGTCAATAATTGTATGTTAATGTGATTATACATGAAATTAGATTTTAGATCTTAGTAGCCTAATACTCGGATTGATGAGATCACCAGACCATCCGATCATAAGAGATTGAAGAGACTAATCTCTTTTTTGCCTATTCGATGGATTTTCTTATGACGTGTAGTGGTGTCATCGTGATCCGATTTCATGAAGAAAAAAAGTAAACTAATTTTTATATATTATTTTGATCATAAATATATTTAGATTAGATCTAAAATAATTTATGATTCATTATAATAGAATAAAATTTAAATATAAAATTATTTTAGATCTGAATTGCATGTTACATAAGATGTAATTGGTATTGATCTAAAAGTTGTCATGATGCATGAGATGTATGTATAAAGTTTAGATCATACCTATGCATGTTTAATTATTAAATATATTATAAAAATTTATTTTTATGAATTAAAATATATGGTATGCTTCATCTAAAATTTTTGTAGAATAGTTCTATAGACTGAAACACATGTTTCACACACTTAATTTTGAATTAAACTTTGAATGATCTAGATTTGAGAATTGAAGATCATTAAGATACCATATAAAACAATGGGCAAAGGGTTAGCTTAAATCAGGTCCTTTTAATTGGTTAGACCTAGGGTTAGAAACACATATGGATCAAGTAGAGAAATTGATTAAATCTAATCAAGTGTTGAATTAGATTAGGTCAGAATTTCTCTAAATTAATCTCAATTGTTGAAGTTTGATCAAGTCCATGTGTTTGACCCTAACAAATGGACCATCATCATAGCTCCGTGGTTGAGTCTGAATCTTCTGGTGGACCAAATCAAAACTAATTAATCAGTTAGTATCTTAGGTAAGTTAAGCAGATTCGATCAAATAATTTTTAATTGTGAGCTATTCACCTAGATGCATCTACGGTGAGTTAAGGGCACATCCCTCCTACTGATCTCATTTACCTGGCCAACTGATAGATTATATTTTGATTAGGTTACTAGTCGATTCGTGCAAACCCATGCCATTAAGGTGAATCAGTGTGACTGATTTAGGTATCTTTGACCAGCTTGTGTTTAATCCTCTATATGACTTGGTGAAGTCAGTGGGAGGATTTGTAGCTTGCAGATCGACTTCTTCTCTTATTCTCAAATCAATAAAATTAAATTCTTTAAATTATTAAGTCTATAAAATAATAAAATTATGAGATAATTTAATCATAGCCTCCCATTAAGGTGCATGATAATGAGTCCAATATTTCAAATAGGTATTGGAGGCGGCATATGCCTGGTGTCTATTATGTATTGGAAATGTCATTCATCATATGACCATCATGATGTATCTTCAGATAAATGCTCAGATTGATCAAGCCACACTGAGACCTGGACATCTGTTGTTGGATACACTTGGTGTATCATGTTAATAGTTAGACCTAATCAAAATTTTCAATAGAGGTGCCACACGCCTGCTGAAGGGATGCTTGGGGCAAAACTTAATTGCTAGAAGTTATTTGGAGAAACAATTAGTTATGAACCTATCCATGGATGCACTAGGGTTGGCCGAGCCATACTCAAGCCTGAATGCAGTCCATGTAAATTCTAGTACCCGCTAAGGAACTAGTGTAATTCTTCGAGTTGGAGGTAGAGGCTACCAATTCATAAAAATAGTAGGAGGACCTTTAGACTAAAGTCCATATCTTCAGGATTAAAAAATAATTCATATACTAATAGGCTTATACTTTTTTTCAATTATGACCAACACACTATCTCTCCGTATGCTATTGGACAGTGACAAGCTCATTGGATTCAACTTTGATAGCTGGTATCAAAAGTTGAAGATCATCTTGGAGCATAAAAGGATTTTATACGTCCTTACGGACGAGGCACTTGAAGAACCTGAAGTCAATACTCCTCATACTGCTAGAGACACTTATATGAAGTGGCTCAATGACCGCATGACTGTACATTATGTGATGAGGGCAACCATGAGCGATGAACTTAGCCTTAAGTTCGAGGATGCACAGCCTGAGAAGATCATTCAAATGTTGAATGAGTTCTTCAGCACCCCTAAGGATGCGAAGAGACACAAAATCTCCTGCACAGTGTTCAATGCCCATATGCGAGAGGAGACTTCAGTCATCGATCATGTATTGTATATGATTGAGCAGATTCAATGCTTTAGCAAACTTGACTTTTTGTTGCATGAATAGTTAGGCAATGATGCTATTCTTAATTCGCTATCGAAATCCTATCTATCCTTTCTCAATCATTATAGAATGATGAAGCTTGTGGTGAACTACTATGGTTTGTTATTATTACTGCAGACTTTTGAGAAGGATCACTAGCTCCAAAAGGAGCCAATGAATTTATTTAGTGGGAGGATCATCTACAGGGCATCGATCCTCTAAGAAAGAAAAGAAGAAGAAGGTATAGAAATCCCATGTCGTCGATCTTAAGCAGAGCAAACCGTCAAAAGTTAATATGAGCCAGACAAAATACTTCTTCTGTAAGAAGCTAGATTATTGGAAAAAGAATTGTTCTGTTCATATAGCTACCCTTGACCCAAACAGACCTAAAAATAAAAGAAAGAAGCAAACGGTTGCTTCGCAAGGTACTTATATGATAACTCCTTATAATTTCTCTGTTTGTAATGCTACTACCTGGATATTGAATATCGAAAGTCTTATTAATATATATAATTCATTGCAGGGACTACAGATAAGTAGGAAGTTTTGAGAGGACGAGCAGTTCCTTAATGTTCGAGATAGAAGTATTGTTCCAGTTCTGGCCTTGAAAGCTTTGCAGCTTGTCTTCGAGTCCAGTAGTGTCATGTTAGATGATTGTCATTATTGTCCCTTCTTTATGATGAATGTCATCTCTATAGGCCTTTTGGCCAAACTTGGTTATAAGTTTATAATAAAAGATGATTTTTATAATATCATTATGAATGATACTGTAATTATGCGTGGATAATTAAAATATGGCATATACATAATATTATAGTCTGTTAGTATAATGAATACAGCCAATAAATGCCCTAGGTTAGATAATGTCAGTGAATCCTATCTTTAGCATTGTAGGCTTGGTCATGTGAACAAGAATAAGATTGATAGGTTGATCAAGAAATGTGTCCTTGAGATAGATGATTATGAATCATTACCTATCTACGAATCCTGTCTATTTGGTAAGATGACTAAGTCACCTTTTAAGAAAAAAGATGAAAGAGCCAGCGATGTCCTAGGTCTAATACATACTGATGTATGTAGACCTATGAACATAAGTGCCAGAGGAGGATACTTCTACTTTATTATGTTTATGGATGACCTATCGAGGTATGGGTATGTCTATCTTATGAAGCATAAGTCAGAATCATTTAAAATATTCAAATGATTCCATGCTGAAGTAGAGAAACAGACTGAGAAGAGAATTAAGACCTTTCGATCAGACTGAGATGGTGAATACCTCACCAGTGATTTTCTGATATATCTAAAAGAAAATGAGATTCTCTCACAATAGATCCCTCCTGAAACACCATAACATAACAGGATGTCTGAAAGGAAGAATCAAACTTTGTTAGACATGGTCCGATCCATGATGGGCTTTGCAAGTCTGCCAATTTTCTTTTGGAGATATACTCCAGAAACTGCCTACTATATTTTAAATAAAGTGCCGAGAAAGTTTATCGATAAAACTCCATATGAGATATGGACAAGGCGTAAGTCAGTGCTCTCACATCTTAGGGTCTGGGGGTATCCAGCTTATGTCAAGTATTTAAAGACTGACAAGTTTGGACCTAAGTCTGATAGATGCTTGTTCGTAGGGTATCCAAAAAAAAACTAAAGGGTACTACTTCTACCTCACTGCAGAATAAAATGTGTTTGTCAGCAGCCGAGCAGTCTTTTTGAAAAAAAGAGTTCCTTGGTGAAGAAACTAATGTCTACAAAATTAAACTTGATGAAGTTCATGAGGTAGAAGAACTGACACACATAGAGTTGGATTTGATTGGAGAATCAAATCCGAAGCCAGTAGAGGTGTCATTAAGAAGATCAGTAGAGTACCACTTCAGTCGGACAGATACTATAGTTTCTTGATCCAGAATGGTGATCTCATTGAACTTGATGAGAACGATGAGGATCTGATCACCTATATGGAGGCCATGCAAAGGTCTGATTCCTAAAAATGGCTTGAGGCCATGAAGTACGAGATGGAGTCCATGGAGATCAATGGTATATGGACACTAGTTGATCCATCTGAAAGGATAAAATTCATATGGTGTAAATAAATTTTTAAAAGAAAAAAAGGAGCAGACGAGAAGGTAAAGACCTATAAAGTCCATCTAGTTGTCAAAAATTACCGTCAGCGTTATGGTATTGACTATGATGAGATCTTCTCTCATGTGTCAATGCTCAAGTTCATCTAAATTATGCTTATTATTACTGTACACTTAGATTATGAGATCTAGCAGATGGATGTCAAAACCGCTTTCCTTAACGGAGAGCTGGAAGAAGAGGTGTATATGATATAATCTGAAGGATTCACATCCATAGATGAGTCGAAAGTGTGCAAGCTGAAAAGGTCTATTTATGGACTTAAGCAGGCATCTAGGAGTTGGAATATATATTTTGATAAGATGATCAAAACGTATGGCTTCGTTAGGAATGGAGAAGAGCCTTGCATTTACAAGTGAACTTTTGATTTTGTAGTCATCTTTTTTGTGCTGTATGTGGATGATATACTGTTACTAGAAAATGATATCCCGACTTTGTAGAGTGTGAAGCTGTGGTTATCATCATAATTTTTTATAAAGGACTTGGGAAAAGCATCCTACATCCTACAGATGAAGATCTATAGGGATAGATCTAGAAGATTATTTGGATTGTCCCAATCTACGTACATCGATACCTTGTTGAAGTGGTTCAACATAGATAATTTCAAGAAAGGCTATCTTCTGATAGACCATGAAATTACTCTTTTCAAAAATGATTGTCCGACAACTCCTGAGGAGAGAGAGCATATGAATAGAATACCATATGCTTCGATAGTGGGATCTATCATGTACGCTATGACATATACGAGGATGGATGTGGCCTATTCACTAGAGATATTCAGTAGGTACCAGTCTGATCCAAATGAGAAGTATTGGAAGATTGCGAAAGTAATTCTTAAGTATTTGAGAAATACTAAAGACCAATGGCTTCTCTATGGAGACAATGATCTAAAACTTGTAAGATATACTAATTTCAATTTTCAGTCAGATTGTGATGATAGCAGAAGCATGTCAAGCTACGTATTTATCTTGAATGGAGGAGCTATTTGCTGAAAGAGTTTCAAACAATATACTGTGACTGATTCTGTATGCGAAGTGAAATATATTACTGCATCAGATGCCGCAAGCATGTTCTGTGCTACTATTACCTGGTGCGAGAAATCGTGAATCAAGATGACGTTGAGCTTTAGAAGATCAACAGAAAGGAGAACTTAACCAACCCCTTCACTAAAGCTCTCAGGATCAAAGAGTTCGATGATTTTAAATGGAAGATGGGTATAAGATACTGCCCTGATTGGCTTTAGTCAAAATGGGAGTTATTGCGAATTATGTCCTAAAACCAATCATATGACGATTGAGTTTATCTTTGTATATGAATTATTGATTAATGAATAATAGTTATTTTAATATTTTTCATCACAAAGTTACATCTTCCTTGAACTCTTGTACTGTGATGAAGTCCTTAAAACTATGCTAGTGTGCGATAAAGAGAGAATTTATTGTATAGTTCTTAAATATGTTCACAACCAAATGATACGTCATTATAAGATGATAACATTTATCGAGTAGAGATCGTTGTGTGCCATATAGGTTGGTTATCCTCTTAACCAAGGAGTGTGATAATACTAGTATGGCATACAGGTGAGATGTAGGAGTACGTCGTCACTGAACTAGTGACTCACCTACTGAACATTCTACTGTCAAGAGCTGCTCGTGAAGCACATGGATATAAGTATCTTTCAGACCTGAGATCATCATAGTGACTTGCAAGCAACTCACTATACTTTGATGCTGGACTATCTGAATTTCTAATGAGTGACGAAAGGCTACTGGATACAGTCAAATACTTGCAAAGTCATATGGATACTCATATGGATAAAGAGAGGATTTATTGTATAGTTCTTAAATATGTTCGCAACCAAATGATATGTCATTACAAGATGATAACGTTTATCGAGTAGAGATCGTTGTGTGCCATATGGGTTGGTTGTCCTCTTAACCAAGGAGTGTGATAATACTAGTATGGCATACAGGTGAGATATAGGAGTACGTCGTCACTGAACTAGTGACTCACCTGCTGAATGTTCTACTGTCAAGAGCTGCTCGTGAAGCACATGGATATAAGTATCTTTCAGACCTGAGATCATCATAGTGAATTGCAAGCAACTCACTATACTTTGATGTCGGACTATCTGGATTTCTAATAAGTGACGAAAGGCTACTGGATATAGTCAAATACTTACGAAGTCTGTGTGAGAATCAAGATGGGATTGATCCCTCCAGATTATTGGAGTTAATGTATCACTATATTCAATTTAGCAAAGCCTTGGACAGGGTAATCCATGAGATGGATTTGAAAGGTTGAAATACAATATGAATGAAGCAATCTCTGTTGATAGTTAATTTGAGACCATCCTAGAGCATTCAGGGTCAAAATGATGAATTATGTGATAACCATGTGTATAGGTTCTGAAATATTTTCTTGCGATAATTCGATCTATTTGGATATCGAAAACTATTACTAGATGGTATTTCAATTAGTGTAGGAATTGATTCCTGTGCTACTGGCTTAGTATTTGAATCTATGGAGTCACGCACCAAGTCAGACAAAGTAGGAAAGAATTGACCTATGTTTATATGTCTAATTTGGAAGTACTTGACTTGATTGAACATATAAGCTAACTTGATTGAAAATTAAGTTATGCGTCAAATAGGATTGAAGAGTTGACTATGTCTAGCTAGCACTACCATGAGGTTCAGATTCGATCCGTGGGATGAATAGTTTTTGATCTATGATCTATGGAGCAAATGAAAGATTAAATTTAAATGTTAATTAATTTTAAACTATATCTGAATTAATTAGACTTAATTGAGTTCAAAATTCAAATTAGACTTGGTATAAAAGTCCTAAAGAGTTTGGAATTGACAGTCTTTCGAAATTGTTTCGAACCAACTTGCAATTAGATTCGAATCGGATCCATTTTGGATGAGATATAAGAAATTCTTCTTACACTGAGATTCTCCTCTCATATGGGGCAACCAACACTGGGAATAGTACTAGTTTGGGGCATCCCATGTGGGTGAGAGATTGGATACAAAGTGGTTGTCATAAGTGATGACAATTCTATCTCATGTAGGAATCCTTCTTTCATGAGTATTGTACTGATTCAAATCAGATTTGAGTTAGAAGTCCTATACTTATTGGATCATGAGATTCATTTATAAATAGAAAGAGTCTCTACCTATGGATGCATAGCAAACAAATCAGATTGAGAGAATATAAAGAAAGAGAGAGGCGTGAGAAGGAGAGGTCCCTTCTTCTCATCCCTGGCGTCTCCCTTTGGTACCACCCCTTTCTCCTTGGCATGGGGGCCTTCTTGGGCATTCCCCTTACTGATGTAAAGTATCACACTAGCACCTCTCCTCCTTTGTTTGATTGGATTGCGAAGGTGATTCGATCAGAGTTCATCCTGCTTTTCTGCGACGTCTGGCGTACATACGAAGTAAAGGGTCTACACATCCAGACCTCTGTAAAGGTTTAATTCAGATTATTTGAGATTTGATCTCTAGTTTCACTACTAATCAGGTAAGTGATCACTGTCATAGGCGATCAAGAAGAAAAACTAACTCAAACTATATAGATAGGGTGAGTAGGGATCATTTCCATGGGGATCTAGGGTGATTTTCTTTTTTTTTAAGAAGAAATAAAAGAGAATTGATTGTAGAAGGATTAAAAGAAATAAAATAACAAAAATTTAGTTACAAATATAAATTAATTTATGAAAAAAAATAAGTCAGATAAATAATCCAGAAATTTCGAATCCACCATGCAAATTAGATTTATTTTCTTTTTTTTATGTTGTAATATTAATTCTTATGATTAAGGTATTAGCATAGCTTATCTCTAAGGGATACAGACTGTATCAGTAGATTACAGCTCATCCTATCAGAATATAAACTATTTAAATTCAATTACAAGATATAAGATTTAATCTAACATATCACGATCTATCTCTCTTAAGCACGTACCGTATCCAGGGATCACAGCACGTCAGTACAGGGTATAGGCCATGTAGGCTAGATCAATACCTCAAAAAAATAAATAGATATGAAATAAAAGTATAATTTTATTGTATAAAAATTAATACAAGAAAAAAAAAATCTGTTTATAGGCTTCATCGTATTTTTGGATTGAAGGGATTTAGCCACGCATCAAGATCTCTAGCTCCATAATCTCCCAATATTTGATCCCTAAAGCTCTTTGATTTTTTTTTCTAATATTTCCTTACTTTCTCTCTGATTTTTTCTTCTCTCTACACTTATTCTCAGGTCTTCTATTTATAGGTGAATTTTTCACCTTTTTCTGATCACAAAAGGAGTCCCAAAACTCTTAGAAATCTTATAATATCCTTTACATTAATTTCTGACAGTCGGATCACCTTTGGACTACCCAGATCAGTCCAAAAATCTATATTTTAATCCTTATCAAAGTTGGATGTGATTTTAACCATCCGATCATGCTTCAGATGAGATTCCAATCGTCAGATCGCACCTCTGATCTCCTATTCAAAGTCAGGAGCATCCTCAGTCGTTGGATCATGTGTGTTGGTGCAAAAATCTGCTTGCGCCGGAGAAGCTGGAGTCGAAGAAGTCATGATCGCCGTCGGGACCTGCAAAGGAATTCTAAACCGGAGGTGGGGTTGCTCCGGCAAGACCCTCTGATGCTCAAGTCAGTTCTCTGCCTCAACAAGAATGGAGTGCTCGAACGGAGAATTTAGCAGAGTTTTTAGATGAAAGATGAGAGCTTATCAAATAACGTATCTGGGGTTTCCCTTTTATAGACGGAGAGGGCAACAGATTGATAGCGACGCCTGTAACCGTCTGGTAGTGGGCCGCCCAGAGTCAGGAGGAATTTACTGTGGAGAGTAGTGGAGCGGGGTCGTGGCTATTGCCGTGGCTTGCCACGCGGGATCAGTTACGGGGAGTGGAGCGGCGTCCGCTGTCGTGACTCATCTAGGGGTGGTGGAATCGCACAGGATCCACCGCAGGGAGTGGAGCAGAATCATGGCCGTTAATACAGCCTGTCAGAGAGTAATGGGGTCGCGTAGGGTCCGCCGCAGGGAGTGGAGCAGTGTTGTCCGTTATTGTGGCCCGCCAGGGGGTCCAGACTTGTCGGTCGGAGCTTGGTTGGAGTCAGTAGCGAGGTCCGGCACCCGCAGAACTCCGGACGAAGTCTACTTGCAGTTGGAGTCGTGGGTAGAGTCCGGTTCCCGCAGGAGTTCGGACGAAGTCTGTCTGCAGCCGTTGGTGTCGAGGACGGAACTCGGCTCCCGTAGGAGACCGGGCGAAGTCCTCTCAGAGTTGATGTGGCGGACGGAGTCCGGCTCCCGTAGGAGTCTGGGTGGAGTCTTCCTTGGCATCGTGGATGGAGCTCGGCTCCCGTAGGAGTCCGGGTGGAGTCTTCCTTGGCGTCGTGGATGGAGCCCGGCTCCCATAGGAGTCCGGGTGGAGTCTTCCTTGGCGTCGTGGATGGAGTCCGGCTCCCGTAGGAGTCCGGGTGGAGTCTTCCTTGGTGTCGTGGACGGAGTCCGGCTCCCGTAGGAGTCAGGGTGAAGTCTTCCTGCAATCAAAGTCATAGGCGAAGTCCGGCTCCCGTAGGAGTCCGGACAAAGCTTACCGGCAATTGCTGTTGGCGATGGAGCTCGGCTCCCGTAGGAGTCTGGGCGGAGTCCTCCTGCAATTGAAGTTAAGTGCGAAGTCCGGCTCCCGTGGGAGTCTGGATGGATCTTACCGGCAGTTGAAGTTGGCGATGGAGCTCGGCTCCCGTAGGAGTCCGGGCGGAGTCCCTCTTGAGGTTGGAGCTGTGGACAGAGCCCATCTCCCGTGGGAGTCTGGGCGGAGCTCGCAAGGGCTAATCCCGCTGAGAACTTCGACCGTGGGTATTTTGTACCCAACACTAGTCCCCCTACTTTCGAGTTTGAATTTCGAATGAAGGAAGTACAGAGAGATGGGCATGGCCGAAGTTATCCCCTCAAATCCTGCGCGTAACCGCCCTTGGATATGTTGGCATTTAATGTGCGCACGTCAGAGCCCTTTTTCTGGTTAAGGCGACCTGAAGAGTCTTTTCGGAACTCCCGCCGAAACGTGATCCCAAGCGTCGCGCTACGGAAATTTGCGAACAGTCAATCCTCGATAGCGGCGAGTGGGACACGCGGGACACGTGGCATGCACCAGTTGGCCTAGGGACACCCACCGCCATAACTGCGCTAAGATCCGTCGGCTATTTAAACCCCCTACTCTTCCTTCGGGGCTTCATCCTGCCGAGAGGATGGCACCTTTCTTTCGTCTGAGAGCCTAGCTACTCAGCCACTTCCTCCGCACCGGTCCTTGCCGTCTTCAGTCCCTTGATTCTTCTCTAAGGGGTTCCCACATCATGTCCTCCACCCCGGAGGCCATCCTCAAAGGGATGTCTAGGGCTTGAAGGAAGGCGAGGAGGAGAACAGCAGCCGGTGAGTTCTCCGGTCATCAAGTGGCCGCTGAGGATCCCCGTCGTTTCAAAGGGGGCTCAAGGAAGAATTCCTTCAACAACAGGGGTTTAATAATGGGGGCCACCGGTAAAGGTATTCTGCCCGAGAATTTCGGAGTAGCAAGGCGGGGTGATATCGGTCAAGAGGGCAGAGCTGTCGTCACAAGCTGTGACGGGATCCTTGACGCCGTCGGGGCCGAGGGACCAGAAGCGGTCGACGTCGACGGTGGGGCAGTAAAACTTGTTGCGGGGGCGGTGGAAGTAGCGCATGCCGACCTTGCCGAAGCATTTTGGACGGTGGCTACCACGGAGTATTCGGTGATGACGCATATCTCTGGCACCACCGTTGCCCCCAGGGTGACTCCGATTCTTCTTGAAACAGGTCTTCGTCGCTGCTGCCGTTGCCCTTACCGCCCCCGGGAATCTATCCCATCCTTTTCCCCCTGAGGTTGGGACTTTGGAGGTGGGGCGAAGCAAGGCGGGGCGAAAGCCGATAGGCCCGCCACACGCACTGGACACGAAATGGGAAGAGAAGTTTGCAGCTTGAAGCGGCTTCCGGTGTATCCTTTCCAAACCGTGTTCTCGATGTCGTCGATGATGTATTTATTTTTTTTCCTGGCCCACCGGGTCTTGTAACGTACACCTTGTTGGTTGAAAAATGAAAAGAAGATTTTGTTACCTCGTCTGCATCTTGCATCGAATAGTCGTCTGTCGAACTTCTTTATTCTTCTTTCTTCTCTCTTCCTCCTTTTCTTCTTTTCTTTTTCACGTCGTCCTAAGGTCATCGACGACCTCTTTTATTCGTGTTGGATTGTTATTTGCCGAGCTCCTTTTCGACTTTTACGCCGTTCGAAGATATCCGATTGTCATTTTTCCGTCAATGGCTGCAGGCTCGCTTGGGGCCATTCGGGCCTGGGGTCCCTCCTAGGGCTTGAATTCGGGGATCCGAGCTTCTGTCACCCTAAGTAAGTTATCCTATTTTGTGTTGAAAACTTCCTCAAAAGCTAGGACTCCCGATGGGAGCCCCAGTCCTTGCGGTGACAGAGTTTTCTGTACCTCGATCGCTGTCCGTTTTCCAATCGTAGCTGTCATAGTCCGTTGCCTTCCTTTTTCCTTTTCGCTCGAAATTTTTCTCCGCTGAAGTCAAGGCGAAGTTCAGCTCCCGTGGGAGTCCGGACGGAACCCTCCTGTGATTGGAGTCACGGGCGGAGCCCGGCTCCCATAGGAGTCCGGGTGGAGTCTTTCTTGGCATCGTGGATGGAGCCCGGCTCCCGTAGGAGTCTGGGTGGAGTCTTCCTTGGCGTTGTGGATGGAGCCCGGCTCCCGTAGGAGTCCGGGTGGAGTCTTCCTTGGCGTTGTGGATGGAGCCCGGCTCCCGTAGGAGTCCGGGTGGAGTCTTCCTTGGCGTCGTGGACGGAGCCCGGCTCCCGTAGGAGTCAGGGCGAAGTCTTCCTGTAATCAAAGTCATAGGCGAAGTCCGGCTCCCGTAGGAGTCCGGACAAAGCTTACCGGTAGTTGCTGTTGTCGGTGGAGTCCGACTCCCGTAGGAGTCCGGACGAAGCTTACCGGCAGTCGAGGTTGGCGACGGAGCCCGGCTCCCGTAGGAGTCCGGGCGGAGTTGTCCTGTAGTCGATGTCGGCGATGGAGCCCGGCTCCCGTAGGAGTCCGGGCGGAGTTGGCTTCTTGCTGAGAACTTCAGCTGAGGATATTTTATACCCAACACCCCCCCATCCGGTCTAAATGGAACTGGGCCTTCGACTTTGCTCAAGTTAGGGCGAGGTTCTCCTCCTGTCCCTAACAGGGCTGTGGGGGCACATATGGGCGTTGTAGGGCCTCTCCCCCCATCCGGTCTAAATGGAACCGGGCCTTCGACTTTGCTCAAGTTAGGGTGAGGTTCTCCTCCTGTCCCTAACAGGGCTGTGGGGGCACATATGGGCGTTGTAGGGCCTCTCCCCCCATCCGGTCTAAATGGAACCGGGCCTTCGACTTTGCTCAAGTTAGGGCGAGGTTCTCCTCCTGTCCCTAACAGGGCTGTGGGGGCACATATGGGCGTTGTAGGGTCTCTCCCCCCATCCGGTCTAAATGGAACCGGGCCTTCGACTTTGTCGGGACGACGTTTCCCTTTCGCTTCTGACACAGTTTGTGCGAATTATTCAAAAACATACAGGTATGCAACTTTCAATTAAAATGAAGTTATTGGTAGTACACCCGTAAGTTTTCCGAGTTCCACGGTCGTGGGAGGTCGGCTCCTCCGAGTTCCTTAAGATAATAAGTTCCTGGCCGGACTACTTCTTTGACTTCATACGGTCCTTCCCAGTTTGGGGCGAGTTTCCTCCGGTCCTGAGGTTGCGAGACAGCAGCTCGTCAAAGTACTAGATCTCCTGCTTTAAAGGCTTTGTTCTTGACCCGGGCATTGTAATATCGAGCAACTTTCTTTCTGTAGGCTGCCATTCGAACCTGAGCGATCTCCCGTCTTTCTTCCAGCAGGTCGAGGTTGGCTCTAAGACTTTATGAATTTTGATGTTCGTCGAATGCCACGACTCATGCCGACGGGAGTTTAAGCTCGATTGGGATGACGGCTTCCGTACCGAAGGCTAAAGCAAAGGGGGTCTCCCCCGTAGGTAACCTCTGGGTAGTTCGATACGCCCATAGCACATGATAAAGCTCGTCCGCCCAAGTTCTCTTTGCTTTTTCAAGCCTTGTCTTAATCCCCTGCAAAAGGGTTCTGTTAGTCACCTCAGCTTCGCCGTTCGCCTGGGGATGGGATACTGATGTGAAGTTGTGGGAGATGTTTAGATCTTCACAGAATTCGACAAATTTTGCTTCTATAAATTGCCATCCATTATCAGTGATTAGGGTTCTAGGCAAACCGAACCTGCACACGATCGATTTCCAGACGAAATCTTGCACTTTCGCTTCTGTGATTTTCGCTAGTGGTTCGGCTTCAACCCATTTGGTGAAGTAGTCGATCGCTACAAGGAGAAACTTCCTTTGTCCAGACGTCATGGGAAAGGGGCCAAGGATATCCATCCCCCATTGTGCAAAAGGCCATGGGACGCTCAAGGGTGTGAGCTCGGTGGTGGGCTGTCTCTGGACGTTGGCGTATCTCTGGCATCGATCACACTTTTTGACATATTCAATCGAATCATGATGCATCGTTGGCCAGTAATATCCTTGGTGGAGCAACTTGTGGGATAAAGATCTAGCTCCCAAATGGTTTCCGCAAATTCCTTCATGTACTTCCCACAAGGCGTAGTCAGCTTCCGAGGGCCGGAGACATTTTAAGGGGGGTAAAGAGTATGATCTTTTGTACAATTTGTCCTCATAAAGGATGTACCGGGAGGCTTGATTTTGGAGCTTCCGAGCCTCCTTCGCATCCTGGGGGAGAACTCCATCTCTGAGATAGGTTATCAGTGGGTCGACCCAGCTGGGCTTGTGGTCGATCTCCATTACGGGCCGCGATTCTTTTGTACTTGGGTGCTTCAGAACTTCAAAGAGAATGCCTTTGGGCAACTCGGACGGAGCCAACGTTGCCAGCTTGGAGAGAAGGTCGGCTCTAGTATTCTCCAACCTTGGAATCTGCCTAATGTCGAAGCTGCTAAAGGCGGGGGTAAGCTCCTTTACTTTCTTAAGATATTTGGTCATACTGTCCTCCCGTGCTTCATAACTCCCGCTGACTTGCCCCACCACCAGTTGAGAGTCACTGTGTACCCGGAGTTGACATATTCCCAGTTCTTTGGCGATCCTTAGTCCTGCGATCAGAGCTTCATATTCCGCTCCATTGTTTATTGCGGGAAACTCGAAACGCAGGGCATACTCTGCGATGACCCCCTCTGGACTGACCAAAATCAGGCCTGCGCCTGCTTCCGACATGTTGGAAGATCTGTCCACATAGAGGGTCCAAAAGCGATCGGAGGGATTAGCCTCTTCGTTGGGGGAGTTCGGTTGGGACTTCAGGTCGTCACCTTTGCTTTGTTCAAGTTCAGCCTCCTCTGGGATGGTACACTCTACTATGAAATCTGCCAGTATTTGGGCCTTCACTGCTGGCCTGGGTCGATAATTGATGTCGAATTCTGTGAGCTCGATCGCCCATTTCGCCATCCTCCTGGAGGTATATACCCGGTGCAGGACCGCCTTGATTGGTTGGTCGGTGAGTAGTGTCACGGTGTGCCCTTGAAAGTAGGGTCGGAGCCTCCGAGCTGCAATCAACAAGGCGTAAGTCAGTTTTTCTAATTTGGTGTACCTGGTCTCGGCGTCCCTCAGTGTGCGACTAATGTAGTAGACTGGTCGCTGGACTTTCATTTCTTCTTTGACAAGGACGGCCGCGAGGGCCATGGGAGAGACCGCTAGGTATAAAAATAGTTCCTCCCTAGGTTCAGGCTTTGCCAACAGCGGGGGTGAGCTAAGGTAGCTTTTTAACTCTTCAAACGCCTGTTGGCACTCAGAGGTCCAACAGAAGTTCTTCGGCTGCTTGAGGGTTTGAAAGAAGGGCAAGCATCGTTCGGCCGACCTCGTGACGAAGCGATTAAGAGCCGCTATCCTCCCTGTGAGGCGCTGAACCTCTTTGATCGACTTTGGGGCGGTCATTTCCTGGATGGCGCGAATTTTCTCTGGATTGGCCTCAATCCCGCACCCTGATACCATGAAGCCCAGGAACTTTTTTGAGGTTACTCCGAAAGCGCATTTAGTTGGGTTTAGCTTCATTCTATACTTTCGGAGAGCGTCAAAGGTCTCCTCGAGGTCGGCGACATGATTTCTAGAAGACTTGCTTTTTACGAGCATATCGTCCACGTAGACCTCTATGTTTCGGTCGATCTGCTCTTTGAAGATTTTGTTCACCAACCGTTGGTAGGTTGCGCCCGCATTCTTGAGGCCGAAAGGCATGACCCTGTAACAGTAAAGGCCGTGATTAGTGATGAAAGCTATCTTTTCTTCATCTTCTGATGCCATTCTAATTTGATTATAGCCGGAGAACGCATCCATAAAGGTGAGGAGCTCATGGCCTGAGGTCGCATCCACCAGTTGATCGATTCTGGGAAGGGGGTAGCTGTCCTTTGGACAAGCCTTATTCAGCTTTTTGAAGTCTATGCACATCCTCCACTTGTCGTTTGCTTTTTTGACCAGAACAACATTGGAAATCCAATCAGGATAATTGACTTTCTTAATGAATCCGGCCTTGAGGAGCTTATCCACTTCCTCGGCTATCGCCTTCTGCCTCTCCGGGGCATGACTCCAAATTTTTTCTTTCATCGATCGATGCTTTGGATCGACGGCCAGATGATGCTCCATGACTTTCGTGTCAATCCCCGGCATGTCTGCTAGAACTCAAGCGAAAACGTCCGCATTCCTTCATAGAAAATCAATAAGACGCGTCCGCACCTCCTCCCCCAGGTTGGAGCCAATTAGCGCCACATGCTCCGCGTTCCCATCATTCAAAGGGATTGGTACCAGATCTTCGATTGGGCCGCCCCTTTCTTCGGTGAGGTCATCGCGAGCATCTAGTCCATCGACGGGACAGGGGTCAGCCTGATCGCTTCTTTGCAAGGCGATGTTGTAGCAGTGTCTGGCCAGGGCTTGGTCTCCCCGGACCTCTCCGATCCCCTGGTTGGTGGGGAACTTCAACTTCAAATGGTAGGTCGAAACGACAGCTCGGAGAGCATTGAGGCCGGGTCGGCCAAGGATTGCATTGTAGGCGGATGGCGCCTTCACCACCAAGAAATTCACCAGAGCCCTGGATTGCTTTGGATATTGACCCGCAGCCACAGTCAAAGCTATCATTCCTTCCGTCGGAATGGCATCACCGATAAACCCTACCATGGGGGAGCAAATCGGCCTCAGATGACCGCCAAGAGCGGACATTCTTGAAAAGGCATCGTAGAACAAGATGTCGGCCGAACTTTCATTGTCGACAAGAATGCGACGGACATCGTAATTTGCTATATTCAAGGAAACTATGACTGCGTCGTTATGAGGGAATTGGACTCCCTGGGTATCTTCTTCGGTAAAGGTTATGGGCTCTTCAACCTTTTGCCGCTTGGGGGATACAGCCGGTATGTTGGTTGCCTCCCGCCGGGATCCCCCCGAAATGGTGTTGACGGAATTCGATAGAGGCCGATCGTCCGGCCACTCCTTGTCGGTGACCATAGCCGGAGGTAGTTATGCAAATGCCTCGCGAGAAGGCATCATATGAGGAAAGGAGGAGTGGGTGCCGGATAAGATGACCGGAGGTGGATCCGTTGAGCGCTCCTTTAAGAACAAGGGTACTGCGAAGACACAACCCTTCCTCTAGCGCCAATCCTGTTGGTGCAAAAATCCACTTGCGCCGGAGAAGCTGGAGTCGAGGAAGTCGTGGTCACCGCCGGGACCTGCAAAGGAAGTCTAAACCGGAGGTGGGGTTGCTCCGGCAAGACCCTCCGATGCTCAAGTCAGTTCTCTGCCTCAACAAGAATGGAGTGCTCGAATGGAGAATTTAGCAGAGTTTTTAGATGAAAGATGAGAGCTTATCGAATAACGTATCTGGGGTTTCCCTTTTATAGACGGAGAGGGCAACAGATTGATAGCGACGTCTGTAACCGTCTGGTAGTGGGCCGCCCAGAGTCAGGAGGAATTTACTGCGGAGAGTAGTGGAGCGGGGTCGTGGCTATTGCTGTGGCTTGCCACGCGGGATCAGTTACGGGGAGTGGAGCGGCGTCCGCTGTTGTGACTCATCTGGGGGTGGTGGAATCGCACAGGATCCACCGTAGGGAGTGGAGCAGAATCATGGCCGTTAATACAGCCTGTCAGGGAGTAATGGGGTCGCGTAGGGTCCGCCGCAGGGAGTGGAGCAGTGTTGTCCGTTATTGTGGCCCGCCAGGGGGTCCAGACTTGTCGGTCGGAGCTTGGTTGGAGTCGGTAGCGAGGTCCGGCACCCACAGAAGTCCGGACGAAGTCTACTTGCAGTTGGGGTCGTGGGTAGAGTCCGGCTCCTGTAGGAGTTCGGACGAAGTCTGTCTGCAGCCATTGGTGTCGAGGACGGAACTCGGCTCCCGTAGGAGACCGGGCGGAGTCCTCTCAGAGTTGATGTGGCGGACGGAGTCCGGCTCCCGTAGGAGTCCGGGTGGAGTCTTCCTTGGCGTCGTGGATGGAGTCCGGCTCCCGTAGGAATCTGGGTGGAGTCTTCCTTGGCATCGTGGATGGAGCCCGGCTCCCGTAGGAGTCCGGGTGGAGTCTTCCTTGGCGTCGTGGATGGAGCCCGACTCCCGTAGGAGTCCGGGTGGAGTCTTCCTTGGCATCGTGGATGGAGCCCAGCTCCCGTAGGAGTCCGGGTGGAGTCTTCCTTGGTGTCGTGGACGGAGCCCGGCTCCCGTAGGAGTCAGGGCGAAGTCTTCCTGCAATCAAAGTCATAGGCGAAGTCCGGCTCCTGTAGGAGTCCGGACAAAGCTTACCGGCAGTTGCTGTTGGCGATGGAGCTCGGCTCCCGTAGGAGTCCGGGCGGAGTCCTCCTGCAATTGAAGTTAGGTGCGAAGTCCGGCTCCCGTGGGAGTCCGGACGGATCTTACCGGCAGTTGAAGTTGGCGATGGAGCTCGGCTCCCGTAGGAGTCCGGGCGGAGTCCCTCTTGAGGTTGGAGCTGTGGACAGAGCCCATCTCCCGTAGGAGTCCGGGCGGAGCTCGCAAGGGCTAATCCCGCTGAGAACTTCGGCCGTGGGTATTTTGTACCCAACAACGTGATAGATGAAATATGGGCCATCAAATCATGCCTAAGAATCTTTATTACACTCAAAAATACTGTCAGTCATCCGATCTGGATCGAGATGAACATGGATCGTTGGATTGCACGAAATCATCTCCACTTGTCGTGGTCCAATCTGGGTCGGGATGAACATGGACCATTGGATTGCGCGAAATCATCTCCACTTATCGTGGATCGTGCCAGTGGACCATGAAATGTTTTTGATGGACCACACCCTGACTCTGTGGACCGAAAGTAATAAAATTTATTTTTTAGAATATTTTTACTTGATTTTTGCTCCAATTTTTATCTAAAAAATTAGAAAAAATATGCATTAAATTCATTATTAATTTTTCAACATTTTGATTCTTAAATTCTTAATTAAATCAACATCTATTTTTCATAAATATATTTTAATTTTATATTTTTTTTAATTATTTATTTTTATAAAAAAATTTAATTTATTCATGAAATTAGATTTTTAAGAAGATGTTAGCATCATAAATTATCAAAAATATCTTCAATAAATATAAAAATATACCGTCTATCACACCCCCCAACTTGAACTTTGCTCGTCTTTGAGTAAAGAAAGAATTTAGAATTAAGTACCGTTTAACTTAAAGTTTTAAATTTCACCAAATAATTTTCAAAAAGAATCACTGATGTCCAATAGAGCATGAGTGAGGTATGTCATTGGAATATTAATACTAATCATTACAGGAGTTAAGCTAAGAATATTAAATTTTTTTAAATTTTTTTTTAAATTATTTCTACCTTTATCTCTAAATCATTAACCTCATATGGATAAGTATATTATTACTTCCATCCTTCTTTTATTGATTTTTTTTTCTTTTTTTTTTAATATTGTACTGCTATTGAGTGTCTTAACCCCTTAAGCTTTCTGTTTGACCCATGTAGCGAGTTTTCAGCCAATGACTCCCAAATCAGATGACTTTAGGGCACTAGGTATAGAATACCCCTCGGACCTACTTACTCGAATCAAACAGACTATGAGTTAAAACTAGCTTTACAATAAAGTTTCTTTATCCTTCATATCTTTTGATACAAAACTCAATACTTGCTTAGGCAAAGAAGCCCAATTACTCGATATAAAGTACTTGAAAACTCTTCTCTTTTTTTTAAAAATATAAAAAAATATATAGTTACCCTACACAAGCCCATAGGAAGTAAACTCTTCTTTGATACTGATAGAAAAATTTAAAAATGCTTTAAAAAAATTGTTTAAGTTCTAAACTTAACTCTTTATTGAGTTTTTTAATACTTTATTCTCAATATCTCACAAACTCTCTAATTTGTACATCAATTTTCTTTTAAAAATGCTTGGTTTAACTTGATTCTTAAGTATAATCAGGTGCTAAAATACTAAATACTAACTTACTTGAGGACTTAAGAAATTCAAAAAAAATTATTATTCTCCCCCCCCAACTTAATTGACATTGTCCTCAATGGAGTAGAAAAAATGAAGGATGCCTAAAATGAGAAAGAAAAAAGAGAGATGTCACCTGATCCAGAAGTCTTTTCAAAATCAATTCTCCCCCCAACTTAGCCAATATTGTGCTCGAATCTCTTCAAAAGATACGAAGCAAGACTTGATTTACTTAAATAAAATGCAAAAGAAAGCAAAAGCAAAAGTTGGAACTAGATTGCCTCACAAAAAGTGCTAAGTTTATTGTCTTCAGTCAGACCAAATTATTGATAAGTGCTTCCATATAGAGCAGTCCTTTATTTCTAAAAAAATAAAAATTAATTAAAATAAAAAAAAAATTGAGTTGCCTCCTAAAGAGTGCTAAATTTATCATCTTCAGTCAGACCATACTAATTCTACCTCACTTATCCCGTTCAAATATTGGATTGACAAATTCAAGTGGATAAGGTGGGTGAGGTGAATCAAGCAGGGCATTAACCTCCTGGACTTGAATTTCTTCAATTGGTTCATTTAGAAAATTTATCTTTACAAGTGATTCGACAGGTGGTTGCCATCGTAGATGAACTCTCTGATCACTAAATGAAAAAATTTTATAAGCTATTTTAGATTCTAAGTCTGATCAGAGATTACAGTCAAAATCTTCTTTTTCTAGATCAATGGGCTCATAAATCTTATCTTGGATCAGGTTTATATTGACTAATTGATCTTTTTTATTTTCAAGATTAAAAATATTAAGATCAATAGACATGTTTCTAAATGATAGCTTCCTGAGTCCATTACGACAGTTGATCAGGACGTTGGTGGTTGCTAAAAATGGTCTACCTAAGATGACTGGGATATGACCTTTTGGATTTGACACTGGTTTAGTTTCTAGGATCATAAAATCTATAAGGTAAATAAAATCACTGACCTTGATTAGCACATCCTCCACAACTCTCTTGGGGATTCTCACTGATCGGTCTGCTAATTATAATGTAATTTCTGTAGGCTTTAATTCTCCTATCTCTAATTTCTCATAGACCGAATAAGGTAAGATATTCACACTAGCCGCTAGGTATAACAAGGTCCTATCAATGATGGTTTCTCCAATGACACATGAGATTGTAGGAGACCCTGGATCTTTGTACTTGACTGGCATGTGGCTTGAAAGATATGAGCTCACACTAGCTGCCAAGAAAGCTTTCTTGAGAACATTAGTGGTCTTCTTATTTGTGCATAGGTCTTTGAGGAACTTAGCGTAAGTGAGAACTTGTTAGATCATATCTAGCAGAGGAATATTTACTTTCACTTATTTGAATATCTCTAAGATTTGATCCATGTGGGCTGAGTGTATGTTGGACTTAAGTCTATTTGGAAAAGGAGCTATAGGATTGATGGTTGATATCTCAACTTCCTTGAACCTAGTGATTAGTTCTGCAATTGGCTTGGATGGCTCATCAACCTCTGTTGATTCAGGCTTGTCAGACTTGGTCTAATCAGTCTGTGATTCAGTCAGTTGGTCTTCTTGGTTTCAATTACACCTACCTGATTGTCTACTTGTCTCCCAGACCTTAAGGTGTGAATTGTATTTACATGATTGAATCGACCTTCAGGTTGAGATTGTTGACCAATTTGGGCTCTTGGATTAGGTTCAGGTTGGCTTGGTCATTTTTCTTTTTCTCTTTTATTGATGGTGGTAGCCAACTGACTTAATTACATTTCTAGACGGGCAATGGCTTGGGTGTTTGAATTTACAAGTTGGCCTATGGTTTGCATGAAATTGTTTGTATTTTTTATCAAGGCTTCAAGGCTTTTCTCTAGTGAATTATACTTTTGGTCATTAAATTGTATACTATCAGAAGTGGTTTTTACTAAAATCTTTAACCCTTTTTCTAGTGCATTAAGCCTTTGATCATTGTTGGAGCCTTGTGAATAATTTGATAGTTGAGTGGGCCTTTGATTGGATTGATTAAGGATAGGTCTACTGGGATTTGACCCTTATGATCAAGAAAAGTTAGGGTGATTCCTCTATCCTGGATTATATGTTAGTGCATAAGGGTCATTTGTAGATTTGTAGTAGGCAGCATTAACCTGTGCTACTTCGTTCCCAGTTGGGTTCATCAAAAAGGGACATTCTTCCATGATGTGGTCTGTGGCATTATATCCATTGCAAGTAGATGTTGAAACTTGGTTCACTTGGATGTGTCCTTTGAGTTCTAAGGCCTCTAACTTACGTAGTATAATATCTATTTTAGCCTCTGTAGCTAGGGATGTGGATACTTGGTGCATAGCACCTCTTGTAGGTTCCCTAGTTGCTTTTCACTGTAGGCTCTTTTCTGCTAGGTTCTCTAAGAATTGCCAGGCTTCATTGGCTTCCATATGCATAAACTGGCCCTGATACATTGGCTCTAGTATGGTTCTAGAGTTTGGATCTAGTCCCTCATAAAAGGTTTGGCATAATCTCCAAGTCTCAATTCCATGATGTGGACATTGGGTTAAAAGATTCTTGAAATGATGAAAATACTTACTTTCAGAAAGACTCACCTTCAAATTGATAAAATTGGTTAATTTCATTTCTTAACTTAGCTATTTTATGATGTGGAAAAAATTTTTCCAAGAAAGTTTTTACAAATCCATCTCAAGTTATGATCGAGTGGTTGGGCAGACTATATAACCATTTCTTAGCACTATCCTTGAGAGCAAAATTAATCAGCCTAAGTTTAATAGCATCATCTGACATTTGGTGTATTCTCATGGTGTCACATACTTCCTCAAATTTTCTAATAAAAATATACGCATCTTTATTACCAGTAAATTTAGGGAGCATGTTAATGATTTGAGGTTTAATTTCAAACGTTGTTGCATTGGTTTGGAGAAGTCTGATAAAAGATGGTTGGGCGGACCCAACAGGATAGCAAAGATCTTTTAGAACCTAAAGTTGATTCACTTCACTCATTGTGGACTTAGAATTTTCTTAGATTAGGGTAGGATTTGAATCAATTCTCACTAAACGATCGGATTCCCTTTTCCAAGTTACAATCTTGTGAGATTTTTAATGATTTTTTTTATTTTTTTTTATTAGAAGAGAGAAGAAGAAGGAGAGATAGATGAGAAGAGAGTTCTAAAGATGGGAGCCTAAGGAGTCCTAAATCTAGAGATGATAGAAAAGAGCATTTTAATTAAGGTTAATGTTTGTAGGTTAGTAATCAAGTTATGCAATCAATCTTAGCTATGGGTAACCCTAGATTTGGACAACTCCTAACTGTCAAGGTTGTCTTTGAGTACTCTAGGTAAAAGACTAGCTACTCAACTGACCAAATAAGTATAAGGTTGGTGGGGGTCTCCCCATTGCTTTCCTTAGACACCAACTGAGCTGGCCATGTAAGCGAACGGAATCAATTAAATAACCACCTTCCTTCAAGACGTAGTCTCTGAACCACTTTTCTAGACACCAATCAAACTGACTAACCCTAACTTGATCCAACTCTTAGGATCCCTTGTCCTATTGAGCTCGAGAGTCCTTAGGGGCCAATGTCTAATTGATTTTAAGTTAAGATTTAGATCAATGCAATATGCAGGATAGTCGTTTGTGGACCAAGAAAGGATGATGAAATTTTCACCTTATCTTGTTTAGGGTTTGTGTCCTTAAGATATTTTATGGACTTATGTAATGCAAGAAGAAAAGATGGTCAGATTTGATAGTTAGTCAAGAATAAATTGATTTATTTTATTTTTTAGATTTTATGATTAAGTATCTAATTTTCTAAGTAGATTATAAGGTATCAATGTAGAGATTTTTTTTTTTTGAAAGAAAGTAAGTTTGACTAAGGAACTAAGTAAATTAGAAAGCAAATAAAAAGAAACTAAGAATAAGATAATTTTTTTTAATAAAAAAAATAATCATGCCTAGATTCTTGACAATGATGCCAAAATTTGATCGTTATCATAGGCAGTCAAGAAGAAAAACCAACTCAAACTATATAGATAGGGTGAGTAGAGATCGTTTCCACGGGGATCTAGGGTGATATTCTTTTTTTTTTAAAATAAAAAATAAAAAAAAAATTGATTGCAGAAGGATTAAAAGAAATAAAATAGTAAAAATTTAATTGTAAATATAAATTAATTTGTGAAAGAAAATAAGTCAGAGAAATAATCCAAAAATTTTGAATCCACCATGCAAATTAGATTTATTTTCTTCTTTTTATGTTGTAATATTAATTCTTATGATTAAGGTATTAACATAGCTTATCTCTAAGGGATATGAACTGTATCAATAGATTATAGCTCATCTTGTCAGAATATAAACTATCTAATTTAATTATAAAATATAAGATTTAATCTAACATACTACGTTCTATCTCTCTTAAGCACATACCGTATCCAGAAATCACGATACGTCAGTACAGGGTATAGGCCTGTAGGCTAGATCAATACCTCATAAAAATAAAAAGATATAAAATAAAAGTATAATTTTATTGCATAAAAATTAAATATAAGAAAAAAAATAAAAATCTATTTACAGACTTCTTCGTATTTCTGGATTGAAGGGATTTAGCCACGCATTAAGATCTCTAGCTCCATAATCTCCTAATATTTGATCCCTAAAGCTCTTTGATTTTTTTTAAATTTTTTCTTGTTTTCTCTCTAATTTTTTCTCCTCTCTACACTTATTTCTGAGTCTCCTATTTATAGATGAATTTTTCACCTTTTTCTGATCACAAAAGGAGTCCCAAAATCTTTAGAAATCGTATAATATCCATTACATTAATTTTTGACCATCGGATTGCCTTTGGACCGCCCAGATCAGCCCAAAAATCTATGTTTTAACCCTTATCAAAGTTGGATGTGATTCTGACCATCCAATCATGCTTTAGATGAGATTTCAGCCATCGGATCGCATCTCTGATCTCCTATTCAAAGTCGAGAGCATCCTCAGCCGTTGGATCGCATGATAGATGAAATCTGGATCATCAAATCATGCCCAAGAATCCTTATTACATTCGAAAATACTGTCAGCTGTCCAATCTGGGTCGGGATGAATGTGGACCATCAGATCGTATGAAATCGTCTCTACCCATCGTGGATCATGCCTGTGGACCGCAAATATTTTCGATGGACCGCGTCCTGACTCTATGGATCGAAGGTAATAAAATTTATTTTTTAGGATATTTTTACTCGATTTTTGCTTCAATTTTTATCTGAAAAATTAGAAAAAATATGCATTAATTTTTTTATTAATTTCTTAATATTTTGATATATAAATTCTCAATTAAATCAATATCTATTTTTTATAAATATGCTCTAATTTTATTTTTTTAAATTATTTATTTTTATAAAAAAATCTAATTTATTCATGAAATTAGATTTTTAAAAAGATGTTAGCACCATAAATTATCAAAAATATCTTCAATAAATATAAAAATATATCACTTATTAGTAAAGATTTAATCTTTATTTATGTAGATTAATAAAAAAAAATTTAGATGCAATCTAAGCTATCCGAAGAGAAACAGTTTTCCTTCCCTTCAAGAATCTCTAAACTTTGGCTTCCTTTGCATAGCTTCTCTCACTGCTCATTAGACTTGAGAACCCTAACCACTTCTTCGAAGTTCAATATCTCTTTCTTATACACTAATATAGTAATGAGACCGTCATATGAAACTAGCAACAAACATAATAACAAGAGGGCTCTATCCTCCTCATCTATCTTAACATCAAGGCTCATAACGTCCGAGCAAACTTGATTGAATTTTTGGATGTGGATAATCAAGTCTTCTCCTTCGGGTATTTGCAAACTGTACAGTTGTTTTTCAACCACAGCTTATTTGTCATATTCTTGCCCATATATATGTTCTCCAACTTCTTCCAATGGCCCTTCGATGTGGTTTTTGTGCTTATCTCATGTAGGACTTCATCAGCAAGGCATATTCTGATTGTGCTAAAAGCTATCTCTTCTAACTCCTCTCAATCTTCAACAAAGATCTTTTCCAATCTTTCTCAAATTAAGATCTTGTAGATCCTATTATAAACCAACAGATCCTTCATCCTATGCTGCCAAAGGCTGAAGTTACCTTTGCCATCAAACTTCTCAAAGTCTGCCTTGATGCTACTCAATGCCATCTTAACCAGATCTCCAAAAATAAATACTGAAAAATGAAACAGTGTTCAAAAAAAATCTATCAGTACCTTATCCTAATCTAGGCAAAACTTTGACCTTTCCTCCATCAGATCTAACTCCAAGGCTCTGATACTAGATGTTGTGATCTTCTCTTGCTGTATGACGATTACGGAACCAGCAACAAGGGTCCAAGAAAATCATTGATGGTAGATCTATCAAATCCTAGAAAATCCTATCGCATAAAGAAGACAAGAAGAGTGAGAGAAAGAGAGGAAGAGAGAGAAGATTAGGGAGAAAATGGCTTGTATTCCAATTCATTCTAACAAAAACATAATACAATGTATATATACAGGGTCAATATGATCCAATCCAAAAACTCCCCTGACTAACCCAATGTGATGCACTCTCCAAGCCCATGTACACCCATATTCTTGCGATGCACTCACTCCTTGGATGTAATCCTAGCCCAATCCATGGATTAGCCCCTTAGGACATCTCTAACCAAGGCCCTAAGTCACTTAGGATCAAACCCGATCCTAGCCTCAAACAGAAAATCCATTACGTGCTGCCCACGAAAATCGAGTCGACTCCAATTGAGATCGAGTCAACTCGCCTGCATCTGAGTCGACTCATCCTGAACCTGAGTCGACTCAACTGCATGCCACCTACGCACCGATGAAACACAGCTCTCTATCTAGTGCCCCTCTAAGATTGAGTTGACTCATCTCAGAATCGAGTCGACTCCTCTACTGGCTGAAGCTGATTCTTCTGCTGGCTTGCTCCCTGACTCCTTGACCTCTTTCCATCTGTTCTTAAGACTTGGGAGTGCCACACCTGAGCTCACACATCACCATCCAACTCCAGCTGATCCGACCTCAAGACGAAAATATGTTGGACATTATGTCCTAAAGTCAATCGTTTGATGATTGTGCTAAAAGTTATTTGGTCTCTTTCATCATAAGGTGACATCTTCTAATGAACTCCTATATTATGATGAAGTCCTTAGGACTACTTTGATCGATAAAGGAGAATTTATCACGTAGTCCTTAAACTAGTTCACGATCAAATGATACACTATTATTAGGATGATAGTAATTATCAAGTGTAGGTCATTGTATGCCATATGCATTGATTGTCCTTATAACCAAGTAGTATAGAGACACTGGTATAGCATATAAGTGAGATGTAAGAGTACATCATCACTGAACGTGACCAATTATAGAGCACTCTACTATCAAGAGTAGCTCGCGAAGGGTATGGGTATAAGTGTTTCTCAGACCTGAGATCATCATGGTGACTTGCAAGTAACTCACTGTACCTTGGTGTTAGACTACTTGAATTTTTAATTCAGTTACGAAAGATTTTTGGATGCAGTCAAGTACTTGTCAAGTCGGTGCATGAGTCAAGATAGGATTAACCCCTCCGAATAAGTAGGAGTTAATGCATCAATATATTTCAATTTAGTAAAACCTAAGTCCAGATAATCCATGCGATGGATTTGAAAGATTGAAATATAATATGAATGACTATTTCAGGGTTGACAGTTAAATCCTAGATCTTGAGCATTAGGGTCAAAGGGATGAATTATATGGTAACTATACGCTAGTAGATTCTTGAATGTTGCTTCACCATCATTCGACCTATCCGAATGTCGGATCTCATTACTAAATGATTACATCGATTAATTTAAAAATTTATTTCTATGCTACCGACTTAGATTCGAACCTACAGGGTCACACTCTAAAAAAATTTCTAACTGATCATACAGCTGATCAATGATAAAAAATCATTCAAAGGTTTAATCATCAATTCGATTGATTCTTAACCTTATGCAAAAATTATAATAAATTTATTCACTAAGTATTAATGAATTAATAAAAAATTAATTAATAATTAGATTACTAATTAGCCCAGTTTGATTAAGCAAAAAAGATTAGATCAAATCAAATTGAATTTGATTCAATTAGGTTTGACTTAATTAGGTTATGAGATGACCTAATCGTTAAGAAAAAATTATCCTTGATTTGATCAGGATTTTGATTCAATCAATTCTTAATTAGATTAAAATTTGATAAAAAATTTATGAATCTAATTAGATTGGGTTTTATTTATCTATTTGGGCCTAACCAAATATGATTTGGTTTGGAGTCAAATAAGGAAACCAAGAGTCCATAAAAGATTGGACTCTTTATCCCTTGCGCCACCCACTTTTGGATGCCACAATTCCTCATGCTAAAAGTGTTCTTGTGAGAGATTTCTCCATGCCAAACTCTGATGTCACCTCCCCTTTCTCACCACACCTTATGGATAGGTTAGTTAAGGAAGGTTTGAATTTGATTTGAACAATATTCCTTATCTAGATGAGATTGGATCTCATCCCAACCACCTACACGCCATGCCTTGGATTCCCTTTCTTTTGTGTGACAAAAAGGAGAAATTCATTGTGGGAAATTAGATGAGGATCTGATTTACCATGGAAATATTTTTTGTTGGTGTGTGAAATGTAGTAGGGCGCGATACCTTGAGAAGGGTCGACAACTTCTTACAAGAGTCCAACCTCTCTTGGACTCTTCAAACCCTAACCACTTATGATACCAAATAAAAAGATTTTTTTCCTTATATGCATGCATGAGAGATATCTAAAAAGTGTTTTCACTATGAGAGATTTTGGGCATGACTTCATGGTGTGAGAAAAAGAGGAGAGCCCTCTCCTCTTTGGGTGAGCAAAACCAAATATTTGAGGGTTTGTTCTTAAGGGTTTGGGAAGAGAGAAAAAGAAGAGAAAAGAGTGTCTTCTCTCCATATTTTTTTTTATATAGTCATCTCCTCCAGATATCCTTCTTCAATCTTTGAAAATATTCAAGAGATTTGAAGAAAAGATCCAGATCAGCCCAACAAGATGATCTTCACGTGAGCTAGCACTCCCGGAGAGATCGATTAGATCAGGACTTCGAGTGGATCATCCGTAGAGACCAGACACGCTGTGTGGCTATAAGCAATCAATAAAGATCTCTTTACTACATCTCTTGATAGCGATGATCATCAACCCATGCTCAGATATCAAGTTTTGAACTCAGATTAGAAGTAGATTTGATCTACTACTCACATCTATGCATGCATATTTTGTTGGTATGCATAGGCGATTTTATGCATGTATTTCGAAATATTTTTGAATAAATTATAATAAAAAATAAATTAATTAATTAAATTAATTTAATATATATATGATCTAATCATCAAATTAATCTACTCTAAGATCTATGGCATGATATGTTGCATATAAAATCTGAAAAACACTGAAGATAAAATCAGCATGCATATATGTGAGCAGTAGATCACATCTACTTCTAATCTGAGTTCAGAACTTGATACTTAAGCATGGATTGATGATCACCACTACTGAGAGACATAGTAGAAAGGATCCTTGCTTGTTGCTTGTAGCCGCACATGTGTCCAGCCTCTACAAAAAATGCACTCGAAGCCCCGATCTGATCGGTCTTCTCGGGTGTGCTAGCTCACATGAAGATCTCCTTCTTGACTGATCTAGATTTTTTTTTTCAAATCTTTAAACCTTTTTAAGATGATGGACTTCTAGAGGAGATGAAAAGATGAAAGAAAGATGGAGAGAAAACTATTTTCTCTCTTATTTTTCTCTCTTCCCAAACCCTGAGGACCAAAACCTCAAAAACCTGATTTTTGCGCACACCCTAAGAGAAGAGGACTCTTCTCTTCTTGTACGTCATGAAATCATACCCAAGACCTCTCTCAATGTGAAAGCCTCTATCTCAAGTCTCTTACATGCACAAGAATAAAATAAAACTCTTTTTATTTCAACATGTGAGGAGGTGGGGTGAAGAGTCCTAGAAATTATGGACTCTTGATGTGTTGTCACCCCTACTCAAAGATTCACACTAAAACATGCTAAAAAAATATGGGACACCCCTTTCCATATTTTTTTATGGTAAATTAGTTCTCCAACTAATTTTTCATAAAACATCTCCTCAAAATGTCACACATATAAAGAGAAAAAAATAAGTTGGCGATAAGGTCTTAGAGATAATGTCAAATATTATCTATATGGTATCCTATTTCAAATTAGATTTGAACATACCATTTAAAATATGATCTTATTCAAATTTGGATGTAAGATAGAGAAGGGAAAGGACTCTTTGGTGTGAAAAAATCTCATACAAAAACTATTTAAGCAAGAGGATATATGGTGTCAAAGTGGGAGGTGTATGGGAGAAGAGTCCTATTCCAATAAGGACTCCTAATTTTCTTATTTGAATCCAAACCAAATGACATCTGGTTTAGTCCAAATAAAATATATAAAATCTAATCTAATTAGATTTATAAATTTTTAATCAAATTTTAATCAAATTAGAAATTGATTGAACCAAAATTTTGATCAAATTAGAGATAATTCTTCCTTAATGATTAGGTAATCTCATAACCTAATCGGGTCAAAACTAATTGAATCTAATTCAATTAGATTTTATTTAATTTTTTTTACTCAATTAAATTGAGCTAATCAATAATTTAATTACTAATTAATTTTTTATTAATTTACTAATATTTGATAAATTAATTTATTATAATTTTTGTATAAGGTTAACCATCAATCGAGTTGACAATTAAGCCCTTGAATGATTCTCAATCATTGATCAATCTCATGATCAGTCTAAAACTTCTTTTAAGTGTAATCTCATAGGTTTGAACCTAAACTGGTAGCATCAGAACAACTTCTTGAACTAATCGATGTAACCATCTAGCAATGGTGACCCGACTTTCAGATAGATCGAATGAAGGCGAAGCAATATTCAAGAACTTACTGGCGTATGGTTATCGTATAATTCATTCCTTTATCCATAATACTCGAGGACTGTTGCCCAGATATGGAGCCCAAGAGAGGGGGTGAATTATATCTTTTTAAAATTTTAAAGATTAGTGCACTAAAATAATATGCTAAAGTGTTTGAGTGGAGTGGGTTGATTTTCAATAAAAATAAATTCAAACATAAAAGATAGAAATACAAGTATAAGGCACAAAGAACAAGTAAAGAGAAGCAAGCACAGTAAATATAAAAAATTTATAGTGGCTCGGTGTCAATCTTGCATCTACATCCACTCTCCAAGTCCCTACTTGAGAATTCAATTCACTAAATGGATTTCAAAGTTATAACACGTCAGACAACTCCGATCCTTGCTATTCAAGCAAGAACACTTATTTTTTGGATACAAGCCAACCCTCAATAATTCGATTCAGAGTTTGGATCAACCCAACTAAGTTTTGGAATCCCCCAAAACTCAAAAATCCAAAAACATTATGAGAAAAATAGGGTATAAAAAATTCAGCACAATATCCTCCTAAACATAATAAATACAATATAAATATAATACTTAAAGAGAAGAAGCTTTTACTGAACATCCTCAATGAATTACACACTTGATTGCTGCAAGAGAGTGATTGGTGAAGTGTTTAAATGTTTCTATTTCTTTCTTTAGGACTGATTGAGCTTTTCTCGGATTTAAACTGAGTGCTTACAAAATCTTATGATTTCTCACTTTAAGAGAGTATTTATAGTCACCATTTATTATTGAAAATATCTTAGAGTTGGTTTAAAGCCATTGGAGAGTATTTAATGTGCATTAAATGCACCAAAAATGGACTGAAAACTAACCATTACTAACTCACCCAGAATGGATCGTCCCACTGTGACTGAAAATTCCCATGAGCCATCTCATTTGGCCAGTCAAAAAATCAAACTTTCTGTTTTGATCTCAGGATCTCAGGAATCGTCTCGGGTGGGTCATCCCACTGCATGGGTCATTCCACTGCATGCCATGAGTCAAAATGAAGCATGCTGGCTATCCAATGAAAAAGGATGACCTAGATGGGTCATCTCATTTTGTTGCAACCTAATTTTTCATGCATTTAAGATTCAAAACATATCAAAACACTTTCAAATGCTCTTAAATGACTTCAAATCAATTGGACACTCTCAGAAGGCTTTGAAAACTTCTCCAACTTATAAAAACTTCAATTTTGGCATACTTGATGAAGCTTTTCAAACCCAATCTTTTGAACTACCTGAAACAACACAAGAATATTCTTCAAAGATAAGAAACATATTAGTAGTCTTCTCAAATAGTTTGCGATCATCAAAATCAATTCTTAGAGCAACAATCTTCTCCTTTTTGATGATGACAAAATATTTAAGTGTTCATAAAATAAGTCCTTAAAGCTCAATAAATTTGGATTTATGAAGCACTTGTAGGAATATGCTAAAGATTAAACAGAAAAAATTATGAGATACATATTTTCAACAAGTTTAATGTTTCAATTCATTTTGCTGAAACTCATTCATGAAGGTATCAAAGTTTTTCTAAAAATTATTCTTAATTAGTTAAAATCCTTTCCTTTCTTTTATGAGACAGATAAAAATAATCATTTTGATCATTTTGAAAAAAATCTCTCCCTTTCTTATATAAAGAGTGTTCAATTTGTAAAATTTTTCTTATTGAAGCAGAGATGGTTCATAAAAGAATTTTATTCTTCTCTTTCTTGTTTTTAATATTAGAGCAATAAATATGAAAGGAATGTTTCTTTCTCTTTTCTTATTTTGATATCAAAGCAAGAATGAAACCATTTGAATTAAGAATTAAAAGAGAAGAAATTAGAGCATTTTGTAAAATCAAAAATGAATGTATCGAGGTATTTTGGCATTCATATAAAAATAAAATTATCAAAAATATTAGAGCAATCAAGAAAAATAGATGTATCAGAGTAATTTTTCAATTAGTATCAAAATAAAGATAAAAACAGATGTATTACAGTAAAAAAAATGGACGTATCAGAGGCGTATCAGTGCAAAATACTATATCAGAGTAAAAAATTTAAAAGAGTATTTAAATTTAAAAATAATTCAGAATAGACAATACACTACTTTGCAATGGAACCATTCTCTCCCTTTTTGACATCATCAAAAAAATAGACTAAAGGGAGTAAGATTTTTCATGGTTCTATGTCAAGTATCAGAGTAATAGTGCATTCATTCAAGTATAACAGTCATTCATTCATTCATTCATCCAAGAAAAAAGAAGTGAGCCATGATAATAACCTCATTCATTAATTACAACAAAAAGAGAGGTTACAAGAGTTATAATATATGTCCATGAGCATAGAGCTCTCATACATCCAATCTACAACATACAACTAAGTAAGCTAATACAAAATGACGAAATCAGTGAAAATGGGCATCGAGCTCCAGATCAAGATCGGTGAAACATGATCAGCCTCATCTTTGACCAAAAGATCTTTCCTGAGAGAAAGATGTTAGAGGACAAAAAGCAATGGACTGAACAAAAACTGGCTCACTGGATGTGGAGGGCCTAGACTGAAGCTGAGTCCTTATGGCATCAAGCTGGGACAAGATCCCCCTCACTGTAAGTCGAAGCCCATCTAGATCAGCAGATATGAAGTCTCTGGAGTCTCTGATGTCTGTCTGAATCAGCTCAAGAGAAGAACAAAGCTGGCTGTGGAGTCTCTCTATCTCTCGAGCTAAATCATCTAGCTGAAGTGAAGTGGTGGTCGAAGTGCTCGCTCCTCCCGCTAGAGAAACTAAAATCCATCTGATCTCCCTCTCGATATCAAAAATTTTGTCACTGAACCTGAGTAGGGAGCTCTCCACACTCTCCATTCTAGTACTCAGATCAGACAAGAGCTCCATCAATGAAGATATGTGTGGCATGACAGAAAAGTCCAAAGAAGGATCAGAAAAAGAACTCAGCGGAGGTTGGCGATACTGCTACTGCTGCTGCACCTACTGGAGAATCTGCTCTTGATACTGCTGAAACTAGTGAAGCTGCTGAAGAATCTAATCCTAAAACTGCTGCTGCTGAACAGATAAAATTTCTGCCACTCTCTCAGCCAACAGTCCCATATCATCATCCCCCAAGCTAAATGATGGCACGGTACAGCTCGATGGGGGTACTCTGACTGAGGGTCCTACCTCAGACTCCAAAATAGGATGATCAATTGGACTCTACCTGGGCACAGGTGAAGATAGACCCTCCCCCTCAGCATGCTTCTCCTCATCATCATCCTCCTCAACTACAGTTGCACGGCCCTTGGCCCAACGGCTATCTACTCTGACAAACCTCATGCATCGAAGAGAGTGGTTGTTGTAGGTGTCAGTGTATGACAGTCTACAAACAACCTCTCTCTCAAAACTCACTCCAGACTCCCTACAAATCACTGTGAGAGCCATGCCATATGGCAAGAGAGCCTTGGATCTGTTCAAGTCTTCCCTCATGGCATTGATCATCAGAAAATGTAGGTTTAGGAGAGTCTCAGAAACAACATGGTGCATCAAGCAAATATCCCTACCAGTCATCAAATCATATCTTCCCTCTTTGGAGAGAAAATCTTAGACACCATGTAGTGGAGCAACCTCATTTCCATACTCAGATCTTTGGCTTCAATTTTCAGAAATCCTTCTACATCCTCTCTTTCGAGGATAGTCCTGAGTCTAATTTCTTTTTTGGAAAGCTCATCTAGGCAACTACCCTCATAAGGCATCTGAAAAAGTCTATCTAGTCTAGGTGCATTCAGAATAATTTGGACACCCTTCACCATAGACCTCAAAACTCCACCAGAGAAGACTAAATTTGAGTAAAATTTTTTGACAAGATCAATATACACAGGTCCAGACAAACTTAGAAAAAATTTTTATTCTTCCTTAATTAATTTTTCTCCAATAAAAAAACCATCATGCCTCAAAAACTTGAAATCTACATTCTTCCCAAAGCAACCTTCCTTGCAGATAGAGGAATCTTACTTGGAGTGACTAGTGGAGATGCTTGGATTGGCTCTTGTGCTATCTTCTTCCTCCGTTCCTCAGCCTCCAAAGATCTGACCGACTTTCTTCTCTACGGCAACCTGATTTTGGAGGCCATGTCCCAAGGAGCGGATGGATAATGGTCAAGAGGATGGAGAAGGATGTGGATTGAAGTGAAACTAAGAGGAAAAGATGATTTTGGAGAATTTCTCATGGATTCTGTGGGTTAGGGTTTGGAATTTGGGGAAATCAAGAGAGTGAGCCGTGAGATCAAAAAATTTGAGAGTAATCCATGGTTTTATGGGATTTGGGGGGTTTTGGGAGATAGAATGAGATTCTTAGGTTTGGGACGAGAGGGAGAGGAAGGGTTTTGGGGTTTGAGATGCCCCAAAAGCCTATTTAATAGAATAGAAAATGGATCGGCTCATATGAAATCTGTTTGTCCGATCAATTGGGATGTCCCACATGGATCGTTCCATCCAAGAAAGGTTCAGACGATGAGAAAAAGATTTAAAAATGAGAAAAAATTCAAAAGAAAAAATTTAAAATTGATCATATCAAGTTGAGATGATCATGAAAAGACCAAATAAATTTTGATACGATTTTTGATTGAGTATTTCAATGAAAAAAATCTGAGAAGGTATCTGAATAGCACTGATGATTTTTAATTATCTTGAAAAAATCTTAAAAAAAGATAGATGACTCCCAAAATTAAGATGATGATGTCAAAAAATTTTAGAAGGATTTTGAGAGTGAAATTATAATTAAAATTCAAGTAGAAGGATCTAAGATGCCCAATTCCCTTCTAATTTCATAAAATTTATTTTCATTTAATGCTTTGGTAAAAATATCAGCTAGTTATTTTTCAGTGTTTATGTATTCAAGTATTATATCATTATTTTGAACATGTTCTCTTATGAAATGATGTCTAATTTTAATGACTTTTGACCTAGAGTGTTGGATTAGATTTTTAGTTAAATTGATAGTACTAGTATTATCATATTTTATGGGGATATTTTTAAGTTCAATATCAAAATCTATAAGTTGTTGCTTAATCTACAAGATTTAAGCACAGCAACTTCCAGTTGTAATGTATTCGACCTGGACCGTAAACGATGTCACTGAATTTTACTTCTTGCTGAACCAAGAGATTAAGTTTACTCTTAGAAATTGATAAGTTTCACTAGTACTTTTTCTATCTAGTTTACATCCAGCAAAGTCTGCATCCGAATAACCTATTAAGTCCATAGAAAATTATTTTGAAAATCAAAGACCTAGGTTTTATGTTCCTTTTAAATATTTAAAAATTTTCTTAACAGCATTTAAGTAAGATTTTTTATGATTAGATTGATATCTAGCACACATGCATACACTGAACATTATATTAGATCTACTAGCTATTAGATATAATAAAGAGCCTATTATACCTCTATAGAGCTTTGAATCAATATTTTTACCATGCTCATCTTTTTCTAATTTACAAGAAGGGGTCATAGGTGTACTTACAATTTTTGAGCTCTCCATTCCAAATTTCTTTAATACTTTTTTTGTGTACTTACTTTGGGTGATGAAGATCCCTTCCTTCATTTGCTTAATCTAGAGTCTGAAGAAGAAAGTAAGTTCTCTCATCATGCTCATCTCAAACTCTCCCTGCGTGAGCTTGGCAAACTCTTGGCACAAATCTTCATTAATAAATCCAAATATAAGGTCATCAATATATATCTGTATAACTAAAATAGAGTTGTATCAACTTTTCCTCTTGAAAAATTATTTCTAATAAAAACTTACTTAATCTTTCATACCAAGCCCTAGGAGCTTGTTTTAATCTATATAAAATTTTGTTTAACTTAAATACATGATCTGAAAATTTATCATTTTCAAAACTAGGAGGTTGTTCTATATATACTTCTTCAGCAATATAACCATTTAGAAAAGTACTCTTAACATCCATTTGAAATAATTTAAAATTCATAAAGCAAGTAACATTCTTATGGCTTCTAATCTAGCAACAGGAGTAAATATTTCATCAAAATCAATTCCTTCTTGTTGATTATATCCTTTAGCAACTAATCTTGCTTTATTTCTTATTACATTTCTATCTTCATCTAACTTATTCCTATATACCAATTTAGTTCCTATTATAGGGTGATTTTTAGATCTAACAACTAGTATCCATACATTATTTTTTTCAAATTGGTTTAGCTCTTCTTGCATAGTAATTATCCAATTATGATTTTTTTCAGCTTCATTTATTGTTTTAGGTTCTGATGTGAAACAAAAGTTACATAATTACAAACATCTCTAAGAGAGGATCTAGTTCTTACTCCTTGTACCAGATCACCAATTATTAATTCTTTGGGACGATTGTGGACATACCTCCATTTTCTTGGAAGATTACCTATGTCTTGAGGTTGTTTTTGAATGATCATTGATGCTTTCATCTTCATATTTTTTATCCAATTAATCCTTGTTTCGTCCATTTAAATCATTGATGGTAAGCTCTTTCATTCCATCTTCTATGATACCTACATCATCAGCACTATCTCTTCCTTGATGGAAGATGATTAATTTCATCAAAAATAATATGAATTGACTCTTCCACTACTAATGTTCTTTTATTAAATACTCTAAAGGATTTGCTAGAAGTGGAATAGCCAAGAAAGATAGCTTCATCAGATTTAGCATCAAATTTGCCTAAGCTATTTTTGCCATTATTCAAAACAAAACACCGACAACCAAAAATATGAAAATAACCTATATTAGTTTTTCTACCTTTTCATAATTCATAAGGTATTTTTTTAAAAATAGGTTTTATTAAAACACGATTTAAAATGTAACATGCTGTGTTAATTGCCTCTGCCCAAAAATATTTTGGGAGTTTGCTTTCACATAGCATGGTACGGGCTATTTCTTCTAGGATTTTATTTTTTCTTTCAACAACTCCATTTTGTTGTGGTATTCTAGGTGCTGAGAAATTATGATCTATACCCTTTTCATTATAATTTTTTTCAAAATCTTTGCTTTCAAATTCAGTGCCATGGTCACTTCATATAGAAATAATTGTCAAACCTTTTTCATTCGAAATCTTTCGACAAAACTTAGAGAATGCTGAAAATGCTTCATCCTTAGAAGCTAAAAATAAAATCTAAGTAAAATATAAAAAATCATCAATAATTATAAAATCATATCTTTTTCCTCCTAGACTAGTTGTCCTTGTAGGACCAAATAAATCCAAATATAAAAGCTCTAAAGGTTTAGAAGTTGAAACAATATTCTTAGATTTAAAGGAAACTCTTGTTTGTTTATCTAATTGACATGCATCACAAATTTTATCTTTGTCAAAAATAATTTTTGACAAACCAAAAGTCAAATCCTTTTTAATGATTTTAGAAAGTGTATGCATACCAATATGTGCAAGCCTACGGTGCCAAAGCCAACTAGTCTCATTAATTTTAGCATTCATGGCCACAAGACATTGCATATTTTGTAAGGATAGATTATCCAAATCAACCATGTATACATTGCCATGTCTATGTCCAATTAATCTAGTGCTAACATCAGTGGGACTAGTTACAATGCACATAGATGATTCAAAAATTACTTTATAATCTTCATCACATAATTGACTAATACTTAAAAGATTATACTAAAGACCATCTACAAGTAATACATTTTCAATACAAGTGGAGGGAGTGATATCAATGTTACCAATATCGATGATCTTTCCTTTGCCATTATCTCCAAAGGTGACCATCCCTCCATTCTTGGCTTCCAATATGATGAATTGAGATTCATCACCAGTCATGTGTCTTGAGCATCCATTGTCGAGATATCACTTTCATTTTGTTGCTGGGATGCAAGACATACCTGCACACATGAAATCAAGTTTTAACCTTAAGTACCCAAGCTAACTTGGATCCTTTGGGATTAGTCACAATGATTCCTTCCAGAACCCATATTTTCTTAACATTTCTAGTATCAAATTTATTTGATAAACATAAATAAGCTTTATATCCTACCTTGCCACATCTAAAACAAATAATATTTGACAGTTTTCTTGTAGATGCATTGGCAAAAATATTTTTTAAAAATTTTTGCTTTCTGTTGCTCCTAGATTGATTTTGATGATTACAAAGCAGATTGAAGGGATACAAATATTTTTATTTGAAAAAGTCTTTATGCTCTCCAGGGGCAAAATTGTAATTTTACTAAAATCCTGATTTGATAGTATCATTTGGTAGAACAAATGATTTATAATCTATTGATAAAAATTTCATTATTTTTGGACTTATATTTTTGAAGTTATGAATGTTTGAAGTGCATGAGTCGACTCATGAGTCCACTCATGGCACAATGAGCTGATTGGCATGCTAAAATTTCCCTTGGCATGCTGGTTTTTTGGCTTGGCATGACCTGTGAGTCGACTCATGAGTCGACCCACAAGGCATGAGTCGACTCATGAGTCGACCTCTGCTGGTTTGGGCCAAAAAATCCAGAAATCAATATTTCTGGCTGTTGCAACAGAAGTCGACTCATGAGTCGACTCCTGAAGCATGAGTCGACTCATGAGTCGACCCCTGCGACGGAAATTGTCCGCAACGACTAGTTTTTTGCCCATTTTAGTTGCCTTTAATGCTCCCTTAAAATGCTCTAACGGCTCTTTTTCTGCCTAAAATATTTTTCCTTGTTTCTTAAAGCTATAAAAGGTTTCAAAAGGTGAAAAATAAAGGGGGATCCACAATATACACGAGAGATACAAGAGATCTACAATATACACAAAAGACATACGAGAGATTTTGAAAGAGAAAAGCAAGAGCGTTCAAAAGGGCTTTCAAGAGCATTCAAAGAGAGGATTTTTCAAGCCAACTTTTCAACCTTGATCAAGAACTCTTTCAAAGCCTTCAAGAAGTCTTCAATCAAAGATCACCTTCTCCTCAAGCGTTCATTCAACTCTTCATCCACCTTGAAGAAATCCACAAGGGACTTCTTTATTTCAGTAAAGTGTATTTAATATTTTATTCGCTCATTTAAGGAGCTATTCTTGTACTTATTTGTGCTCTAAACTGTCTTACTCTTTGTGAGTAATTGTTCTTGTTTTTGGAGGGTTTCTAAAATAAGGGAAGGTTTATCCGAACCTGAAATCGGAGTATTTTGGGTTGGCTTGTACCCAAAAAATAAGTGGACTAGCTTGGGATAGCTAGTGTCGGAGTTTCCGATGTTTGTATTCAAGTTGAATACAAGTATAGTGGATTGGAATTCCCAAGTAGGAGCTTGGGGAGTGGATGTAGGTGCAAGGTTGGCACCGAACCACTATAAATCCTTGTGTTTGTGGTGTGCTTTATTGTTTCTCTCTATTTCTTTATTATATCCTTGCATTCTTGCTTTAGGTAATTAATCTTGAACTAAAGTCTTTCTCCTCATTCATCAAGCTTTTAACAAATACTTTTCATAAGTAATTAGTTAAGCTTAAATTTTTTAAAACCCAATTCACCCCCCCTCTTGGGTTGCATAGCTGGGCAACAAGTGGTATCAGAGCCCGGTGCTCTAGCCCTTCTTTGATCTAACAATCAAAGAGCCAAAGATCTATGGCAACCCATGTCGGTACTTCTCTAGCCGAGGGGCAATCTACCAACCGACCTCCACTTTTCAATGGATCTAATTACACCTATTGGAAAGCTCGGATGAAGATATTCATACAAGCACTCGACTATGATATGTGGAGTATCATAGTGAACGGTCCTCACACACTCACCAAGATTATAGATGGTGAGGAGTCAACCAAACCCGAGAAAGAATGGGATGAGGTTGATAAGAAATTGGCATAATTAAATGCTAAAGCTATGAATGTTCTTTATTGTGCACTTGATGCAAATGAATTTAATCGCATTTCTACTTGTGCATCTGCTAAAGAAATATGGGATAGGTTAGAAGTAACCCATGAGGGAACAAATCAAGTAAAAGAGTCTAAAATAAACATGCTTGTGCATAAATATGAATTGTTTAAAATGGAGCATGATGAGTCCATAACTGCTATGTTTACTCGTTTTACTGATATAATTAATGGTTTGAAGAGTCTTGGCAAATCTTATACTAATAGTGAGCTTGTAAGGAAGATTCTCAGGTCATTGCCAAGAACTTGGGAAGCCAAGGTGACTGCCATCCAAGAAGCAAAGGACTTAAACACTCTACTTCTAGAAGAGCTTCTTGGATCCTTGATGACTCATGAACTTAGCATGAAGCAACATCAAGAGGATGAAGTCAAAAAGAAAAGAACCATTGCCCTCAAATCCACGGCCTCGCCTGATGATGAAACGGATGACACTGAAGATGAAGAACAGGATGAAGAGATGGCACTCATCACCCGAAGATTTAAGAAGTTTCTAAGAAAAAGGAAACAGGGGATGAGAAAGAAGTCATTCACAAAAGGAGAACAAAGCAAAGAGAAAGAGAAAGATCAACCCCTTATATGCTATGAGTGCAAGAAGCCGGGACATTTCAAATCTGAATGTCCACAACTGAAGAAAGGTCCCAAAAAGTTCAAAAAGAAAGCAATGATGGCGACTTGGAGTGCGAGTGATGACTCAAGCTCCGATGAGGAAACCTCAACAGAACAAGCCAACCTGTGCCTTATGGCACACGAAAATGAGGTAACTTCTGAATTCCCTAGTGAATTTACTTTTGAAGAATTGCATGAAGCATTCTATGATTTAATTGATGAATTAAAGAAACTAGGGATGAAAAACAAAGAACTGAAATTGAAAAATCAGTCTTTAGTGAAACAAGCTGAAAACCTTTCAATTGAAAAATCCACCTTAATTCAAGAAAATCAAAGCTTAAAGAATGAAATTAACAAGCTAAAACCTATAGTAGATAAGTTCACCTTAAGTTCAAACAAACTAAATATGATTCTTGATAATCAAAAAGCTGTATATGATAAGGCTGGACTTGGCTATAACCCCTTGAAGAAATAAAAATTTCTGAAAAATATTTATGTAAATTATTCAAGTAACAAGTCTACAAATATTAGTTATTTCAAATGTGGTAGAATAGGACATAAATCATACACATGCCTTATTAACAAATCTGCAAACACAACTATAAAGAAAATATGGGTTCCAAAAGGAACCATTTTGACTAACCTAAAAGGACTCAAGAAAGCTTGGGTACCTAAGACAGAAACTTGACTTTTGCTTGTAGGTGTGTCTAGCATCCCAAGGAGGAAACAGGAAATGGTATCTTGACAGTGGATGCTCGAGATACATGACTGATGATGAATCACAATTCATCACGCTTGATGCTAAGGATGGAGGGATGGTCACCTTTAGAGATAATGGCAAAGAAAAGATCATCGGGATAGGTAACATTGGTATCACTCCCTCCAAATACATTGAAAATATTTTGTTAGTTAAAGGTTTAAAGCATAACTTACTTAGCATTAGTCAATTTTGTGATAAAGGGTATAAAGTTATTTTTGAATCATCTGTTTGCATTGTGACTAGTCCTATTAACGATGGCATTAAATTTATAGGACATAGGCATGGCAATGTTTATATGGTAGATTTGAATGATTTAGCCAAATTAGACATGCAATGCCTAGTATCCTTGAATGCTAAAGTTAATGAGACTAGTTGGCTGTGGCATCGTAGACTTGCACATATTAGCATGCATTCTCTTTCAAAATTAATTAAAAAAGAATTAGTTCTTGGTTTGCCAAAATTGAATTTTGAAAAAGATAGAATTTGTGATGCATGCCAATTAGGTAAACAAACTAGAGTTTCATTTAAATCCAAAAATACTGTTTCAACTTCTAGACCTTTAGAGCTCTTGCATATGGACTTATTTGGACCAACTAGAACCACTAGTCTAGGAGGAAAACGATATGGCTTTGTAATTATAGATGATTACTCTCGTTTTACTTGGGTTTTCTTTTTGGCACACAAAGATGAAACTTTTCATATTTTCACTAAATTTCACCGAAAAGTCACTAATGAAAAAGGGTTTTCAATTCAAAATATTAGAAGTGATCATGGAACTGAATTTGAAAATCAAGATTTTGAAAATTTTTGTGATGAAAATGGAATTGGCCATAACTTCTCTGCTCCTAGGACACCCCAACAGAATGGGGTAGTTGAAAGGAAAAACAGAACCTTAGAAGAAATGGCCCGTACCATACTTTGTGAAAGCAACCTTCCAAGATATTTTTGGGTGGAAGCAATTAACACAGCATGTTACATTTTAAATCGTGCTTTGATTAGACAATTTTTAAAGAAAACTCCCTATGAACTTTGGAAAGGAAGAAAACCAAATATTGCATATTTTCATGTTTTTGGTTGCCGATATTTTGTATTAAATAATGGCAAAGAAAGACTTGGTAAATTTGACGCAAAATCAGATGAAGCAATCTTTCTAGGTTACTCCTCCACTAGTAAAATATTTAGAGTTTTCAACAAAAGAACTTTAGTAGTTGAGGAGTCCATACATGTTGTTTTTGATGAATCTAACGATCTTCCTTCAAGGAAGAATGAGGGTGTTGATGATGCAGATCCACTAATAGAAGGTATGAAGGAGATCACTCTGAAAGATTCAGCAACTCCAGAAGACAAGGATCAAGAAGACAAACAAGATGAGAGAGGTGAAGAAATTCAAGAACAACCTCAAGGTACAAATGACCTACCCAAGGAATGGAGGTATGTTCACAACCACCCTAAGGAGTTAATTATTGGTGATCCTATGCATGGGGTAAAAACCCGTTCTTCACTTAGAGATGTAGTTAATCATTGTGCTTTTGTATCTCATTTTGAACCTAAAACTTTTGAAGAAGCTGAAAATGATCATAATTGGATTAATACAATGCAAGAGAAACTTAATCAATTTGAAAGAAATAATGTTTGGACCTTAGTATCTAGACCTAAAAATTATTCAATAATTGGCACAAAATGGATCTTTAGAAACAAATTAGATGAGTATGGTAATGTAATTAGAAATAAAGCAAGACTGATTGCTAAGGGATATAATCAAGAAGAAGGAATTGATTTTGATGAAACCTTTGCACCTGTTGCTAGATTAGAAGCTATTAGACTTCTACTTGCATATGCTTGCTTTATGAAATTCAAATTATTTCAAATGGATGTTAAAAGTGCATTTTTAAATAGATATATTGCTGAAGAAGTATATGTAGAACAACCCCCTGGATTTGAAAATCATGCTTTTCCTAATCATGTCTTTAGATTAAATAAAGCTTTATATGGATTAAAACAAGCACCTAGAGCATGGTATGATAGGCTAAGCAAATTTCTACTAAATAATGGTTTTTCAAGAGGTAATGTAGATACAACCTCTTTATTAAAAGAAATCAAAATGATATGCTAGTTATACAAATTTATGTTGATGACATAATTTTTGGGTCTACTAATGAATCCCTTTGTCAAGACTTTGCTAAGCTTATGCAGGGGGAGTTCGAGATGAGCATGATGGGAGAACTCACCTTCTTCCTCGGACTCCAAATCAAACAATCAAAAGAGAGAATCTCCATCAATCAAAGCAAGTACACCAAGGAACTACTCAAAAGATTTGGAATGGAGAACTGCAAACCAATTGGCACACCAATGAGTCCCTCATGTAAGCTTGACAAGGATGATGAAGGTAAATGTGTAGACTTAAAATACTATAGAGGTATGATTGGCTCATTATTATATTTAACTACAAGTAGGCCTGATATCATGTTTAGTGTTTGTTTATGTGCTAGATATCAATCTAATCCTAAAGAATCTCATTTGAATGCTGTTAAAAGAATCCTTAGATACTTAAATGGTACTCAAACTCTAGGGTTATGGTACTCTAAGGACTCACAAATTGATTTATTAGGATATTCAGATGCTGATTTTGCTGGATGTAAATTAGATAGAAAAAGCACAAGTGGAACTTGCCAATTTCTTGGAGTTAACCTAATCTCATGGTTTAGCAAGAAACAAAATTCGATGGCACTGTCTACGGCTGAGGCCGAATACATTACAGCCGAAAGTTGTTATGCTCAAATCTTGTGGATTAAGCAACAACTCGAAGACTTTGGAATCAAACTTAATGAAACACCAATAAGATGTGACAACACAAGTGCCATAAATCTATCTAAAAATCCAATTCAACACTTAAGATCCAAACATATTGAAATAAGACATCATTTTATAAGAGAACATGTTCAAAACAAAAATATAATTCTTGAATATGTTTGCACTGAAAATCAATTAGCTGATATCTTTACAAAGGCCCTTAGTGAGGATAGATTCTGTGAAATTAGGAGAAATCTAGGAATTCTAGATCCATATGCCTAAATTTTTCTCAATTTTCAAGAATTATTATCAAAAATTCTTAGAGCTCAATTTTCAACATCTATCCTGATCCCAAAAGCTCAAGTTTATCATTCTAAAAACTTATCTTTGAGCAAAACTCCTTCTTCCAAAATTTCAAATTTTTCTGGAATTTATTCATATTTTTTCTGAATTTCTGAACTTCATGAGTCGACCCCCATGAGTCGACTCAATGGCAAACTTGTTATTTCCTCAAACTTCTCACGGGCTCATTGTTTTTATATGGGATCCTGTTCGTGAGCCGACCCATCCTTTCATCTTCCTCCTTCCAAAAGCCGACTTCTCCATTTCCTTTTGCTCCAAATCCAAGGATCTAGCTCGAGGCATTTCTCCCTCCTCCTCTCCACCAAAAATCGCCACCTTGGAAAGGGATTTTTGTGCTTTCTCCCATTGTTTGGCATGGTTGGAGCGTGCCCTAGCACTCCACCGTTCTTCCCAAATCCACCTCTTTTCTCCACCAAAATTCCTCTTCACTCTCTTGTGATCCCTTCTCCACTCATTCACTTATTCCTCCAAGTCTCCTTGCCTGCTACTGTAGTGAATATGGCTCCGAAGATGAAGCTTCCCCAAAGAAGAAAGTCAGTCCGTGAGCTTGAAGAAAATGTCCGAAAGAAAAGACAAGCTGCTCAGTCTTCCACTGCTCCCACTCCAGTTTCAGTATCTGCTCAAGGTCCCCCTCAATCCTCCCTAAGCCCCAGTAAGAATCCTCTATCTGATAGAAAAGTTGGAACCGGGAAGAATATAGATTTTCGGTTCTTTGAAAAAGAGGGTTTTACATTTGCAACCAAGATTAAAAACCAAGGATGGGGTTTCTACTGCTCCCTTAAAGAAGTCACCTATGTTGACCTAGTTAGAGAATTCTACCAGAATCTACATTATGGAAATGGGTCAGTGACTTCAACAGTCAAGGGTATTGATATTTGCTTGGATTCTAGTATATTGGGAGAAATACTTGATTTGCCTAGTGAGGGTTACTCTTATATGGAACTCCCAGTAAAAGAAGAGGGGATCAGTGTTATACTAGGGGAAACTTATTCAGGGAGTTTAAATAAATTGGAAGCAAAGATTTTGTCAATTGAGATGAGGATCCTACATCAGATGGTAACGAAGCTTTTCTTTCCTAGGAGTGGTAGGCATGATTTACTTTCCAGCAGAGATGTTTGTATCATGTTTCATGTCATCACTCAGACCCCCCTGAACCTCCCTGCACTTATGATAGAGGCCATGAGAGAGACTTTGAACAGATCCAAGGCACACTTGCCTTATGGTATGGCCCTTACTCGAGTATTTAGGAGGTTTGGAGTTAGCTGTGAGGGGGAGGCATCTACTAAGCTCTCTCATGTGGACACTTTCAACCAACACACCCTGCACCGAATGGGATTTACAAAGACTGATGGTGGTTGGATCAAGGGATCTGAGGAGAGAGCTGAGGAGAGAGCTGGGGAGAGAACTGAAGATAGAGCTGAAGAGAGAATTGAAGACAGAGCTGAAGAAGAAGGTCCATCATCTCCTATCCATGACTTCAGGGCAGCATCACCAAATATCCAGTTCATTCCTGATACAGAGGCTGGCCCTTCAGAGTTTACTAGGATGCCCACACCAGTGTATCAGCCAGAGAGCAGAGCACCTCCATCAGAGTTCAGACTGGCTGATGATCAGATCGAGCAGATATCACAGCGTGTGGCTTCTTTGCTGTCTAGTCAGTGGAGCAATACTACTTTTGCACCAGGAGCCACTTCTTCTGATCAGACCATGACTCCCCACATATCCACTGTGTTTCAGATGATATCAGATCAGTCCATCCGGATTCAGCAGCTTGAGGACACTGTCTGGAGACTGACTGGCAGAGTTCTTGACTTGCAGGGGCAAGTCCTTGCTTTGGCCCATCCTCAGCCACAGGAGTCCACTATTGAGGTCACAGACCTCACTGCAGAGGCTGGCAGGCTCAGAGGAGCACTGGAGGGTGGATATGAGTTACTGAGAAAAGAGATCCGAGGATCGAGTGAGCATGCATCCACTCAGTTCACTGCTCTACTTCAGTCTGTTTCCAGAGCACTGAACGTACTTGATTCCATCAGACTCACCCTTTTTGTTCAGTCCTTAGCCTCTCAGCATTCTCAGCCACCCAGTTCATCTCGCTCTCCTGCTCATGCCAGAGGCAGACGGGGTAGAGGATGCACTTCTGATCGAGATCCATCAGCTTCTCATCCCATATCTGATGACTCCGATCCATGACTTCTCATGATCATTACTAGATCCTAGGTGTTAGTGTCTTGTTCTAGGATCTGTATTTTGGGGCCATGTATTGACAATTAGCTGGTTGACTTTTATATTATGAACTATGTATTGAAACAATTATGGTTTTATGGTATCATCTTTTACTTATATTTCTACCTTTTGTAATGATGTCGATCATATTTTGGTTATATATATTCGCCTTGTTGAAATATTGTCTTCTTTTATTGTTGTTTGCTGTTAATAAATGCTGTATTAAGGGGGAGCAAACATCTGTGATAAACTCTAAAGGGGGAGAAATTAAAGAATGTTTCAGAAAAAGGAGGAGTTAACCATATTTGATGATGTCAAAAAGGGGGAGAAATTAAACAAAAAAAAAATCCATCAAAAGCAAAACCATAAATTATGAGCAATTAAAAAAAAAAAAAAAAAAAAAACAACCCATCAAAAGCAAAACTACAAATTATGAGAAATTAATGAATGAATTGGAGAATTTAAAGAACAATATCAAAAGTACAATGCAAATAAGTAACTTTTAAATTACTTCTTTACATATGCTCTGATTTGCTTTAAAAAAATTTAAATATGCTCTGATATACTTCAAAATTCCAACTTGCTCTGATACATCTTTTGAAATTTTATTTACCTTGATACATCTTAAGAAATTTAACTTACTCTGATACATCTTAAAATTTTTAACTTGCTCTGATACATTGTAAAATTTTTTCTGATAACATTGTAAAATTATTTTTCTTGCTCTGATACATTGCAAAATTTATTTTTCTCTTGCTCTGATACATCTTAAACTAAAAATGATCTAATACACTTTCCAAATCAACTCTTAAACATGCTTTGGCACACATAATTATTTTTTGCTCTGATGCTAAAACTAAAATCAAATGAGAATGAGCAAATTTTCAAAATACAGCTTGATCTGATAACAAAAACAAGTTTTCTGCTCTAACACCAAAATCACATAATCCAATGAGCATATCTTTAAATCTTTAAGCAAATGGGAAAACTATTCTTGCATATGACCATTTATATCACATGCCAAAAGAATCATACTCTTTTCAAGCATATAAATCTATAATGCATTCACATAAATGCTTTTGTTCAAGTGTTTTGTCATCATCAAAAAGGGGGAGATTGTTGCTCCTAGATTGATTTTGATGATTACAAAGCAGATTGAAGGGATACAAATATTTTTATTTGAAAAAGTCTTTATGCTCTTCAGGGGCAAAATCGTAATTTTACTAAAATCCTGATTTGATAGTATCATTTGGTAGAACAAATAATTTGTAATCTATTGATGAAAATTTTATTGTTTTTGGACTTATATTTTTGAAGTTATGAATGTTTGAAGTGCATGAGTCGACTTATGAGTCCACTCATGGCACAATGAGCTGATTGGCATGCTAAAATTTCCCTTGGCATGCTGGTTTTTTGGCTTGGCACGACCTGTGAGTCGACTCATGAGTCGACCCACAAGGCATGAGTCGACTCATGAGTCGACCTCTGCTGGTTTGGGTCAAAAAATCCAGAAATCAACATTTCTGGCTGTTCCAACAGAAGTCGACTCATGAGTCGACTCCTGAAGCATGAGTCGACTCATGAGTCGACCCCTGCGATGAAAATTGTCCGCAACGGCTAGTTTTTTGCCCGTTTTAGTTGCCTTTAATGCTCCCTTAAAATGCTCTAACGGCTCTTTTTCTGCCTAAAATATTTTTCTTGTTTCTTAAAGCTATAAAAGGTTTCAAAAGGTGAAAAACAAAGGGGGATCCACAATATACACGAGAGATACAAGAGATCTACAATATACACAAAAGACATACGAGAGATTTTGAAAGAGAAAAGCAAGAGTGTTCAAAAGGGCTTTCAAGAGCATTCAAAGAGAGGGTTTTTCAAGCCAACTTTTCAACCTTGATCAAGAGCTCTTTCAAAGCCTTCAAGAAGTCTTCAATCAAAGATCACCTTCTCCTCAAGCGTTCATTCAACTCTTCATCCACCTTGAGGAAATCCACAAGGGGCTTCTTTATTTGAGTAAAGTGTATTTAATATTTTATTCGCTCATTTAAGGAGCTATTCTTGTACTTATTTGTGCTCTAAACTGTCTTACTCTTTGTGAGTAATTGTTCTTATTTTTGGAGGGTTTCCAAAATAAGAGAAGGTTTATCCGAACCTGAAATCGGAGTGTTTTGGGTGGGCTTGTACCCGAGAAACAAGTGGACTAGCTTGAGATAGCTAGTGTCGGAGTTTTCGACGTTTGTATTCGGGTTGAATACAAGTATAGTGGATTGGAATTCCCAAGTAGGAGCTTGGGGAGTGGATGTAGGTGCAAGGTTGGCACCGAACCACTATAAATCCTTGTGTTTGTGGTGTGCTTTATTGTTTCTCTCTATTTCTTTATTATATCCTTGCATTCTTGCTTTAGGTAATTAATCTTGAACTAAAGTCCTTCTCCTCATTCATCAAGCTTTTAACAAATACTTTTCATAAGTAATTAGTTAAGCTTAAATTTTTTAAAACCCAATTCACCCCCCCTCTTGGGTTGCATAGCTGGGCAACACTTTCTTAGAGTGTTATAGCCAAGTCCGATTTTATCATATACAGCTTTTTGACAGTCAATGATCATCTGAAATTTATTTGAACTTAATGTAAATCTGTCAACTATAGGTTTTAACTTGGTTACCTCTTCTTTTAGTTTTTGATTTTCTTTTACAAGAGTTTTATTTTGACTAAAAAGTTCATCTTTTTCTTTTATTAGAGACTAATTCTTTAGTTGTAATTCTTCATTTTTCTTATCAAATTCTTCTTTTTTCTTAGCTAATGCATGGTTTCTTGATTTTAAATTTTTATTTTTTATTTTTAATTCTTTTAGGTCATTCAAAAGTTCATGAAAAACTTCTAACAGTTTATCATAAGTAAATTTATTTTGAGTTTCGGGTGTTACCTCATTTTCATGTGCCATAAGGCATAGGTTGGCTTCTTCATGAGATTCTCCATCAGTGATGGAGTCATCACTGTCACTCCATATAGCCATCATGGCCTTCTTCTTCTTGAACTTCTTTTAGCTTTTCTTAAGCTAGGGATATTCTGATCTGAAGTGGCCTGGCTTCTTACATTCATAGCAGATGAAGGACTATTCTTTTTCTTTTTCTTTGCTTGGCTCCCCCTTGACCGGTGGTCTTTTCTTGGTCCCTTGTCTTTTTCTCCTCATGAAGCATCTAAATTTTCTGGTAATCAAGATCAAATCCTCATCTTCCTCACTATTGTCTGATTTTTTTGTGTCTTCTTCTTTCTGAGCTATCGACATGAGAGCTATGGTCCTCTTTCTTCTGGTTTTCTCCTCAGTGTGTTGCTTCATGGTCAGTTCGTGAGTCATGAGAGATCAAGCAACTCTTCTAATGGTAGAGTATTCAAATATTTGGCCACTTGGATTGCAGTGACTTTTGCCTCCCACGATCTTAGTAAAGACCTGAGCACTTTTCTCACAAGATCACTATTAGAATAACATTTGCAAAGACTTTTTAAACCATTTATGATATCAGTGAAATGAGTGAATATTTGAGTTATTAATTCTTCAGGTTCTATTTAAACAGTTCATAGTTGTGCACAAGCATATCGATCTTAGATTCTTTTACTTGATTTGTATCTTCATATGTGATTTCTAATCTATCCCAAATCTCTTTAGCTGAGTTGCATGTGGAAATACGATTAAATTTATTAGCATCCAAAGCATAATATAAAACATTCATGACTTTAGTATTGAGCTGAGCCATTTTCTTATCAAATTCATCCCATTCACCTTCCGACTTAGGGAAAGACACACCATCAATCAATTTAGTAGGTGTGTATGGTCTATTTACTATGACACTCCACATGTCATAGTCAAATATTTGAATAAAAATTCTTATCCGAGCTTTTTAATAGGTATAGTTTGACCCATTGAAAAGTGAAGATCGATTTGTGAATTGCCCCTTGACTAGGGATGTGTTAAATTAGACTGCCATAGATCTTTAGCTCTTGATGGTTAAATCAAGTAAGGACTAGAGCACTGGACTCTGATACCACTTGTTGCCCAAATATGGAGTCCAAGAGGGGGGTGAATTGGATCTTTTTAAAATTTTAAAAATTAGTGCACTAAAATAATGTGCTAAAGTGTTTGAGTGGAGTGGGTTGATTTTCAATAAAAATGAATTCAAATATAAAAAATAGAAATGCAAGTATAAAGCACAAAGAACCAGTAAAGAGAAGCAAGTACAGCAAATACAAGAAATTTATAGTGGTTCGATGCAAACCTTGCACCTACATTCACTCTCCAAATCACTACTTGAGAATTCAATCTACTAAATGGATTTCAAAGTTATAACACGTTAGACAACTCCGACCCTTGCTATCCAGCAAGAACACTTATTTTTTGGATACAAACCAATCTTTAATAATTCGATTCAGGGTTCGGATCAACCCAACTGAGTTTTGGAATCCTTCAAAACTCAAAAATTCAAAAATAATATAAGAAAAATAGGGTACAGAAAATTCAGCACAATATCCTCTTAAACATAATAAATGCAATATAAATACAATACTTAAGGAGAAGAAGCTTTTGCTGAACATCTTCAATAAATTGCACACTTGATTGCTGCAGGAGAGTGGTTGGTGAAGTATTTAAATACTTCTATTTCTCTCTTTAGGGCTGATTGAGTTTTTTTCAGATTTGAACTTGAGTGCTTGTAAAATCTTATGATTTTTCACTTCAAGAGAATATTTATAGTTACCATTTACCCTTGAGAATATCTTAGAGTTGGTTTAGAGTCGTTGGAGAGTATTTAATGTACATTAAATACACCAAAAATGGATTGAAAACTAGCCATTATAAACTCGCCCAAAATGGATCATCCCATATGGGTCGTCCCACTGTGATTGAAAAGTTCCATCATCTACCTCATTTGGCCAGTCGAAAAATCAAACTTTCTATTTTGGTCTTAGAGTCTCAGGGATCGTCCCAGGTGAATCGTCCCACTGCATGGATCATCCCAAGTGGGTCATCCCACTGCATGTCATGAGCTAAAATGAAGCATGCCGACTATCCAATGAAAGGGGATGACCCAGATGGGTCGCCCTATTTTATTGCAACCCAATTTTTTATGCATTTAAGATTCAAAACTTACTAGAATACTTTCAAATGCTCTCAAATGATTTCAAATCAATTGGACACTCTCAGAAGGCTTCAAAAACTTTTTCAACTTGCAGAAACTTCAATTTTGGTATACTTGATGAAGTTTTTTAAATCCAATCTTTTGGACTACCTGAAATAACACAAGAATATTCTCAAAGATAAGAAACACATTAGTAGTCTCTTCAAATAGTTTGCGATCATCAAAATCAATTCTTGGAGCAACTCAGAAATCTTTCATCACTAAATTAGAAACTCAGTTAGTCCGACACTAAAGTATAGTGAGTTGCTTGTAAGTCATCGTGATAATCTCAGATCGAAAGGACACTTATATCCATACCCTTCGCAAGCTATCCTTGATAGCAGAATGCTCCATAGTTGGTCACGTTCAATGATGTTGTACTCCTATATCTTACCTGAATGCCATCTCCACACCATTTGGTTATGAGAACAACCAATGCAAATGGCATACAACGACCTATACTTGATATCGCTATCGTCCTAGTAATAGCGTATCGTTTGATCATAAACCAACTTAAGGACTACGTGACAAATCCTCTTTTATCGATCAAAATAGTCCTAAAGACTTCATTACAATATAAGAATTCGTTAGAAGATGTAATCTTATGATGAAAAAGATCAAATAATTTTTATTATTTATCAATTTATATATATTTATAATTAGCACAATCATCAAATGATTAACTTTAAGACACATTTTTTCAATAAATCTCACTTGGACTAAAGCCAATCAGTATAGTATCATATATCCATCTTCAATTTATCATCTCAAAACTCCTAAATATCGAGGATTTAGTAAATGGGTTGGTCATGTTCTCCTTTCCGTCGATCTTCTAAAGTTCGATGTCACCTTAACAGATTTTTCGAATAAGGTGGTAGCAATGCAAAATATCTAGTAAGCTAATAAAACTTCAACTTCTTGGTATGAGCTATGGCTCCGATGCTGTACAATATAGTAGAATCATCATCGGAGGATGCCACTTCTAGCTTATCAATAAATCTGTACAATCACATAGCTTTCTTGTAAGCATCGAATGCTACAATACATTCTGCCTCGCAATTTGAATTTGGCTATATTACTCTGCTTGAAACCTTTCCAGCAAATTGCTTCATTATTTAGGGTTAGGATGTATTCTGACACGTTCTTGCTGGAGTCATACTCTACAAGTTTTAAGTCAGATTCTCTATAACCAAACTATCGATCCTTAATATTTCTCAAATACTTAAAAATGATCTTCTAGTGATTCTCATCTAGATCTTGCAGATATCCACTCACTACCCTAATGAGTATACCATATCTGATCTAATACATGGTGTATATGATAGAACAAATTCTACTCATAAACATCCTATGTATGTTGGACTGGAAAAACCCAAGCAGCCTCTTAGATCTATCTCTATAGATCTTCATCCCTGGGATGAGAGGTGCCTTTTTTCAAGTCCTTTATGGAGAATAATGATAATAGTAAAACCTTTATTCCCTGTAATGTAAGGAATGTCATTCTTAATTAAAAAAATTTTATTCATATACAAAATAAGAAATACACTCATAGAACTATTAACCCATTTGTATTTGCAAAGTTCTTCTTCGCTCTCAATGAAGCCATGTGTTTTATTCATTTATCAAAATGCACGTTCCAACTCCGAAATACTTAGCATTGCCTAAGAAGAAAATATCTCATTATGGTCAATATCGTAATGTTAACGATATCCTTAGGCAACTAGACGAGTTTTGTAGGTCTCCACCTTCTCGTCTGCACTCTCTGATCCTATTGAAGATCCACTTACATCTTATGAATTTTATCCCTTCAAGTGAATCAATGAGTGTCCATACACCATTGATCTTCTTGGACTCTATTTCGGACTCTATGGCTTCAAGCTATTAATCGAAGTCGAACCTCTGCATGGCATCCATGTAGGTGATCAGATCTTTATTGTTCTTATCGAGTTCAACAGGATCACATTCCAGATCTAAAAATTGAAGTCTTTATCTGACAGATGTGGTACCTATTGGGAAATGTGTCTTAAAGTCAATCATCTAAGTGGTAGATAATTGAAATTAGTATATGAATTATCTAATAATAATAGTTATTTGGCAGGTTCATCATAAAAGTTCTATCTTCCTTAAATGAACTCTTAAATTATGATGAAATCTTTAGAACTACAATCAATCGATAAATGAGAATTTATCGGATGGTTCTTAAATTATTCATGATCAAATGATAAGTTATTAACAAGGATGATAACTTATCAAGTGTAGGTCGCTGTATGCCATATGCGTTGGTTGTCCTCGTAACCAAGTGGTGTGGAGACACTGGTATGGCATCCAAGTGAGATGTAGAAGTATATCTGCATTGAATGTGACCAATATAACACTCTACTGTCAAGAGTAGTTAGCTAAGACCAATGGATATAAGTATCCCTCCGATCTGAGATCACCATGGTGACTTGCAAGCAACTTACTGTGCTTTGGTACCAGACTGCCTATATTTTTAATATAGGTTCGAAAAATTTTTGGGTACAATCAAGTACTTGTGAAGTTGGTGTATGAGTTAAGATAGGATTGACCACTCCAAATTAACTTCAGGAAGAGAATGTCTCGTTGTGTTTCAATTTAGCAAAATCTAGGCTTGGGTAATCCGCATGCGGAGTCACGAGATTTGCAAAATTTTGAGACACAATACAGATGACTTATATGAGTGTTGACAGCATACTCAAAGTCATCTTGAGTATTATTAGTCAAAAGGATGAATTATACGATAACCATAGGTCAGGGTTCTTAGAATGTTGCTTTGCATACATTCGACCTATCTGGACGTCAGGAACCATTGCTAGATGGTTACTTTGATTGGTACAAAAATTGATTTCTATACTACCGACTTAGATTCGAACCTATAGGATCACACACATAAGAGGTTGTAACCTAATCAGATAGTTAATCGACGATTGAGAATCATTCTAAGGTTAAACTATCAATATGATTGATGTTTGACCTAATACAAGTGTTGCAGGAGGATCAATTAGCAATTGGATTGCTAATAGGCTCAATCTGATTGAGCAATTGGGCTAAAATTAAGTCTAATTGAATTTGATTCAATTAGAATTAGTTTGAATTTAATTAGATTAAGTCTAATTAATTTATTGGATAAGCCAGTTGCAAGGAAGAACAAGTCCCTGTTCGACTAGGACTTGTATGCACCTAATTCCTAATTAAGTTAGAATTTAAATCAAAATTAAATATGATTTAAGTTGATTTAATTAGAATTTTAGTTGGACTAAGATCACCATTAATTAGGTTGTAATTAATTTGGATTGGGTTCAAAGTGTTTGACCTAATCTACATAAGAATCCTAGTTAGACTAGGATTCCATATCATCTCTTGCACCACCTAAGAAATCTCAAGCCCATGCCCACTAATTAATTTTTAGATATTTTTCTATGATATCCACATCTAAGGAATGTTATCTCACACAACTTATTCTAAAGATTTGAATCAAATTTGATTTGGTTCAAAGTGGAAAGTGATTTGGTTAATTATGGAAAGTGGTTTAGGCTTATTCTTTTTTTGAAAGAGTCTCTCTTCACAAGAACTCTTCCCTCCTCTCTTGTGCCAACTTTTTCCAAGCCTATTCTATCATTTTGTCACCCCTTTTAAGCATCTTATCCTGATCTCCATGAAATTGATAAGGGAGGGGGCGTCGACTCCTTGTTGATTAGGTCTTTTGACCTAATCTGCCATATAAAAAGTTGCCGGCCCATATGCTATCAAATAAGAGTCAAAAAATTATGATTTTTAGATAAAAATAGTAGAGGAGAAGGAGGATGGCATGGGTGGTTTGAGGCACCAAGATCCTTAGAGGAGAGTCTTCTATCAAGAGATCAAAGGTTGATGTCTTGTAGAGAAAAAAGGTAAGAGGAAAGATTGTCTTCTCTTATTGTTTTTCTTTCATATTATTTTCTCTTTGTTTTTATATTTTTATGTGATAAAAATCTAAGAGAGAAAGAGGGATGGCATGGTGGATCTATGCTCCAATGAGTTGGGGCATGGTGATCTAATTTTGGACATGATCTGATCATGTTCTAATGAGAGAAGAAGAAGAAAAGAATGTCTTTTCTTAAGATTTCCTTTAGAACCCTTCTTCTCCATAAATCATGAGATTTTTCTATGAGAAAAATCAGATATCATAAGATCTGAAAGTTAGAAAAATATCTAGAGAAGAAGGTCTCCTCATGTCCTAGCATAGAGATGTTCTCAGGACATCAATCATTGATGACCTGAAAGAGAAGAATTATCTTCTCTTAGGACCTTTTTATATTACATATTATTTCAGATTTTAGGGAGGTCAAAGAGTTTGAATTCTCTCTTATTTCTCCTCATATTCTTCATCTTATGAAATATCCAAGAGATCCAAAAAATATTTTTAGATTAACCATCCGGAGGGATCCGCAAGAAGCTAGCACTTCGAGCGAATCTTCGTTCGACGAACCTTCGATTTTGTTATAGCCTCGTGTGGATCACCTGTAGAAGTCGGACGCGTGTGCGGCTCTAAAGATAATAAAAAAAATCAACCATAGAGTTTTCAACCTGCACCAAGGTAAGAGATCTGATCTCTTCTCTTATCTAGATGTGATCTAGATTTTAGATCTAAAACTGTTTCAGATTTAGAGTATTGATTTGATCAATACCAAAGCCTTTATTTTTTGATTTATAAATATAATATGACATATTATAGATCTTAATTATAGAATTTAATAATCTGATTACATGCATTTATATATTAAATTATTTAATTTACATATTCCACTGCATTATATTTCAAAAATATTTTGAAATTCATGCATGAAATCTTGTATCTTTTCCAATAGTAGTATCAGAGCATCTAGATTCTTTTATAATATGTTCATAATTATATTAAAATAAATTTAAAAAATAAAATAATGATCGCACAGACTGTAGGTTGTCCTGCTGTAAGGTTTACCCCTTACAGTGCAAAGGTTGTTCTGGTACGTTGCGATCTAGAAAATTTAAAAGTGTTCAAATAAATCTTGTCATGAATATTTTAGATTAGGTCTATTTCATTTCATAAAATTTTATGTAATGTACATAGATTAAAATCAGCCAAGAATAGGATCTTGCGAAGGTTCTGTTTGCTTATCGGGCCAGCTCGACAATAATCCAGCTTGACTGAAAAGTCGGCTCAATTATTTTTCTGACTGATTTTAATTGTTAGTGTTTGTTAGTAAAATAAGCCGACCTATTTAGTGAAGCAATACTAAATTATAATAAATCTTTTAAAAGTTGAAAATGGTTTTCAAAATGTCGAACCCCAATCCTCAGCCATGAACCTAACTAAAAGAATTAAGTGATTGTTTAGGATCTAGGTTTGTGATTTAAAGACCCTAAGACAATTTCATAAAACATGGGTTAAAGGGTAATGGGTTAGCTTTGATCAGGTCATTAACTGGGTTAGACCTAGGGTTAGATAAAATATGGACTAAGTTAAAAAATTGATCAAACCTAATTAAAAGTTAATTAGGATTAGGTCATTTCTATAGATCACTTCAATAGTTGTAGTTGATCATAGTCCATATATCTAATAAATAGACACTGATCGTGGCTCAGCAGCTGAGCCTGAGTCTTTAGGCAGACCAAATCAAAACTGATAAATTATTTGGTGTCTAAGATAAACCTGACCAGTGATTTTTAATTGGGAGCCCACTTACCTGGTCATTTCTTATGGTGTCTAAGGCAAGCTTTGGCAGACCCTCCCACCGATCATATTTACCTGGCCAATGTGGTTAATCAGGTCTTGATTAGGTTGCTCATTGATTCGTGCTAACCCATGTCATATAAAAAATTAGTGAATCTGATTTCATTCAATAAGACTGATCTAGGTGCCCATGGACCAAATTTGATCCTAGTCCTTATTAATGACTTGAGAAGTCAGTGGGAGGACTTGACTTGATGAAGTCAGTGGGAGCAAATTGATTCATGTCCTTTCTATCCTTAAATCATTAATAATTTTAAATCCTCTAAAATTATTAGGTTCTTAAAATGACAAAGTTATGGAGATAACTTAGTCATAGCCTCCCATTAAGGTGTTTGATAATGGGTCCATTAACTCAATAATCATTGCAGACCCAAAGGTCTGGTGCTTGTTGACTAATGAAATTATCACTCATCATATGACGACTTGGAAGTATCTCTCTAATGGTGGTTAGGTTAGCCAACCAAAGTTGGACTTAATTATTCGTTGGTTAGATGCACCAAGTATGGTCATGTTAATGGTTGTCCTAACCGGATCCTTACAATGGAGGCCAAAGCCTACTGATTAGGTTTTTGGGGCAAAATTAAATTACTAGAAGTTATTTAGAGAAATAATTGATTAATGAACCTATCCGTAGATGTAGATGGGTTGGCCGACCAAAGTCGGGCTTATGTGTAGTCTATGTGGATTCTAGTACCTACTAGGAAATTAAAGTAATTTTTGAATTGAAGGTAGAGGCTATCAATTTGAATAAAATAGTGAGAGAACCCTGAGACTAAAGTCCAAGTCTGTAGGCTTAAAATAATTCATATACATTAGGTCATTGTTCTCTTTTATCAAAATAAAGCTAAACCTTAATTGTTCCAATCACTGTTAGACAGTGATGACTTATGGGATCCAACTTCATTAATTAGTATCGAAAGTTGAATTTGATTCAGCAGTACGAATGGATTCGTATTGGGGCTTCTTAGTCTAGTCAAAATAATTAGTTCAAAATTGATCCAAATCAGGCATAGTGCTTCTACTGTTAGAAGCAGGGTTATAGAAAGAAGAATTGTCTTGCTTTCCTTGACCATAATAGGCTGAACAAGAGAAAGGAGCAAGAGTTGCTCATCAAGAATGTTATATAATAACACCTTAAAGTTTCTCTATGAAATTCTACTATCTAGGTATTAGATACCGATGGTCTTATGCAATTTATTGCTAAGACTACAAGTAAGTGAAATGTTTGAAAATGATGAAAAATTTTTGAATGTTGGGGATGGAAGTCTTATTCCAATCCTAACTTTAAGAATTATAGAGCTTATTTTCAAATATTGTCATTTAGAGTAATTGTTACATTGTCCATTGTTTATGATGAATGTAATCTTTGTTGGCCTTTTGGCCAAAGATGATTATCATTCATTAATAAAAGAAGATTATTGTGATATCATTATGAATAATGTTACAATAATACATGGACAATAAGAAAATGATATTTAACATTTACACAGCCTATTAAGTGTAATGTACACACCCAAGTTAGATAATGTCATGGATGTCTATCTTTGGCTTAGTCACCTTGACAAGAACAGGATAAACGGATTAGCTTGAGAGAAAAACCTCACATCAATGATTGTGAATCATTGATAGCCTGTGAGTCTTGTCTTCTTGGAAAGATGACAAAGTCACCTTTTAATGGAAAAGGTGAAGGAGCTGATAAAGTTTTAAGCCTCATATATAGTGATGTATGTGGACCTGTGAACTTAAGTGCCAGGGGAAGATATTAATATTTCATTACAGATGACCTATCTGGGCATGGGTGTATCTGGCCTGAATCATTTGAAATGTTCAAATGATTCAATAATGAAAGATTGAAATAAACTGGATAAAGCGTTAGAACTCTTCGATCAGATCAAAGAGGCGAATACTTATCCAGTGAGTTTGTGACATATCTAGGAGAGAATTGGATTCTCTCTCAGTAGATTCCTTTTCAAAACAAAGTGTATCTGAAAGGAGAAGTTGAACTTTGTTAGACATAGTTCAATCCACAATAGGGTTTACTTCTCTGCCTGTTTCAGGATTGTGCTCTTGTGTGATTACCTGTTTTACTCTAAAAATATACTAAGTAAGTCTGTTGTGCATATTCCATATGAGATATGGAACGGGTATAGATCTAGACTCTCTCACCTTTAGGTTTGGAGTTGATCGGCCTATGTCAAAGGTTTGCATATAGATAAACTTGGTTCTTGATCCAATAGGTGTTTAAGGGTTACTAATTCTATCATGCTGAAGAACATAAGATGCTCATCAGCAGTAGAATATTCCTTTTGGAAAGGAGTTTCTTAGAGAAAAAACTGATGCCTATCAAGTTGAACTTGAAAGTTTGACTGATAGAAAATGAACCAACTTAATCTAGTAAACCGACAGAACCGAATTTGATTAGATCAAACTCAGAGCTCATTAAAGTAACACCTTTAAGGAGATCTGGTAGAGTATCGCGTTAGCTGGATAGATACTTCAATGTCTAGGTCTGGGACGGCGATCCTATTGAGCTCGATGAGATTAACAAGAATCCGATCACCTATAAGGATGCAATGCAGTGGTCTAACTCTGAGAAATGGCTTGGAGCCATTAAATCCAAATTGAAGTCCATGGAAATGAATAGTGTATAGACACTAGATGTTTCATCTGAAGGGATAAAATCCATTAGGTGTGAATGGATTTTTCAAAAGAATCAGAGTAGTGCAGACGGAAAGGTGGAGACCTATAAAGTCCATTTTCGCTATTATCCAAGAGTTGGAACATACATTTTGAACATATATCTTTGTTATGAACAAAGAGGAACCCTGCATTTATAAGTGGGCAAAAAGTTCTGTAGTATTATTCTTTGTGTTGTCTGTGAATGAAATTCTCTTAATCGGGAATAGCATTCCAGCATTGCAAAGAATAAAGATTTGAGTGTCATCTAATTTCTCCATATTCAAGATCAGATATGGTATACTCACTCATGGTAGTGAGAAGATACCAGTCTGATCTAAGTAAGAACCACTGAAAGATTGTATGGATAATCCTTAAGTATTTGAAAAATACTAAAGTCCAGTGACTCAAATATAAAAATACTAACTTTAAACATGAGGATGTTTCGATTTTAGTCAGATCAAGATGACAACAAAAAAGTATCGGATCGTACCCTAATTGTAGGAGCAATCTGCTAGAAAGGTTCCATGCAGGATACTTTAGCCTACTCAGTTAGTGATGTAGAGCACATCGTAGCATGTGATGCTGCCATGTAAGCTGTGTAGTTGCTGAGCTTCATTAGCAGGTTGGGAGTGGCACTCTCCACTGATGGTCTAGTCCTATCATAGCACTGGAGCCATAAACCTGGCTAAAGAACTGAAGGACCAGCATACTCTGTATTGCTATCACTTTTGATTTTAGATCAGGATGACATCGATCTTTGGAAGATCGATGATAAAAGAGAACTTGACGGACCCATTTGCTGAGGCCTCAGAACTAAGAAGTTCTACGAACTCAAGTGGAAGATAGGATATTTGATATCATTCTGATTGGCTTTAGTACAAGTGGGAGTTGTTGGAAAATATGTCCTAAAGTCAATCATCTAAGTGATAGTGATTGGAATTAGTATATGAATCATCTAATAATAATAGTTATTTGGTAGGTTCATCATAAAAATTCTATCTTTCTTAAATAAACTTCTAAATTATGATGAAGTTTTTAGAACCACAATCAATCGATAAAAGAGGATGTATCGGATCATTCTTAAATTATTCACGACCAAATGATAAGTTATAAACAAGGACGATAACTTATCAAGTGTAGGTCGTTGTATGCCATATGCGTTGGTTGTCCTCGTAATCAAGTGGTGTGGAGACACTGGTATGGCATCCAAATGAGATGTAGGAGTACATCTGCATTGAACGTGACCAATGTAACACTCTACTATCAAGAGTAGTTAGCTAAGGCCAATGGGTATAAGTGTCTCTCCGACCTGAGATCACCACGATGACTTGCAAGCAACTCATTGTGCTTTGATGCCGGACTGCCTGTATTTTTAATATAGATTCGAAAAAATTTTAGGTGCAGTCAAGTACTTGTAAAGTCAGTGTGTGAGTCAAGATGAGATTGACCACTCCTAATTAACTTCAAAAAGAGAATGTCTCGCTGTGTTTTAATTTAGCAAAACCTAGGCCTGGGTAATCCTCGTGAGGAGTCACGAGATTTGTAAAATTTTGAGACACAATAGAGATGACTTATATGAGTGTTGATAGCATACTCAAAGTCGTCTTGAGCATTATTGATCAAAAAGATGAATTATATGATAACCATGGGTCAGGATTCTTAGAATGTTGCTTTGCATACATTCGATCTATCTGGACATTGGGAACCATTGCTAGATGGTTATTTCAACTGGTACAGAAATCAATTTCTGTGCTATCAGCTTAGGTTCGAACCTACAGAGTCACACATATAAGAGGTTGTAACCTAATCAGATGGTTAATCGATGATTGAGAATCGTTCTGAGGTTAAACGATCAATGTGATTGATGTTTGACCTAATACAAGTGTTACAGGAGGATCAATTAACAATTGGATTGCTAATAGGCTCAATCTGATTAAGCAATTGGGCTGAGATCAAGTCTAATTGAATTTGATTCAATTAGAATTAGTTTAGATTTAATTAGATTAAGTCTAATTGATTTATTGGATAAGCCAGTTGCAAGGGAGAACAAGTCTCTGTTCGACTAGGACTTGTATGCACCTAATTCTTAATTAAGTTAGGATTTAAATCAGAATTAAATATGATTAATCTGATTTAATTGGATTCTTAGTTGGACTAGGATCACCATTAATTAGATTACAATTAATTTGGATTGGGTTCAAAGTATTTGACCTAATCTACATAAGAATTCTAGTTAGACTAGGATTCCATATCATCTCTTGCGCCACCTAAGAAATCTCAAGCCCACGCCCACTAATTAATTTTAGATATTTTTTATGATATTCACATCCAAAGAATGTTATCTCACACCACTTATTCTAGATATTTGAATCAGATTTGATTTGCTTCAAAGTGGAAAGTGATTTGGTTAATTATGGAAAGTGGTTTAGGCTTATTCTTTTTTTGAAAGAGTCCCTCTTCACAAGGACTCTTCCCTCCTCTCTTGCGCCAACTTTCTCCAAGCCTATCCGATAATTTTGTCACCCCTTTTAAGCATCTTATCCTGATCTCCATGAAATTGATAAGGGAGGGGCATCCAAGAGTTGGACGCCCCATGGACTCCTTGTTGATTAGGTCTTTTGACCTAATCTGCCATATAAAAAGTTGCCGCCCCATATGCTATCAAATAAGAGTCAAAAATTTATGGTTTTTCGATAAAAATAGCAGAGGAGAAAGAGGATGGCATCGATGGTTTGAGGCACCAAGATCCTTGGAGGAGAGTCTTCTATCAAGAGATCAAAAGTTGATATCTTGTAGAGAAAAAAGGTAAGAGGAAAGATTGTCTTCTCTCATTGTTTTTCTTTCATATTATTTTTTCTTTATTTTTATATTTTTATGTGATAAAAATTTGAGAGAGAAAGAGGGATGGTATGGTGGATCCATGCTCTAATGAGTTGGGGCATGGTGATCTAATTTTGGACATGATCTGATCATGTTCTGATGAGAGAAGAAGAAGAAAAGAAAGTCTTTTCTTAAGGTTTCCTTTAGAACCCTTCTTCTTCATAAATCATGAGATTTTCTATGAGAAAAATCAGATATCATAAGATCTAAAAGTTAGAGAAATATCTAGAGAAGAAGGTCTCCTCATGTCCTAGCATAGAGATGTTCTCAGGACATCAATCGTTGATGACCTGAAAGAGAAGAACTGTCTTCTCTTAGGACCTTTTTATATTACATATTATTTCAGATTTTAGGGAGGTCAAAGAGTTTGACTTCTCCTTTATTTCTTTCATATTCTTCATCTCATGGAATATCCAAGAGATCTGAAGAATATTTTTAAATTAACCATCCGGAGGGATCGCAAGAAGCTAGCACTTCGAGCGGATCTTCGTTCGACGAACCTTCGATTTTGTTACAGCCTCGTGTGGATCACCTGTAGAGGCCGAACGCGTGTGCGGCTCCAAAGATAATAAAAAAAATCAATTGTGGAGTTTTCAACCCGCACCAAAGTAAGAGATCTGATCTCTTCTCTTATCTAGATGTGATCTAGGTTTTAGATCTAAAACTGTTTCAGATCTAGGGTATTGATTTGATCAATACCAAAGCTTTTATTTTTTGATTTATAAATATAATATGATATGTTATAGTCCTAATTATAGAATTTAGTAATCTGATTAATGTATTTATATATTAAATTATTTAATTTACATATTTCACTGATTATATTTCAAAAATATTTAAAATTCATGCATGAAATCTTGCACATTTTCCAACACCATGTAGCCTGATGGGGTTCTAGGGGGTTAGCCCCTTTATTTTCATCATCGTGGCTTCCGCTTCAACTCATCCATGGGCAATGAGCACCACATGGTCTAGTGAGGTCTCTGAAAGTTTAGCTTCTTCATCTTTATCATTGTGACCTCCACTTTGACCAACCCATGTGCAAGAGATGCCATGTGACTTGACAGAATCTTCAGAGGGTTAGTCCCTTCACCTTCATTATCGTGGCCTCCACTTCGACCTGTTCATAGATATAAAGTACCATGTAGTCTTGTGGGGCCTCTAGAGGGTTGGTCCCTTCGTCTTCATCATCGTGGCCTCCACTTTGATCCGTCCATGGGTAAGGAGTGCCATATGGCCTGGTGGGTCCTCGGAGGATTGGCCCCCAAGCCTCGAGAGGTTCGAGGCTTCATGCTCATGAAGGGTCTAGTAAGGGGACTTGGTTTCCTCGATTTGGTTCGGGATTGGCTCCTCACTGGGTTGTCACGAACTCTCAGAGCTTTTTGAGGCTACCTCTGAGATATTGTCGTTGAGATCGAGCCTCGTTCGATCTCGTTTAGCTCCACCCTTACCTCCAATGGTAAGTTGGGAATTTCATCCTTCAAAGAGCATCATGAAATAAGATGTCAATCAGATTTTTATTATGAATTGAAATTTTATTTATATTATAGCTTGCTATCATCAATAGTATTACGATAGTGCTATTACGAGGAGTGCACTTCCCTTAAAAATAATTATTAGAAAAGAAAGCATTAATGTTATGAGTGCTGTCCTTTTTCTTCCTTAACTTGTCTCCTACCCCCCACGTCGTCGATGAAGCAAAAATGGCATTGATGATGTTGTCATCATCGGATTGACATTGTTTTCTTTACTAAGGACCTTGTTCTATTGTTCTCGAATGTAGTTGTCGAGGTAATCTCTTTGAATCAATGCCTCGATCTCGTCCTCAAGTTGGTGTCATTCTTCAGTGTTATGGCCATGGTTACAGTGAAACGACAATAGTTCCTCTTACTTTCTTATCTGAAGGGACCTTTATTGACTCAAGTCACCATAGATACCCTATCCCTGATCTCCATCAGGATTTTAGATCGAGAGATGGATAGAGGAGTGTAGCTGTTAAATCATCAGGTGGACTTCTTAGTCTATAGCTCTTTGGTGGTCGAAAGGATTCTCTTTTAACTCAGACCATCCAAGGATCTTCTCGACCCCTCTTCCTGCTGGAGGTCTTCCTTCTTTGCATCTACTTGTGCACCATCTAGGTTTCTTCTGCATGGATGTACTTTCGCACTTGAACCAACAGGTAAGTATAGTCCCTCAAAAAATTCTGTCAATAGAGAAGATAAGGCACTCATTTTGTAGTCCTCATTTGAGCCCGATATTGCCACTGACTTATCGAGAATTACGTAGCTCAAGTGTGACAATGTTGAAGCACATGACGTAGTCACATAACAACTCATCCTCTTCTTGGGGGTAAGAAAAGAGGCTATCATAATTTCTTAGTTGAGATTGACTACTACTAAGTAGATAATTAACGGCCTGTCAAGCTGCTCAAATAAATGAATGGACCGATATTGGAGTCCTAAATACTGTGCCCATGCTGACTTTCTAATGATGTAGGGAAGATGAGGCAAAGGAGGGCATCTGTTGCTCCTAGATTGATTTTGATGACTACAAAACAGTTGGAAGGGATACAAATAATTTTATGTGAAAAAGACCTTATGCTCTACAGGGGTAAAATCGTAATTTCATCAAAACTCTGATTTGATAGCATCATCGTGTAGAACAAATGATATGTAATCTATTGGTGAAAGTTTCATGGTTTTTGGACTTATATTTTTGGAGTTATGAAGGTTTGAAGTTCATGAGTCGACTCATGAGTCAACTCATGAAACTATGAGCTGATTGGCACGCAAAGATTAGCCATGGCACGCTGGTTTTCTGGCTTGGCACGACCTGTGAGTCGACTCATGAGTCGACCCACAAGGCATGAGTCGACTCATGAGTCGACCTCTGCTGTTTTGGGCCAAGAAAATCCAGAAACCCAATCTCTGGACTTTGCAACAGAGGTCGACTCATGAGTCGACCCCTGAGGCATGAGTCGACTCATGAGTCGACTCATATGTCGGGATTTGCCTGTAACGGCTAGTTTTTGGCCAGATTTGGTTGCTTTTTAATGCTGCTTTTTGTGCTCTAACGGCTCTTTTTCTGCCTAGTTTGTTTTCCCTTGTCTCTTAAGCTATAAAGGTTTCAAAAGGTGGAAAACAAAAAGAAGAGATTCAAATATCCAAGAGGCATTCAAGTGATTTGAAAAGAGAAAATCAAGAGCATTCAAGAGGGCATTCAAGTGCATTCAAGAGAGAGTTTCTCAAGCCAACTTCTCAACCTCATTCAAGAGCTCATTTACAGCCTTCAAGAAGCCTTCAATCAAGCTCACCAACTCCTCAAGCATTTACTTCATCTCTCATCCACTTTGAGGAATCCAAGAAGGGCTTCTTCATTTGAGTAAAGCGTATTTATTGTTATATTCGCTCACTTAAGGAGCTATTCTTGTACTTATTTGTGCTCTAAACTGATTTTATCTTGTGAGCAATTATTTTTGTTTTGGAGGGTTTCCAAAACAAGGAAAGGTTGATCCGAACCTGAAATCGGAGTGTATTGGGTCGGCTTGTACCCGGGAAACAAGTGGACTAGCTTGGGATAGCTAGTGTCGGAGTTTCCGACGGTTGTATTCGGGTTGAATACAAAGTATAGTGGATTGGAATTCCCAAGTAGGAGCTTGGGGAGTGGATGTAGGTGCAAGGTTGGCACCGAACCACTATAAATCATTGTGTTTGTGGCATGCCTTATTGTTTCTCTTTAATTCTCCATTATATCCTTGCATTCTTGTTTTAAGTAATTAATCTCAAACCAAAGTCTCTCTCTTCATTCATCAAGTTTTTGATATATAATTTTTACAAGTAATTAGTTAAGCCTAAAATTTTTAAAACCCAATTCACCCCCCTCTTGGGTTGCATAGCTGGGCAACAAGTGGTATCAGAGCCCGGTGCTCTAGCCCTTCTTTGATCTAACAATCAAAGAGCCAAAGATCTATGGCAACCCACGTCGGCACTTCTCTAGCCGAGGGCAATCTACCAACCGACCTCCACTTTTCAATGGGTCTAACTACACCTATTGGAAAGCTCGGATGAAGATTTTCATACAAGCACTAGACTATGATATGTGGAGTATCATAGTGAACGGTCCACACACACCCACCAAGATAATAGATGGTGAGGAGTCAACCAAACCCGAAAGAGAATGGGATGAGGTTGATAAGAAATTGGCACAGTTAAATGCTAAAGCTATGAATGTTCTTTACTGTTCACTTGATGCAAATGAATTTAATCGCATTTCTACCTGTGCATCTGCTAAAGAAATATGGGATAGGTTAGAAGTAACCCATGAGGGAACAAATCAAGTAAAGGAGTCTAAAATAAACATGCTTGTACATAAATATGAGTTATTTAAAATGGAGCATGATGAGTCCATAACTGCTATGTTTACTCGCTTTACTGATATAATTAATGGTTTGAAGAGTCTTGGCAAATCTTATACTAACAGTGAACTTGTAAGGAAGATTCTCAGGTCATTGCCAAGAACCTGGGAAGCCAAGGTGACTGCTATCCAAGAAGCAAAGGACTTGAACACTCTACCTCTAGAAGAGCTTCTTGGATCCTTGATGACTCACGAGCTTAGCATGAAGCAACATCAAGAGGATGAAGTCAAAAAGAAGAGAACCATTGCCCTCAAATCCACAGCCTCTCCTGATGAAGAAACTGACGATACAGAAGATGAAGAACAGGATGAAGAAATGGCACTCATCACCCGAAGATTCAAGAAGTTCCTAAGAAAGAGGAAACAGGGGATGAGAAAGAGACCTTTCACAAAAGGGGAACAAAGCAAAGAGAAAGAAAAAGATCAACCCCTTATATGCTATGAGTGCAAGAAGCCGGGGCATTTCAAATCCGAATGTCCACAATTGAAGAAAGGTCCCAAAAAGTTCAAAAAGAAGCAATGATGGCCACATGGAGTGCGAGCGACGACTCAAGCTCCGATGAGGAGACCTCAACAGAACAAGCCAACCTGTGCCTTATGGCACACGATAATGAGGTAATTTCTGAAAACCCTAGTGATTTACTTTTGAAGAATTGCATGAAGCCTTCAATGATTTAATTGATGAATTGAAGAAACTAGGAATGAAAAACAAAGAACTAAAACTGAAAAATCAGTCTTTAGTAAAACAAGCAGAAAATCTTTCAGTTGAAAAATCTACTTTGCTTCAAGAGAACCAAAGCCTAAAGAATGATATTAATAAGCTGAAACCTATAGTAGATAAATTCACCTTAAGTTCAAACAAACTAAATATGATTCTTGAAAATCAAAAGGCCGTATATGATAAGGCCGGACTTGGCTATAACCCCTTAAAGAAATAAAAATTTCTGAAAAATATTTATGTAAATTATTCAAGTAACAAGCCTACCAATACTACTTGTTTTAAATGTGGTAGAATAGGCATAAATCTTACACTTGTGCAAACATAACTGTAAAGAAAATATGGGTTCCAAAAGGAACCATCTTGACTAACCAAAAAGGACCCAAGAAAGCTTGGGTACCTAAAACAAAAACTTGATATTTGTTTGCAGGTGTGTCTAGCATCCCATGGAGAAAACAGGAAATGGTATCTGGACAGTGGATGCTCGAGACACATGACTGGTGATGAATCACAATTCATCACGCTTGATGCTAAGGATGGAGGGATGGTCACCTTTGGAGATAATGGCAAAGGAAAGATCATCGGGATAGGTAACATTGGTATCACTCCCTCCAAATATATTGAAAATATTTTGTTAGTTAAAGGTTTAAAGCATAACTTACTTAGCATTAGTCAATTTTGTGATAAAGGGTATAAAGTAGTTTTTGAATCATCTGTTTGTATTGTGACTAGTCCTGTTAATGATGGCATCAAATTTATAGGACATAGACATGGCAATGTTTATATGGTAGATCTAAATGATTTAGCCAAATTAGACATGCAATGCCTAGTATCCTTAAATGCTAAAGTTAATGAGACTAGTTGGCTTTGGCATCGTAGACTTGCTCACATTAGCATGCATTCTCTTTCAAAATTAATTAAGAAAGAATTAGTTGATGGCTTGCCTAAACTGAATTTTGAAAAAGATAGGATTTGTGATGCATGTCAATTAGGTAAGCAAACTAGAGTTTCATTTAAATCCAAAAAATTGTTTCAACTTCTAGACCATTAGAGCTTTTGCATATGGATTATTGGACCAACTAGAACCACAAGTCTAGGAGGAAAACGATATGGTTTTGTAATAATAGATGATTATCACGTTTTACTTGGGTTTTCTTTTGGCACACAAAGATGAAACTTTTCATATTTTCACTAAATTTCATCGAAAAGTCACTAATGAAAAAGGATTTCAATTCAAAAATTAGAAGTGACCATGGAACTGAATTTGAAAATCAAGACTTTGAAAAATTTTGTGATGAGAATGGAATCGGCCATAACTTCTCTGCTCCTAGAACACCCCAACAAAATGGGGAGTTGAAAGGAAAAACAGAACCTTAGAAGAAATGGCCCGTACCATGCTTTGTGAAAGCAACCTTCCAAGATATTTTGGGCGGAAGCTATTAACACAGCATGTTACATTCTAAATCGTGCTTTAATTAGACAATTTTTAAAGAAAACCCCTATGAACTTTGGAAAGGAAGAAAACAAATATTGCATATTTTCATGTTTTTGGTTGCCGATGTTTTGTATTAAATAATGGAAGGAAAAAACTTGGTAAATTTGATGCAAAATCAGATGAAGCAATCTTTCTGGGTTACTCCTCTACTAGTAAAGCTTTAGAGTTTTAAAAAAGAACTTTAGTAGTTGAGGAGTCCATTCATGTTGTCTTTGATGAATCTAACGATCTTCCTTCAAGGAAGAATGAGGGTGTTGATGATGCAGATCCATTAATAGAAGGTATGAAGGAGATCACTCTGAAAGATTCAGCCACTCCAGAGGACAAGGAACAAGAAGACAAACAAGATGAGATAGGTGAGAAATTCAAGAACAACCTCAAGGTACAAATGACCTACCCAAGGAATGGAGGTATGTTCACAACCACCCTAAGGAGTTAATTATTGGTGATCCTATGCATGGGGTAAAAACCGCTCTTCACTTAGAGATGTGTAATCATTGTGCTTTTGTATCTCATTTTGAACCTAAAACTATGAAGAAGCTGGAAAAAGATCATAATTGGATTAATGCAATGCAAGAGGAACTTAATCAATTTGAAAAGAAATAATGTTTGGACTTTGGTTTCAAGACCTAAAAACTGTTCAATAATTGGCACAAAATGGGTCTTTAGAAACAAATTAGATGAGCATGGAATGTAATTAGAAATAAAGCAAGATTGGTTGCTAAAGGATATAATCAAGAAGAAGGATTGATTTGATGAAACCTTTGCACCAGTAGCTAGATTAGAAGCCATTAGACTTCTACTTGCATATGCTTGCTTTATGAAATTCAAATTGTTTCAAATGGATGTTAAAAGGCATTTTTAAATGGATTTATTGCTGAAGAAGTTATGTAGAACAACCCCCTGGATTTGAAAATCATGCCTTTCCTAATCATGTCTTTAAATTAAATAAGGCATTATATGGATTAAAAACAAGCACCTAGAGCATGGTATGATAGACTAAGCAAATTTTTACTAAGTAATGGTTTTTCAAGAGGTAATGTAGATATAACCTCTTTATCAAAAGAAATCAAAATGATATGTTAGTTATACAAATTTATGTTGATGACATAATTTTTGGGTCTACTAATGAATCCCTTTGTCAAGACTTTGCTAAGCTTATGCAGGGAGAGTTCGAGATGAGCATGATGGGAGAACTCACCTTCTTCCTCGGACTCCAGATCAAACAATCAAAAGAGGGAATCTCCATCACCCAAAGCAAGTACACCAAGGAACTACTCAAAAGATTTGGAATGGAGAACTCCAAACCCATTGGCACACCAATGAGTCCCTCATGTAAGCTTGACAAGGATGATGAAGGTAAATGTGTAGACTTAAATTACTATAGAGGCATGATTGGATCATTATTATATTTAACTGCAAGTAGGCCTGATATCATGTTTAGTGTTGTTATGTGCTAGATATCAATCTAATCCTAAAGAATCTCATTTGAATGCTGTTAAAAGA